>NC_051210.1:30454223-30754223 GCF_015220075.1 Falco rusticolus | reverse complement strand
AGAAATGGAAATCTAACGCTTGTAATGCTAATGGAGTGGAAATTAATCTTCTTCTTATATCTTACCTTCCAGAGTGGAAGCAGTGTAAAAGGAAATTTGAAGAGCAAGTAGCCAAGGATACCAAGTGCAATAATAAATTATTTGATGTATATCAGAAATATGAAGTTTGCAAGACAGTCAGTGTCTGTACTACACCATTAGAGTGTGAAATGGTCAGTCACATAACAGGCATGCTAAATGATATTTTTACCTTGGCCTTAAAGGCAAAAGCTATTGGAAAATAAGTAGTCTCAGTTTATTCTTTCTTACAGCTATAGCTACTAAGCATGAGATATAGAGATGAAGGTCTCAAAAAGCTCAAGACATTCCACAGTAATAAATTACTAAAATGAGACTATTAAGGCAGGACTTATGTATACAAAAAAACAAACAAACAAACAAAAAAAAGCTTCCTGTAGCCCACCTACAGCTATAGCAATACCACACAGTGTTGGAAGAGATCAGAATTGTGCCATCTGAGCAGGCAAGACAGAAGAAATGTTATCATCTTCATTTTCCATCTAGGGAACTGAAGCAGAGAGAGAGGGAGAACTGCTTGCCCCTGCAGGAAGTCAGCAGCAGGCAGGAGGCGTGCGAGGGAGGGCTCCTGGGCCCCTTGCACAACCCTGCTCCTGTGGGGACTTCGGGTCTGCTTTGTCTCCTGCATGCCCAGCCCTGTGACCAGCTCCCTGTGCTGTGAGCTAGGGTGGCAGACCCTCTCCTCCCTAGAACTCCACCAGCTCCTTCCCAGAACTAAAAATCACTTCCAAAAAAACCTCTTTTCCTCACACTTACCTGAGTACTCTGAAAGAGCCCCACAAGTTCTAACAAGTCAGATCTGAGGCTTTTAAATGTGGAAATACCACTGGACTGACTTTTTGGATGTTTGACCAGTTCTAATATAAATCAAGTCTTGTGAGTTCCTGGACATTCAAGGCTGCAGAATTAACTGGAATAATTAAATTATTAGAGGTAACGGACTGCTCTACTTGTTACCTTTTTCATGCTTTACAGTGTCATAAATCATACATCTACATATAACATCTTGTCACATCAAGCCATTAATAAAAGTGTAGTCTTTTCTGTCTCAAAACACAGCGGTGATGGACAGTGCACATGTTTGTTAAAAAGGATGCCCAGCACTGAACAGTGTGCACTGCACTTCATAGCAGGAGGAAGGCAAATGAAAACACTGAAGACAGAATTGGAAAGGATTTAGAAGTGCTTGTAAGAGCTGGGCAAGAAGGGGATGGTCCTTTGGAGGAGGTAACAGATCATGGGGGAATGGAGAATCAGCACTGATATTTTTATCAGGATTTCAGAAGGCTTTGACCAGGGCTATGAGAAGAGTAGAGGTGAGGTGCAGGGGTCTTGCCATAGATTAGAAAGTGGTTAAAAACTAGGAAACAAAGAGCAGACAAGACCAGCCAGTTTTTAGCAGACAAAGCAGTTGATCATGAGGTGCCCTAAGGAGAAGCACTAGAGCAGGTGTGCCTTGGTATGTTTAGTAATGGCCTGGAAGAGGAGGGGGACTAGTTCGGTGGCAGATTTCCTGATACTGAATGATTTAGATTAGCAAGGCCTGGAGAAACACTGGAAAGCCCCTAGCAAAACTAGTTATTGGGCAGCTCAATGGTAGTTGAAATTCAATTTAGGGAAGTGCATTGCCAATTGGCAGTGCACAATGTAAGAAACAACTGAAGCAACTTGGATTCTGAGTTAGTCACAACCACTGCTCCTACCCAGGAAGAGAAGGGAAAAGAAAACAGTTTTCACTATGGACAGTCTGTTTTGCAGAAACAAGGGAAAAATGAATGATCTGTGTCAGGCATGTCAGAAAAAGAATAATAATGTGAAAATTCAGACACAAAGCCCACAGGCTCATTTTCATCTCGAAGCCTTTGTTGACGCCTGGTCACTTCATCTTGCTGAAGCCATGAAAAAGAGGGGTGCAGGTAAGGAATGTGGCAAATGTGACAGACACAGGAGAAAAGAGAAGGAGAATTGCTTTCTGCAAATGATTTTAAGATTGAGGGCTCTAAGACAGTCTCCTCTTCTCCCTGTAAATAGAAGTACAGGATAAAACGACAGGCATCAGGAGCACCAGAAAGACCTGCTCCAGCCATCCTTTGGGTTGACTTTGCCTGGCCAGAAGGACTCGGCCCTGCATCCCCATCATGTCTGATGTGGGGAAGGTGGCCATGACTGCTGTCCAGGGTGTCCTACCACCCATTTCCCACAGCAAGGCTAAGGTCACCTTAGTAGGACCTCAGGGCAGCACACACCAGCCAAGGGCTTGTCTGCAGGGTCACAGCTGTGGTTCTCCTACCCTTCAGAAATCAGCACCCCTGCTGCTTTGCACTGCCTTTCCAGAGGGCCTGCATGACCCAAGAAACAATTCAGCCAAGTAGCTGCTTCTCCATAGCAAGGTGGCATTCACTTAGAAAAGGCTAGTTTCATTTTACTGACATGAAGATGTCATTTGGAATCCCTCTTTGAAAAATCCCTTGCCTCTGCCTAATCTGGATGGACTGGATCATTAAAATTGTGCAGTCTGGGCCCTGTGGTCACTCACTGCATCCTCGTGTGGGCTTTTCACGGTCCTGAACAAGACAAGTAAGCAATTTTCTCCTTATTGACAGCTTTCTACAGCTTCTTGTTAAATAGCACACTCAGAGCTGTGTTTCGCTGAGATGCCCTCATTAGTCCATTCACTGTGGACTGTGGAAGTGGTCTGACAGGCACGGATAGTCTGAGATGGTGGCAGGGTTCCTCAGGGAGCTCCTTTGGGCCTCATTGGTGGTGATGGGAGTCCAAGCAGCTTTGGTTCATGTAAAGCAGGAAAGCTGGCTCCTCACTCCTTCCCTGGTGGTTTGAACCAGGACCTTTCTGGTTCAGTTCACAGACAAAGCACATCACTGAGTTCCCTCCTCCGTGAAAAATACAAGAGTAGTCCATTCCAGTGAGGTAACCTGGTCTCAGCTGGGTATGGCCTTTCAAAGCTTCATAAAAGTCTTGAGGTAAAGATTTCAGCTGTTTTATATTTTTGGTATTAAATAATCCTAATAAAGTTCAATTCACTTCTTAAATGTACTCAAAATATTTCAAGTGCATTATTGGATCCCTAGCCAGCAGACAAGGAAGGTGTTTTATGGACAACACTCCGCATAGATGTACCAAATGTGTGGATGAATGATGTTCTGCTTTCCTCCTTGTCCCATCTGTCCGTAAAGAGCTGAATTCTCTGTGGGGATATGATGGACTGATACAGGATTTATTCTGCAGATATGTTGTCTTGGGTTGTCTCGGCGATGTCACTGCAGAGGAGACTGTGGATGGCAAGCCAGGAGCTTGTCTGAGTGATGTGGTGTGACTGCAATCTGCACTCAGTGCAGTCATGCTGGTTATCCACAGCTCTGGCTTCTGCATGTTTTCTGCCGTTGATTTTCCTTTGGCAATTCCTCCCAGCCCAAACTGTGATAAATGTATGAAATGGGTGGTTGTCCAGGAAGATAGGTGTGTGGAGAGGCTTGTAATAACAAGCAGAAAATCAGGTATCAGGTCTGTTGTACGTCATTTTGTTGCACAAGGTGTGATGTTCGCTGCATGGAGGTTTGTTGGCAGGGTTTGTAGGTGACAGCTTATATCGATTCCAATGATAAAAGCTACCTTTGGTGAAAAACAAAAACAGAAACAGTGAGAGAGAAAGTAAAGACAAATTCAGCTAAATACTAAAAAATATTTTGGGAAAGACTTTCTCATGAGACACCTGTTTTCGAAACGGACTTGGTGCATCACTGTGATGGGACTCAACACTACTGAAGCCCAAACGTCAGAAGACAATTCATCATCAAGGACAGGGGTGCTGTGGCAAAGAATACCCATGTTCACATCCCCCCTGCCCCCTTACTGGGGAAGGTCTGTGGTTAGGAATGTGGCATGCTGTGCAGGTCCACCCCTGGTGCTCTGCTAAGTGATCTGACCCCAGTTAATTCCCTGCACCTAGAGCTGACTTTGACCCTGCAAGAAGACTAGAGCTATGGGACCAATTCCAGACACTACCTTTTCTGGACTGACAGACTGACTATTTGAAAAGGCAGCTTCAGCTTGTTGTTCTTTTATGCTTCTGTCAAGCATCAGATATTTGTGTTTCTTTGTAGTCTGTTGTGAAACTTGGCTTATTGCTGTTTATATTCTGATTTTGCTTTCTAGAGGGTCTGATCAGCTGTACTGTTCTCAGTATTATCCAAATACGCTTTAGAATTAAATTTGCCTTCCCCTAGAGGAATACAGGGATTGGGAGAGGTTTTTGCTTTGTGCTGGGTCATACAAGGCAACTTCTCAGCACTTTGTACATTTAGTGGGTTCTGAGTTATGAGTTATGATTCTTGTACAGGGAAGTAGTAACTATCACAGGTACTAAATGCTTCTGTGATTGAAGGCAAAGAATTACCAGTGGGTAGCACGATTTCTACCCTCACTGCTGATTATATGAGAAAAAAATAAAAAGCTTCAAAATCTTATATCCTTACCTATCAAAAATATAAAAAAATCAATACGAAAATAGTACATTCTGGGCAAAGTTCTCCTAAAAGAGTAGGAGAGCAGTTTCTATTTTTAAATTGATTGTCTGGGTTGTGGGGTTTTTTCTGTAGTGCTGGAAACAGCTGTGCTATGCCATAGGAAGGAAAACCCAACCTAGTAAAATGGGGGAGAAAACCAGCTAATCTTTACATTAAACATATTCCAGAGGTTCTTCTCTACCATTTAACTGTGCTAACAACTCCTCATCAATACGGTTGATGATGCAAGAGCCATGACCTCATTCTGGCTCAAAATGCACTCAGAGAGAAGACATGAAGCAAGGTGATGCCAACCTGGCCCAGTGGAGTGGCCTTTGGAGTACAGATCAGACTGTACCTCAGCCCCAGCTTTTCACTTTAACACTGACGCTTTTATGCAGTTGGATGAGTAGAGGGGACTGTAGCAGTGTTCTACCTGCAAAAATCAGACTGAAAATCAGTGGATTCGTAAAAAGGGTGTAAAACCCAAGACAGATATCATCTCTTGCAGAATGTCATTAGGACAGGAGGAAACTGAATTACACCACTGTCCCAGACCTACAGTCCTGATAGAATGAACTCTGTGGACTGAGGAAACATCCCCTCTGCTCTGCTGTGAGCCTGTCACTTTCTGCCTGCAGTGTGGAGCTTGCTTTGCTCTGGCTGATACCTCCTCGTAATTTATGCTGCCAACTGTGTCCCTGTCCTCCCAATGGGAATTTTTCTCTTTAATGCAATACCCAAAATTTCTTTCAATGTTGTCGCAGATGTGGGATGAGTGCAAACTTGTCCCATGCAGCCAGCTTGAAGCTATTTGTACTGAGCTGACCACTGCACCTGCTCAGCCCCTCTGTCTGTTCCTCTCTGCATTTAATGCAGGATTAAGAAGTAGAGTGAATTGCTTGTAACAGGCTCTTGTCCTCTCACTCCCTTCCTTCAGTGCTACCATTTCAGCTGTCTGATTCTCCTTTGCTCTAAGTCTGGCCATGTCCCACCTTTTCCACCCATGCTAAACTCCTGGGTCTACTCCCAGACTCTGTGGTGAGGCACAGACTTTTGACTGGAGCTCTGAGAGGAATCACCCTCTGGGACCCATCAGTAAGACACAGAGCATCACCCTGTCTTCTCTGAGACAATATGGCAATGAATCATAAAAAGTCTGAAAGATCTGGCAAGTTCCTCTGCAATAACATTGTCTGTTCCATGCTATGATCATTTTGGTTACTTCACTGGGAAAAGGCCTCACTGACTCAGACACCTAAGACTCAGATTTGGGAGCTCACTGAAAGCAGTGGATGTGCTTTTTGTCAGCCTCAGTGAACCCTTAACCACATTTCCAGTACAAAAACATGTATGATGCTCAGGTCTGTGTAAGATGGGCTCACTGCAACTCCATCGCCTTCTGGACATCCAATCTAGACTATTCTTAGGATAAGCCCACTCTCTTTGAAAGGCTGTCACAATGCTGGTCTAAGCTGTGCCTTTAGCTCTGTTACTGAACCTCACCTCAGCAGCTTCCCACCTGTGGATGTGAGCTTCATCTGTGCATCCTGCTCCTGCCCTTTGTCCCTGCGAAGCAGCATTTTGCTTGAGATTGGACCTTGCTGGCTTTCAATATCCCTCTACTTTCTTTGAGGTCTTTGATTTGGGCTCAGTTCTCCATGGCTACATCACACAGATCCCAGGCTTATAGGTAAAATAAAAAGGATGAAAGGAAGTGAAGGGTAAAGAAAGAATATGTTGGTTTTGATAATGATCAATAATCAGGTGATGATACATCATCCATCAGTGGTGGATGTCCCCTTCTCACTGGTTGCAGTCATCAGGTGGCTGGCCCTGTGCACTTGGTAAATTGCAAGTGCATGTGAGAGCAGAAAGGGCAGACCTCTTCATATCAATGTGTGCTATTAGCTACACCTCTTGCAGTGAGGCAGTGCTGGCTACAGTTTGTGTAGATTTCTATGTGTGGGCTTTTATATACAGAGCTGTGGGTTTCTGCCACGTGGCTGCACCACCCTACTGCATCCCAGTCCAGACATCAGTTCTATAGCGTTTGGGAAAAGCAAATGCCCAAGAGATGTGAATTTGCCACAGCTTACCTTCTGGTTTGTCCCTGCCTCACAGTGTACATTTCAGTTCAGTAGCTCAGTTTCTTATCCTTTCTTGCCACTTCCTGTGAACTAGGAAAATCCAAGCAGACTTTTTGGTTGTGCTACAGAAAGTGCAGAACTAACAAGCTGTACCATGAAAGAGTAAGCCATTATCAGCACTGGTTGCAACATAGAAAAACATTTTAACTTTACAGCAGAGGACATTTTAGTTAAGTTATCATAGCACTGACAGGCAATTACAATGCTGATTTCTGGTCTGGGTGGCAGTGACTGTCTCCCGATTATGGCATGGTTTTTGACACAGAAGGGCAGGAAAAAAAAGCCTCTCACTGTCACCAGCGAATGCCTTGACTCTCATGAACCACAAAAGATATGGGAGTCAGCCATCACTAGAGAAAATTTCCCTAATGGCTGAGACACTGCCACTCTATCATGTTAAGTAACCAATGACAAAACGCAAGCCACATAAGGTAGAAATTTCTTTATCAGCTTTTACACATGTTACTAATTAAGTGGATGTAGTACTTCTGTTGTTTAATCTTTCAGGGTAAGTCCTTTGTAAATGAAACTCCATTCTCCCTGGGGAAAAAAGCATAAAGGAACTGCTGGGAGAATGATAAATGCAATGTAGGAAGGTGGCTTCTCAGCTGGTTGAGGATTATTTGTGCTTCTTTTTTCCCTTCCTGCTTGCAGGGCCATTTTGAGTTGCAGCGTTAAAGTGCAGATAACACTGTTTTGGAAGCTTAAAACGGGGAGTCATTTGTCCTCAGCTAAAGGCCTTAGAGCCTCCTGGTTCATTTGCCTTCTCTTGCACCAAATGAATTACACCAGAAGTACCCAGTAGTTTGTTTCCCATTTCGTGTATAACAATCCCGTGCGCAGGATGTGCTCTGGCATGAAAGGGACTATGCTGGTTGAGATGCCAGCTCAGAAGGAGGATTCCCTGCTCACCTCAGCTGATGGAGGACACAGCTGCACTCCCAGGAGATCCCTAGTACTGTGTGACACAACAGGTGCAACACATAGTAACCTCATGCTTTCCTTGCTTTCAAAGCAAGCTGTGGTAAAAGCAAAACAAAACAAAACTGGTTAACATGACAAGGCTATGCAGAGTTTTCATTTTGATCCTGGGACTCAGTTCACTTTGGGAGCTTTAACCCCTTCCTAGGAACACTGGTGTGGCTGGCAGGAAGACTGCCGTATGCAAGCCATGGTGAGCCACAGCCCAGTGGGTTCCTTATTCACCACGTCTCCTCAGAGTGAGCAGTAGGGGCGAACAGAAGACCCACCCTTGATGATGTGGCACCTTCACTTGCTTAGTGAGAGGGAAGGAGGGGAGTGTATGACACAGATTTAGATCTGGGTTTGTGAGTTAAAAGGCAAATCCATATGGAGGGAGGGCAAGTAAATGTATCCCTCTGGGAGCATACACACAAGGCTTAAACATGTTAGACATGTGTGACCCTGAATGGTACTCCTTAAGAAATCGCATCAGTCAAGATGAACACTTTTCGTCTAATCCCAATTCTGCCAGCAAGTTATACCTCAGCTGTGATGATTTGCTGATCAAACCTAGATTACTTCAACCACCAATGCTGAAAAACTGATCCCTTATCCAAAAAAACCGTACCAACCTTGGTCTTGAGGCATAAGGAGCTGTTATAGTGGTGATGAGTGCAGCATAATCACACCGCCAGGGGAGACCGAATGCCAGGTTCAGGCATGACTACGTGACTCTGGAGGTGATGGTCAAGGGCACAGGGGCTGCAGCAGTGCCTCCTTTATCCTCCCAGTGAGAAGGAAGGGCTTGAGGAGGGTTGGATGGATCCTCTAGGTCAAAATTGTTTGTGAAACTGGCGGTGGCCACAGTTTATGATTAGGACTGAGGACTGCTTGGAAGAGATGGCATCTGCCTAAGTGGCACAGAAGTATCTTTGTTAACATGCTGGCCAACCTGGCGAGGAGAGCTTTAAATGACAAAGAAGGGCAAGGGTGACTCCCCAGTTAAGTGATGAAATGGTGGCCTATGCTGGCCAGTAAAAGGTCCAGGTCAATGTTGACAGGACAGACATTCTGATGAGCAAAACAGGATGGAAATGGAGTCACCTCACATATATATATACACATATACACACAGATAATGTAGTGCCTACCAAACAGTATGATTGCGGAAGCTCTCACACCCCTTTTGAGAAATCAGCTCAGCTGGATGCATCTCAGTGCATCCACATAGGGAACAAACAGGAGCAACGAGTCGGCGTACAGTTGCAGGGCTATGATCTCATTGGGATCATGGAGATGTGGCAAAATAGCTCACAAATGGAGTGCTGCCATAGGTGGGTACAGGCTTTTTTATACACGATGCAGCAAGGACAGGCAGGGAAAGCAGGGAAAGATAGTTGCCCTGTGCATGAGAGAGCAGATGGCACACATGGAGCTCTGCCTGAAGATAGGTCAGGAGCCAGCAAAAAGCTCATGGGTTAAGATTAGTGAGCACATCAACATGGGTGAGGTTGTGGTAGGTGTCTTCTACCTGGTAAATCAAGAAGAGATAAGATGAAGCCTTCTTCAGAAAATTGCAAGAAGGCTCACCACCACAGGCCCTGATCTCCAGGGGGAACCTGGACCACTCTGATAGGTGCTGGAGGGACAACCCAGCAGGTCCCAAGTAATCCAGGAGGTTTCTGGAGTGTATTGGTGGTAACTTCCAGAAACAGCTGCCTGAGGATCTGAAGGGGAGAGGAACACTGCTGGACTTGATTCTTATAAACAAGGAGGAAATTGTAGAGGATATGAGGGCTGGGCAGTCTTGATTGTATGACCACAGCATGCTGGAGTCCAGGGGAGGAGGCAAAAAACTTAGAGAACTGAACTTCAGGAGACCTTTAGACTTCAGTGTGTTCAAGGAACTGGCTGGGACAATCTCATAATATATTGTCATGAAGAGCAGCAGGGCCCAGGACAGCTGCTGAATTTTCAAGGATGCCCTTCTCCAAACTCAAGATACTCAAGAATGCAATGACAAGTAAGAAAACATAACAGCACATCAACATGGATGGATGAAGAGCTACTTGCAAAGCTCAACCACAAAAAGGAGCACTTAGGAGGTGGAAGCAGGAGGAAGTTACCTGGGACACTGTGCCATCATTTAGGAATGGGGTTAGGAAAGCCAAAGCCCACAAGGAGTTGAATTTGGCCAGGGAGATGAAAGATAAAAGGAAAGATTTTTCAAGTGCATCAGCAGCAAAGGGACAACTATGAAAGATTTGGACACACCAGTGAGTTGTAATCATGATCTTAATGGACATGAAGAAGGCTGAGATATTGAACACATTCTTTGCCTTAGTCTTGACTGGTATGATTGGCCTTCAGCAGTTCCAGATCCCTGAAATCAGTGGGCACATTTAGTGCAAGGATGATTTATCCTCGGTGAAGGAGGATCAGGTTAGGGAATATGAAAACAGGTTGGAAATGCACAAGACCATTGGCCCTGATGAAATTCACCCACGGATGCTGAGGGAGCTAGACAATGTCGTGTGAGATCACTGTTGATTATCTCTGAAAGGCCATGGTGACCGGGGACAGTTCTTGAGGACTGGAAGAAAGCCAATGTCACTCCTGTCTTCAAGGGCAAGAAGGAGGATCAGTGAACTACAGGCCAATCAGTTTCCTATTTATTGCTGGGAAGGTGATGGAGGACCTAATTCTGGAAGCCATTACCAAATATGAGGGACAAGAAAGTGATTAGGAGTGATCAACATGAATTTACAAAAGTGAAATCATGTCTTGCCAACCTCATAGCCTTCTGTAATTAAAAAGGAGACCATCAATAAAAGCAAAGCAAGGGATATTGCTTCTGTTGGGTTTGACAAGGCTTTCTGCACTGTCTCCCATAATATCTTCATTGATAAACTGATGAAGTATGGACTAGGTAAGTGGTCATTGAGCTGGACTGAAAAATGGTTGAGATGTCAGGCTCGGAGGATTGTCATCAGTGACTCAAAGTCCAGCTGGAGGCTAGGCACAATATAGTGGCTGACCCTAGGAATTGAAACTGATGCCAGCAGAGTTTAATATGCTCATGAATGACCTGGAGAACGGTACAGAGTACACTGTCTGCAAGAAGTGTATGTGTGTGTTGGGGGCGGGGGGAGGGTGGCCAGTGCTTGAAGCATCAGAAATGGGGAGGAGTGGCTGGTACACCAGAGGGCTGTGCTGCCATTCAGAGGGGCCTCGACACAGGAACATCATACAGATCAGCAAGAGGAAGATCCAAGTCTTGCACCAGGGGTGGAATAACCACATGCACTAGGACAGACTGGGAGCTGGCTGACTGGAAAGTGGCTTGGCAAAGAGGTATCTGGGAGTCCTGGTGGGCATCACAAGTCAGAAAACTATGTGCCTTTGTGGGAAAGGTGGCCAGTGATGTCCTGGCCTCCGTTAAGCATAACGCTGTCAGTGGGCCATGGCAGGTGATCACTCCTCTCTGTCCAACTGTGGTGAGACACATCCGAAGCACTGTGTCCATTGTCTGGCTACCCAGTAGAACGGAGACAAGGACATACTGGAGTGAGTCCTCTGAGGAGCCACAAAAATGACTAAAGTGCTGGAGCATCCAACATACAAGGAGAGGCTGTCAGAGCTGGGATGTTTAGCCTGGAGAAAAAAAGGTTCAGAAGGATCCTGTGGATGGATATGCAACACTTGATGCAAAGAGTAAAGAAAACAGAGCCAGAATCTTCCCAGTGGTCCAGTGAGTGCCTTTCTTGGGCAATAGCCAAAATGTAAGCCCTTACTGGCTTGGTTGGGAGTGGGGTGGGATACGAGCTCTGTGCTGGTGTCCACTGCATGGGTGAGAGCCTCAAACCCTCAGTAGTTTCCCTTATCTTTGCCCAGTGTCTCTGAAGTCAAGGAGGGTATGTGAAGAGCCTCATCAATGAATGTGGGAGGAAGAGTGTGAGGGTGGTGTGACTCTTTTCTGGCTTCAGTACATATGTATTGCCTGCGTTGAGCTTGTAGTGAAAAGTAATTGGAGCACTTGACATAGGATGAAGAGCTCCTTTAACAGGTCTTCTGAGGCAAAGGAGTCCTACTTGACTGAACTTAATAGCTAGGCAGTTTAGCATCTGGGGAGATGACACAAGCTGGTACTTGTCTCTGAAAAAGGGTCAAGTAGATTTGCTTTTAGCAGTTTTCTTGAACAGTTGAAGAATGATGGGGAGGGTCATACTGGTCAGATAAGATAATTCCCAGGATCCAGCTGGTTTCAGCAAGGCCAGGATTTTCAACTCATTGCCCTCATTGCTGCATATGCCTCTGCTAATCTAAAAGAGAGATGTGGTTTGCAGAGGCTCTGCTGAGACCAACTGCACCTCCTACCAGTGTGAGTGTGGCAGCAGCAGATCTCTCTCCCTGCCTGAGGCTGGTGAGCTGTTCTTCACCAGCTAAGAGCTACATCTGGAGGCCTGTATTGCCTAGGGAAGACCACACCAGCACAGGCTCCACTGGAAATTACAGCCCTCAAAGTAATGGGTATGAAAAGGAAGGTTCGTAGTGACATGAGTGATATTTCTTGTCCACAGAAAGCACCAGTAAATCAGAGCCTTGCAAAAGCCAGAACAGCACAGTGTGGTGGTTCTTCATAGCTTTCATTGTTCTGCATTTATTTCAGTGCCGGTCTGCAAATCTGACTGCCTCAACCAATGTTTGGTCACTCTCTGGACAGAAGTCACTTTTGTGCCAGTGTTTTCTTCCCCATCTATTGCTAGGAGGGAGCAGGGTCTATCAGATTCTGTGTTTGCACAGGACCTTGCAAAGACCCAGCCAGCAGTGTACACCCCAAGTGTGCAAGCACTGGTGTGCACCCATCACTGTACACCCCAAAGTGGTCACCCTCTTTCACAACACTGCAAGCGCAGAACGGCAACCTCTCTCCATCCTGTAGAGACACTGAAATGTGTTTCCTCAAATTTCCTACCTCTTTGACAACAGCCTTGGCAAACAATGAATGTAGTTTACATCTATTCTTGATTAAATTCTGCAAAAGGGCATTAGGGAGTTACAGCTTTGTGCAAGGTACTAAATCCTCCTTCAGACTCTACTTACTTCTCGCAGTCTTATGCTCCTGTGAATCTAAATCCAGGACATGATTTCAGGCTGAAAAATATCCCTTATATAGTCTCTATTCCTCAACCTTGGGGATGTAGATATTCTTCTTTCTGAAACCTTCGTCTGGGGTCTCTTTGGCCATTAGTATGGCATGGAGAAGAACTTGGCCACCCAACAGCTGCATCATGATTACTGCTTTATGAGTAAGACCAGTGCTAATTGGCCTTCAGGCTCAACAGCTCTGGATTCTCCATGTTCCTCACTTGCAGAATAGCATCTGGAATTAGTTATCTGGCTCAAGTCAGTTTGGCTTTTCAACAGAGATAGACTTGGACTTCAAAAGTGAAGTCGGACTCATCACATCTAAACACAGCCCTGCTCTGTCACACTGGTATCAGCCCACATGTGAGCAGTACCATTCCAGGTGGCCACTATCACTGACACCAGCAGAGCTTTCAAAACTGTTCAGTATTCAGATACTCCCATTAACATACTGTCAGTTTCAAGAGACATTTGGCCACAGCAGCTTCCATTGGTGCTGGTGGAAGAACTGTAGATGGCTGAAGATCTGCGTTTCTCTGAATCAGTCTTTTAAACAGAAAATAAATGTAACTGCCATTGGAGAACAATCGTATCTCCTCCTGCATGTCCTCAGTTCCTGCAGGCAACACTGTTGAGGTCATACCTTGAAGTGATTTAACTTGGTTAGTAGAACCAGATCCTTTCCATAGCTGAGCACTCGGCACAAGGTCATTGCATGAGAAGCTGGTTCTTTTGTTTCTTAGCAAGTGTATGCTGTTCTCCTTAAACAAAACATTCAAGAGAAAGGTGTATCAATTCTCTATTTAGATAGGTATACAAATAATAGAGTTGCTTGTGCTTCTCTGCACCCTGCTTATAAGTGGCTTCATTTTAAAAAGAACTATAAAGGGTGAATAGGTGAGGAATTTTCTCTCAGCATTACTGTGTTGAAGCATTTTTCCCTTTTCCCCATTCTTTGGTCTATAACTCATTCAGTTATACTATGTAACTTTAATTATCTGAGTACAAAATTTATTTTGGATTCTCATGACTCAGATAAACATGAGCCTGATAAATCTGCAAACACTACAAGACAAAGCTCAGATAGTCTTGGAACCGCAGTGAAAAGGGTTTGGTTTTCTTTGATTTTAGAATACGTTTGTGTTTTTCCTTAGCAGCCTGGGAGCTCCAGTTAGCCAGGGTGTGGATAATCAAGATTTTCAAGTATGCAGTGATTGGGAGACTGTATTTTTATCATAGGCTGTACAGCTCCTCCCTCCCCCCCCCCCCCCCCGCTTCCAGTAGCAGCTTCACAGAAATCTTCCATTGCGTTTAAAGGCTAACTGTCTTTCATACAATGTCTTAAAAAAATGAAGTAGGTTGTTTCTGGGCCTTCTGCTAAAATCAGTTGCATAAGCAAAAAGTGAAAGGAGTTTTGTGCCTAGAAAACCAATATGCTTTCTGTGTTGTCCCATGCAGCTGTGTCTGTGCTGCAGACCAAAGCATTCAGCACCAGCAGGTGGTAAAACTTCCTTTGCCTTGCTGCCTTTAAGAAAGCCCTTCCCAAAGGATGCATTTCAAAGGCAGAGGATGCAATGCCAGGCCATTCCAGTACTTCTGAGGACATCAAATGCATAGACCTGATCTTTCTGTTTTCACTGATGCTTACTACATGAAGCAAGCGAGACACAGACATGAAGTCCTCTAGGGAGGCTTTGTATGAATATGTAGCAGTATCAGAGCAGAAAGGAGAAACCTCTTTACCAGTCAGGGTAAGAAGCCTGACAGACCCACGCTCAGCAGCACTACCCTTAAATGGCACGAGTGCTGCAGGCAAGTGGTATTACCCTCGTTAGAGACATGCCCAGGTAAACCCAGATACAGTTTTCTGATTAGTAGATGCTATGTGTTCTATGCTCTTATTGTCCTGGCTTCGAAAACTGTGGATGGGAGCTTTGTACTGCCTTTGATTCTCTCTTCTGCAGGGCTCTTTTATTCTCACTTTAGTGTCTCAGCCTTGTCCTAGTGTAACATTTCTGCCAGAGGGGCGGGTTGATTATTCTTGCTGTCTGAAGAGTCATTTGGCTGCTAGGAAACATAAACAAATACAGCTTCAGAACATTGCATTCATTGTAAAAGCAGAGCATTAATGTTGGTCTTTCATTTGTGATGAGGAAGTCAGCAACTGCTTCTGAGTATGGGATCTTAGTGTACATTTGAGACACTCTGTTGATTAAATCTCACTACAGTGCAGTACAATCAGATATAGACACAAGCATCCTGTATTTGATAAGAAATGCATTAACACTATGCTTCTTATACCATATTTATCTGCTGTCTACCTTTCTCCTCTCCTCTCCTCTCCCTCTCCCTCTCTCTCTCCCTCTCCCTCTCCCTCTCCCTCTCCCCTCCTTCTCCCTCTCCTCCTCTCCCTTTCAAGCCAGTCAAGAAATGACTACCAGTATAGTACTTAAAACCACCAATCACACCTTCCTGTGCTTATATCAAGGTTTATGTCACACTCCCTTGAAATGCAATAGTTTGAGGGACATGAAGACTCTCATTTTAGGTGGACTGTAAATAACACAAATCATAAAGCCAAAAGCCCATACAGATTTCTGATGATATCTGTTGCTTTCTGGGTAGCCTTTCAAACTCCATAATACTCCAGCTTTTACCAAGTGTGTTACAAGACTGTAAAGCGATTGAGCCTGTTAAGCTTCTCTCTGAATTAACTGATGGCCATTTAGTGCAGCAAATATACGCCATATTTTGCCAAACACAAGATGATGCAAAGCTAGGAAAGCAAGCAGCAAACTGCTTCACTCCCAACTATAGGGCAGTGAAAAGTAGCTACTTACTATCTTTTGTCTGAGTGGTGGTTTCAAGCACTTTGATGCATATATGGTTATCATTCTACTGTGTGGCGAACTACACTGATAAATACCCAAGGATGCTTACAGAGGCAAAGCATGTTCTTCCCTGTATGAGATAGGAATATACTCCTGTAGTTGTACTTCTTCAGGTTAGCAAGACCACAAGCATGCAAAGAACTCCTTCATTTCTTCCATGATGATACTTCCATTCCACCAAGAAGGTGGAATAAAAGGAGGGGTCTGGAATTTGTCACTGCAGAACTAAACTCAGGAGAGTGGTGGGCAGCCAGCGAGGCATCTGCTCCAGCGTCAAGCCTTTAGCTGCGGTGCATAACCTCAGGCCTCCTTTATTGCAACTCAGCAAAGATGCAGTGGGTCTGCTGTGGTGTGATGTGTCACAGACAAGACAGTGAATGACAACCTGTAGGGTATCTGGATGATGGGGTTTATTTAAAAAACCTTTTATCCTTCTTGATAGCTCTTACACTTTTTACTTGCTTTTATGGCATTACATTAATGAGGTCTCAACTTCCCTCCCTGCAGTAAGGTTGCCACTGGCCCGGGATGCTTGGGCAGAAAGTCCTGTTGGTTTGCTCTGTGCTGCTGCTCACAAATTGGCATCAGCAGCCAATGTGCCTGGTCATCTCCCTGCATTTATCTCCAGCTGCCTCCCTGATCAACAGGAATCTCCATCACTTTCAGTATTTTTCCTCCAGCCAGGTTCTTTACTAGCCCTTCTTTCCTTCTTTCCTAGTCCCTACCTTCTTTCCAAGACCACCTCTTTTGGGGAACACTTTTTTTTTGGCAACAGCTGCCCTTTCTGGAGATCCTAGCACCTGGGTTTTCCTAGTTCAAGCTGTCTACCTGCAGGAACACAATGCGTGATAAGCCTCCTAACTGGTGGTCCTGGCCAATATCTCTCTATTCATTGGATGACTTGGAATGTGCCTGTTTTCTTTAGTCCAGCTGTTACCAGATCTACAACCAATCTGTCCTGGTGGTGGCTGGCAACTCTCAGGCTTCTTCCTGACCCTTCAAAAGACCAGTTCCAGTCTTTCACACACACGCACTTGCACACATACACCCAATTATTTGCTACCTGCAACACCATACTGTTTGCTGTTCATTTCTCACCATAGTGCAGCACCTATCTGACACTAAACTACTGCACCAACAGCTTCTCAGGGTGCTTGGTTTTGCTGTGCATGTGAAAAGGTTCTGTGGATCTCTGCCACTACCAGCTAGCAGCATGCAATTAGGCTCCAGCACCATCCGGACACCTCTCTAGACACTATTGCTTCACTGCAGGGCTCCTCAATGCCAAATGCTGCCTGCCTTGCTGCTTGCCAGCTCCATGGAAATCCTGCTGAGGCAGAATTACAGCTAATACAAGAAAGAACACTGTAGCACAGCAATCAAGACTTGAGCACAGCGCCACATAGCTCTGGCAGGTTTATGCTTTCTATCATGAGATAGCATATGAAACAAGGTGGTACGTTTCGTTTCCTCACACCACCATCACTTGTCATGACATTATATGCTGGAGAGAGCTGGGGATGAGCACTGAACACAGCAACAAGAAGCTCAGAAGTTCCTTGGGCTGAGCCAAAGCCAAGTGCCTTTTCATGTCATAGAACTACATTGTGGTTTAACCCCAGCTGACAACTAAGCCCCACACAGACACTCATTAATCCCATCCCATCCCATCCTGTCCCGTCCTGTCCCGTCCTGTCCTGGTTGGGATGGGGGAGAGAATCAGAAAAGTGAGCAAATTCATGGGTTGAGATAAAGACAGTTTAATAAGTAAAGCAAAAGCTGTGTGCTCAAGGAAAACAATACAAGGAATTAATTCACCACTTTCCATTGGCAGGCAGGAGTTCAACCATCTCCAGGAAAGCAGGGCTCCATCATGCATAACGGTTACTCAGGAAGACAAATGCCATCACTCTGAGCATACGCCCATTTGCTTCTGCTTCCCCCAGCTTTATATGCTGAGCGTGACATCATATGGCATGGAATACCCCTTTGGTCAGTTGGGGTCAGCTGTCCCAGCTGTGTCCCCTTCCAACTTCTTGTGCCCCCCCCCAAGCCTGCTTGCTGGTGGTGTGGAGTGAGGGGCAGAAAAGGCCTGGGCTCTGTGTAAGCACTGCTCAGCTGTAATAAAAACATCTCTGTATAATCAACACTATTTCCAGCACAACTCCAAAACATAGCCCCATACTAGCTACTATGAAGAAAATCAAGTCTACGCCAGTAAAAACCAGCACAAACTAGAAGACTGGATGAGCAGTCACCTAGATCATCCTGTGCAATAATCAGGATCAAATCTAGTTACATTTATGCTGACAGAATCACAGAATCATGGAATTACAGAATGGTCAGGGTTGGAAAGGACCTCTGGAGATCATCTACTCCAGCCATCTGCTGGAGTTCACCTAAAGCAGGTTGTACAGAATCACATCCAGGCAGGTTTGGAATGTCTCCAGAGAAGAGGACTCCACAACCTCTTTGGGCAGCCTATTCTAGTTCTCTGTCACCCTCAAAGTAAAGAAAATCTTCTTCCTCTTCAGGTGGGACTCCCTATGTAGCAGTATGTACCTGTTGCCCCTTGCTGGGTACTACTGAATAGAGTCTGGCCCCATCCTCTTGACGCTCCTCTTTAGGACATTTATACACATTGATAAGATCCCCTGTCAGTCTTCTCTCCTCCAGACTAAACAGTGACAAAAGTGAAGGTGTAAATTAGTGTATAACCTGTTTTCAAGGACCCTACATCAAATCCTAAGAAGAACTTTCTCTATTGTTCTAATAAAAGTTCTTATGCTGAAATATTAAACCTGTGAGGATTTTTTCTAGGCACTATGGATAAGAACAACAGCTTTTTCTATTTTTCTTCGCAAAAGACTTAAGTTTTTATGTGATTTTTAGGGTCTTTCTGTTCCACTATCTGCAGGGGGTGGCCAACTCTCCATTCATGCTGTAGAAGATGATATGAGTCACAGGGACATTCTGAAAACTTTACTGGTATGAAGATTTTTGTTTTCTATGCCATTTCTGTATAATTATTTCTTTAGAAAACCATGCAAGACACTTATTGCACTATTTTAACAGAACTTACAGTTTGGATAAATGTTAAAATTAAACTTGCATTGTCATTGTTCTCCAAGGCAATAGGTCTGCGAAATTCCTTTCAGTTTGTTCAATACCTCTATGAGAATTGCCAAATATAGCTTAGAATGAGCTGCTACAGCACAATAATTCCCCATAAAGACTCTGTCATTCCAGACAAAGGGCTTGGTTTTTCTGTAGGAGGAAAATGCTTTGCAGCAGGCTCTCCGCTCTGTTTCCTCCTGTAGTTTGTGCATGCAAAGTGCAGCTTTGTCTTATAGAGTGTGAAACTGAGATTAACTACCTCCTGTTTAGGACAAGTAATAATGATTCAAGTTATTGTCGGTCACCAAGGGGTTGAAACTTTATGTTTCTGAGCATCAGCTTCTGCATGAAGACATCTCCAAAGAGTGCTTTCTTCAGATCTACATTAACCCACTTCTCAACAACATCTCCTTGAGGAATACCAAAAAAATATAGAAAATACCTGTTCAGTAGTGAGTATTCTGCATTGCAGATGCTGCGCTTTGTCTGTGCCATTCCTTCTTACAAACCTTTATTCAAGTATTCAGTTTCCCAGTTGGCCTGAAAATAATTAATGGAAGAAAGTAAGTGCTTCATTTCTTCCTGTTTCTGAAATTTGGATTACATGTTAATGAAGTGACATGCAAGATCAAAGATCAGTTTTCTATCATCCCTTAAAACTGCTAAAAAGACCTCAGTTACTGTTTTGGAAGCAACTAGGAAAGAACAAGGTACACCTGACAGTGAACCCAAGCAGTCAATTACTATAGTAACATAACAGCATTGTGGTTACTACAGTACTGTAACAACTCTGATCCTGCTTTACGAATTGTTGTTAGTGCATAGATTATGTTATCTCTTGCCATGCTAAGTAGCACCTGATTCATCAGTTGGCTGCATTAATTTCTAGGAAACAGACTAAACAGAATTTATACAAATTTCTTACAAAAATAAAGTATTGCTCTGCATTACCAGTTCAAGTATATTTTCACTGCAAAGCATGATGGAGAACATAAATGCAGTGGCTGTATCATCTAGGAACTAATTTGTCATGTGCATCTCAAGATTTATCATTTTGAGTGTGTGGCTCTTCCAGGCCTTCAAACGGAATATACAGTTTGCCTCTATTTCCTTTGGACAGTCTGAGCAGAGATAATTTGGGAAGCAGTGAAAACAGCACCCATCAGCAGAGAGCTATTTGCCTCTTCTTCTGTGAGAAGGGGTGTGGGGGTAAGAATGGAGCGGGGGATGGGTAGGGGGAGTGGATGGAGAGGTCTCTGCCTTCAAGACAGGGGCAAGTGTATGGCAGTGACATGCATCCTTTATCTGAGACAGAGCCAATTTCATCGGGTGGATTGGCTTTCTTTCAGTACTCTGCTCCTACATTCCCTATAGCAATGCTCCTACGCAAAGGAAGAAGGAGTGTATGCACAAATACAAAACTGAAGAACAGTTAGGTCCTGAACAGGACTGTAGACAGGACTTTCAGAGTTGCCACACAGAACAAAATACTATAGCTGGCAAATGTTGATCTTATGGAAGTACCAAGCTCCCTTGCCAGCAGTACAAGAAGATGGAGTGTTGCGTGTAATACAGAGTAGAAGTAGAGGTAGGACTGTCCTTTCTACTCAGTTTTTGTTGGATTATTTCAGCGCTTGGCCCCTGCACATCATGAAGGGTGAAGAATTGGGTTGAGTCTGCAGAAAAGGTACCAGCGAGATAAATGATACAGAAAATATAAGGGACTTGGGATTTATTTTTTTTTTGGGGGGGGGGGGGCATAGAAAAAAAAGAAGAGTGCTGGCCACTTCCTTAGAGATTTCTAGAAAAAGGTCACAAAAACACATGTTGAAGTAGAATTCATATTCCTTGTGAAATAAATCAAATGACCTCTGGAAGGATCTTCAAGCTTTACATTTCCTGCATCATCTAAGACATATTCATTGAAAACTCCACCCCATCCTTGCAGAGCCTCTCTGGGAGCAGGTTATCTGGGTCAACATTTAAATGCAACTCCCAAAAATGGACAGCACTGTCCCAGCACCAGCCTCTCCTCCTTGTCTCAGAAAGATGAACATCTGGAATGACAAAGGCTAATATTCAGATATGACAGCATGACCTAACCTCAGGGTACTTGTCCTCTGCTTTAATGAAAGCAGAAGTCAAATATTAGATGCTGCTTCCATCCAAGTCATTGTCTCTCTCCTTCTCTGCATCTGCTTTCCTGCCGACACGGTGTACCTGCTGCAACTGACAGCCCATCCAAACTCCTTGAGCAGCCAGTGCTTTGGCCCAGATGGGTGAGGCCATCCATCACATCAGAGACAGTCAGTACTGGGTCATGCATCCTCAGCACCAGTATGCTACACCTGGGCCCAAGTACAGAGCTGAGAGTTCTGTGTAGGGGACATGTTTGTGGACAGCCAGTGAAGCAAGCAGAGTTTTGTCCTTAGATGCTATGTGTTTTCTCTCTCAAAAGTATGTTTAAGTGCTGTTTTTCATGAGCCCATACATCTCCAGGTTTCCTGGAGAGGATGCTGCATCAGGAAGGTCCAGGAGATGGCACTCTAAATGCTGGCAGACCACAATCTGAAGGCACTGCTTTGTAAGTGCATGCCTCTTCCTTTGATCTTCATTTTGACTTTCATCTCAAAGCCTCCCCAGGACAATCTCAAATGATTGATTACATGAGCAAATTGGATGGATAATTGGAATAGTAATTAAAAAACAGGGCCTGGTCCTTCTCACATTCAAAACTGCAAATCAGGAGGAATTCCAAGGAAGTCAGATCAATTATTCCTGTTTAAATGCTGTGGAAATGGATTAAGAATCAAGCCTACTGTATCTGGTCTTTTTATATCTGCAGAGGAGCAGTCTAACAGTTTTGGAGGTTTTTATGGCTCTAGGAGGCCTTTAACAAAACTACAGAATTACAGAAAATGGAAACTGTGAAACCCACAACAAACCTTCAGAATCAGAGAAAAGTCCAACGTCCAGTGCTACAACAGTAGTTTTCAAGTGGCTAGTAAGTGCCACTAGCATTTAAATTAGGAATATCTTCTTTATCTTCTTTAATACACATACAATGCTAGTTCTAGGGTACGTATTGATGTATAGGAGAGGGAGGAAATTGTTTTGCATTTTTACATCAGTTTTGTCCAAATTGCTAGGGTTTTTGTCTAATCTTTTATCAGGAGAAAAGGTTTATGGATTATTTGGCAGTAGGAGTAAATGTCAACCAGTTTTAGTTTTTTCCCTTTTGTCTGTATAGTGTCATGTATATACATTTCAAGTTCTGCTTTTCTGGTGCAAGGAAAGATACCCACAGCAGTTTCCACTATGAATAGAGAAGCGTTGTGTTAATCCCTTCTGTGGAAGTTGCAATTCATAAATATACACGTATGCTGAATTTGAAGTATGCAAAAAGATTGTCCATGCACTTAAAGATTAGTGAATTCTACAGGTTTTTCTTTTAATTCAGATTGTAATGACTACTACTACGGTCAATCATAAACACAATTTTTTCAAAAAATGACGCAGAGGAAGATAAAATGGTTCTGAAATATTTGCTGTGAGAATTCAATTTTGTGTACTTCAGCTAGAGATCAGTTTACTGAAAGGAGAATTCATCCAGCTGGTCTCCAAAGATGCAGCAGTACCTGGAGACTGCAATGAGGGGCAACAACTAGGAAAAAGGAGAAAAAGAATGAACAAAGGTGGTTGAAAAAACAGAGACCTGTCACTTTCAACAGCTCTGTGATCTTCTTTTTAAGAATTTAACATGTGATCATGTTAAACTTTTACCAGCTTTTCACCCAGATCGTGTGTATGTTATATCTAAGCAAGAAAACAGTGGAGGGCTTTGTAAGAACCATCAGTGATTTCATACAAGAAAGGTCTTGTCTGTGCTTCAGTGCCAGGTGGGTGGAAAAGGAAGGCCAGGGACTTCCCTCCCTTTGTTTCCTAAACAGTCATAGAAAGATCTCAGAAGCCCTGGGAAGTGTAGAAACTCAGACTGCACTTCTGAAGTACAGAGAAAATACAGTTTTCAAGAGAACTTGAGTGTAAGAGGAGACCAAGAGAAGCACTGGGTGAGTGCTCCCCAAGGCTGGGTGAGTCCCCTGGGGCCAGAGTGAGCAAGGCTCTTATACAGCCATCTGTGTTCTCTATGCTAACACTCACAGCTATAGAAGGTTGCATATTTTTAATTTTCAAAGAGAAATTGTGAGTCTGATCAGCAGCACAGTTTTTGCACTGAAAGAGAAAACTCTAACCTGAGCTAAGTAAGAGATGTTAATAAATTATGAAAATGAAATCTTGCTATTTCAATCAACAGTCACAACAGGCACATCTCTATTTTCACAGCAATAATAGGCTTTCATGGTGGTATAAGTGGTTTGCCTCAAAAAGCTGATTACATATTTTATGAATAGGTAGGTCACACCCGCAGAGAGCAAGTAATGGTAAATCTGAGCTTTCCTTGGAAAGGAGGACTTTGATTTCAAGTCAAATTCAGTGTTGAAGAGAATCTAAATGATTGTGGCAACTTGCCTTATAGCTCAGAAAAAATATGAAAGAGACAAGTCCTAGAACTTGCTTGAGCAGATTGCACCTGACTGGGAGGTCGTTGCCTGCAGACTAGCCATGGAGCAGCTCCTACATAAACAGCAGCTCTCCAGTCAAAATGCCTGTAGCAGAAACTGTACATATTAAGCAAACAACATATGTTTCTAACTAGGTGTTGGTACTTGAAATTAAAAAGAAAACTCTTCCACATATTTCTACAAGGAGATTTCTATAAAGATACTCTTTTAAACTGAAAGGTATGTTGCAGTTCATATTGTTTCTGCATTCAGAGAGGCACAAGAAAAGTTGGTGAGCAGTGCAAGGATGTATAGGACTTGGCAGTCAGGTTGAGTGAGGCATAGGGGTTATGACTTTTGCTTTTGACACTGATACTGTTTTATTAAATTATTTTAGTTATTTCACATGCCTCTCACATCTTTGGTGCCTGTTGTGCCCTTTACATATTTATATTGCAAGCTGTTGAGAGACCGGGTGAACATCACCTGCTAACAACAGATTCTCCCTACTGACTGGCTGATCTTCACTGACAGACAGGTCGGGGGGAGCTTGGTGGCTTGTCTTGTTTTGTGTATGTTTACAGCCTCCCAATACACCCATGACATAAGTCATGTTAGTTCAGCCAGTTCAGCTAAGTGCACTGAATTCCCTGGAAATGCAAAGCATGGTTGCCAGTTCATTCAATTTCTTGTCTTTGCAAAATGTTCTGAGGTGCTAGGATAGCAACAAAAATGGTGCTCCTACAATTAACAAGATACCACCTGCTGATGCCAAAACGGCACAGAGTAAGTGCTCAGAGACAAATTTTGTCTTTAAGCAGCAAAAGTATTTCGTGCAATGTTGGGGTGCTAGACGATTCACACTGGACAAACTAGCTCCAAAGTTTTCAGTGAAAAGTTAGCTCTTTTATAAAGTTTTCATGAGAGGTTAAACAACATCTTTACATACATAGTCATCTGATTATGACACCTAATCATTCCATTCACAATAGGTGGGATCTAGGAGGAGTAAACCTTTCAACTTTCTTTGTTCAACGATTTCCTGACCTGATGGTCTCCTTATCTCCTTCAGGTGCCCACCTTATCTTTTCTAATTATTCAGAGCACATTCCTTTCTCAACACAAACAGAGCATCACCCAGAGCACTGTACCAAACTCATCCTGACTAATCTTTTTATTTTAAGACCTTGTTCTGTTTCACTGCAGAAAGCAGTAATTCTTGAACTCAGGCCCTTAAAGAACTTTTGGGCAACTAGGTCTCCACCTGCTTTCAAAAAATTAAAAAGCTTTGTTCAAGACAAAACTGGAACCAGCTTGGTTTGGGGTGAAATACATTTAGTAAGATCTGATCATAAATGAGAAATTTAAAATGGAAGGATGGAGCCAGAGCCCCACAACCCATCTCTCTGGCTGCATTGCAACCTCTCATCAGGGCTTGCAGCGTATTGCAGAGGCTCCTGCTAAACAAACAATATTCTTTGCACACCTAGGGGAGCATTCTTGGATGGGATGTCTGCACAGACTGAGACATTGACTGGGGAGCTGTCATTTATTCACCCTTCCTTTCAATTATAAATAATGTGCTGTCCAGTCATACACAGTTTTAACACACAGCACAACCCAGCTTCCTCTCATTCTAAGAAGGGAAAGATGCAAACATTCCCATGTCCCTTGCAGTCCCCCAAAAGGGAGGGAGCACTTCGCCTTTTCCCAAGGACTAACCAGTGGGGAAGCAAGTTTCAGTTTGAGGGGGCAGTTGCTTATAGATGGGCAGCTTCAGCAGAACTCTAGCCCTAAGGTTGTGTGGGTTGATCCTTGCTAAGGGATGCAACAAAAGCAGTGAGTGTAAGTGCCACTGTGGCCAAACTGACCTGTATGCAAGCAACATGATGTCATTGTCTTGATGCAGCAGCAATCCAGTGAGTGCATTGTCCAAGGTCTTTTTCCTTATTGTCACATAACTCTGTGAGGCTGGTCCCGCTCCCCTGAGGGGCAGCGTCTTGCAAAGTATAATAAATCCTCTGCTGAAGGGTCAGGCACTCCTTCCAGGGATCAGGGATAGCAGCTGAGAGAAGCAGTGGGAGCTGGATATCAACCCCACCATGCATAGACCTAAACAGAAAATAGATTTGCTTGATCCAGCTTTCCTGTGGTTGCACATCACTTGTGAATAGTCATCATTCCCTTTGCCTTGCTGCTATATGGGCACCGCTGAGGCTGCCCAGAAGGACTTTCTGTCCCTCTGTGGACACTGCCTCACTGGTCCCTGTGCTGCTGTTGGCAGCCCTGTGTAAGCATGGAGGTATCCAGGAACCCCCCTGAATACCAGGTGACAGAAGTTAAGGATGATGCCTGTCTAACATGGATTGCAATGCCTCTTCCTGGCATCTGGGATACATACACGGCTATTATTTCAGGGCCCCTCCTGCACTGCTACCCAGTATCTACATGATGTCCTAGTGAACACTTCACTGTGCTGGAGAGAGAGCAAGGACGCAGATCCCAGATTCGCTCACAGCTCTTTATAGAGGCAGGAGAGTAAAATGAATATTACAGTTCACTTTCCTTATTACTTTGTGCTTAAGATTCACCCAATAAAATGACAATGCACTTTCCTGACTCCTGAGGTCAGCACACTAGTTTTGGCTGCAAATTCACTGAGTTTGCCTTGCTTTGCTGTTGTTAGCAGTCTGACCTCAGTCGACAGGAGTGAGAGCAACAGAAGCACCTCCCCTTCCTTGGAGCTGGTCTGTCACAGACAATACACTGGTACTGTATTGACTGCAGCCCGTTCTAGATCTCTTCTTCCATTTGCAAAATTCCTCCAGCATATATCTGAGAAGTAAGGGATATGCCAGCACTTTATCAACACCACAATAATTGGCTTATCCCAAGCCACCTGGGAAGACCAAAACTCATGTAGGTATGCAATGCATGATGGCAGGAGAAGGTACAAGTATTATTTATCATCCTGTCCCTATATATATTTCAGCTTTAAAGAATTACATCCTCATTATTTCATATATACATAGCTTACTCTAGAGGAAAATTTGGTAATATTTTTAACTGAGTAATGCATGCTGAAATTATTCACTATAAATGGAAGTGCAACAGCTCTGTGGACTGTCTGTAAACATATAAAAATAACTTGCTTATACATGGAAATGATCCATTATAAGTGTGCGTATTTTTATTTTCACAAATAAAAAAATCAATGGAACCTGGATATTTGAGGGAAGAAAAGCTCAACATTCACATCTTCAAGCTGAGTTTAGCATATGATTTTAAACAGGGTAGAATGGTGAAGGGCAAGAATTAAGAGCCCACACAGTGTCTTAGAGCAATTCCTTAACATTCCTGCCTTATTTCCAGAAAGGGATCTAAAGAATGGTTTGAATGACAGAAGGGAAGAAGCTGGTCTTTCCAGAGGGCTACTTAGGTAAGCCCCTCACCCATGTCCCCTATGTAGATGGAAAAGTCTGAGGAGAAATACAAAGGAGCTCCTGGTACCTTTTACTGTCATGCTTGTGGACAGCATGGTGTTATCTACCGTACCCACAGTTTACCTTTGAATATGTTATTCTGTGGGTAGATGGAAGGCATCATGGTGCAGTTGCAGGACTGGAAAAATGGTATTCTTCTTTCATTTGCACACATAGTGGTGTCAGAAACTACAGTTACAGGTGTGGCAGATGACCGCTTTCTCACTGCTTTGTGCTGAGCACTGAGGAGCAGTTGTATAAGACTGCTGCAGTGCGCTGTCAGGGCTCTGGAAAGTAGAAATTTGCATGCTTACTGTCAACTGACAGTCCAGCTTGCCTTGGATTTTCACTGGGACAGCTGTCACTGCTGTAAGCTATAAAGACAAGTGCAGGGACTTCACACCATGACACTGCCAAATAATCTGTTTAACACAAGGTTCATCCTAACCACTTATAGTGAAATTGGCTTAAGTCTTAAAGCGCAGCATTTAGTATCCCTGTGCTCTCACCACTCTATCACAGTCGTTAACTGGAACAACTACAGATGATAAAGTTGCATACAATTTACCTCTATTGGCAATGTTCAGTGCCAGTAATGACGTCTTTATGCTGTTCTTCATCCAAATATTTTGAAATTTGCTACCTGTCTCTGTTGCATAGGTATTAATCATACAGAAATAACTTTTTTATGGGTAGGAATTTATCTATATAGAGAGGAATGAATGCTCTGTATAGAATGTCTTAAAAAGAAAATATTAAAAAGTGCTTTAGAAAGATAAAGACATCATCTTTAAACTAGTGACAAATGGTGTTAGGTGTTTCAAAGTATTCTTGCTTCACATTTTTCTGATCTTTCATCATCCCAGATGTACAGCTCACTACCTCTGTACAGTACCAAGTACCCTTGGGAGCCCTTCTGAAGGATCTGCAGAACATTCAGGGTTCATGGTGTCATACAAAGCTTCCATAAACAGGAAGCTGCATCAGATTTGAAAACTTCTTTCTGATACTGTTTGGTATGTCTTTTTGAACAGGAAAAGTGTGTCTGTTAATCAGGAAACTGCTTTGCTCTATAATGTTCAGTACTCACTGAAGTAGAGCAAGGTTGGAAGATATCCACATCTAGGTACCTCATCCCATTTAAAAAAGAAAGATCACCTCCTCAAGAGCTGACTGGTAGCCAGAGCCTGTGCAAGACACCCTGGAGACTTTCCTCTCCCTCCATGGCCTATATATGAGCTAACTTAGCTGGAGCTGCCATTCCTTGAGTTATATTTTTGAGCTATGACTCATTTCTCTGGATCCAGTGCTGGTATTGATGTTGATCCAGACAAAAATTGTCCATGTCTGGGGATGGTAACCTTGGGACACCTGGTGCCAGTGACCTCATATCAATAACACTACTGGACAACTGTCCTTTCCTTTAACTAGGGAACTGCAGAAGGCATTGTACTCCTTAGTCACAAAGGTTTTTTAAATCAGGAGAAAAAGACCAGATTTTGCACCTTTTTCATTGAGACATCCTGGGACAGAAGGTGAACTGTCAGGTTAAAAATGTCACTTTGGAGATAATATATTGCAGTAAAAAAGAAATAGCCTTTACACAGACAGCGCATTTTTTAAAGCTTTGTTTAAAGACTAGACAGAACATCAAAAGCATCTTAGAAAACTCCTGAGGCATTTGACTTGTGGGACATCTCCAAAGAAATACAACAGCCAGCCATTACTACTGTGCCTAGAAAACAAAATGGACTTTGTAAAATGCTTTCTTTCTACTCCCAGGAAAAGTCTGGAATGAAGTCAGCTACCTTCAAGGAAAAAGATTGCCATGTGTTACAGGTAACTGGCAGCTCCTGGGAAGTAAATTCTCTGTGTGGACATGTACCCAGCTGCTCTCCCTGGAAGCACAGCCCTGGACAGGGGAATTTTCACAGCACTGAGAATGCAGTCACCATTTATTCCATCAATGGTGTATCCGTTGGTCAGCATAGCTGGCTGATTAGCAGTGAAACAGGTAAAGAGGAACACTGCCACAAGGGCCCATCAGTATAGCAACTGACATCCTGCTGCCAGCAGAGAAATCCATTGCAGTCAGAAGGAGGAGAAGTCACACAAGGAATATGGCAAACAGTGGATGCCAGTGCGCTGTTGAAGCTGTTGGGACTGTAAAATCTACAGGCTCCAGAACAAGGAACTACAGGGAGCAAGTCTTTGGAAAGAGCCTTGGAAGGACTAGCCTAGAGAAATCACAGGCAGCGGAATGGTTTTCAGTTTCATTGTGAAAGGGAGAGTGAAACTGCAGTAACCAAGAAGGGAGGGTGGAAATCACCAACCAAAGAACAGAGAAACACTGTCCTTTCTTCCTGGGCCTCACCCTCTGAGGCTGGAGAGAGGAAAAGAAATCCAGCTTGTTGTGTCTGGAGATAGATGACAGAGGGTCATTTGATGGGCCAAGTCTCCTGACTCTGATGTAAGTACAATGGCAGGCTTTCTGCGTGCTGAGTGCAACTCTCCTTCCAAAAGCTTAGGTTGCTCCATCCATGCCAGACACCAAGCACAAGCAGCCCCTGCTTGAAAGAAGACAAACAGCAGCACAGATGAGGGATAGCGTCTGGATCCACATGAGAGGTTGGCATTGGCATACTGATGTTAAGCCCTGTTGTGAAGCTGAAATCTGCATCTCACTGGGCAGGTATGACTCTCAGTGTGCGTTTCTGGGAACAGGGCTAAAGCAACCTGCCTGTTCAGCAGCAGCAGCATGATGCTCTGGGGCGACTGGAAGTCAGGCTGTGAGCATCATGGTACCCCACTGGACTGTGTCTCTCCTGTCATGGAACAGATAGTTACGCTCTTAGTGCCTGTGCCAGTTTGCTTTCCAGTCCCATTCCCTGGAAATCTTAGCACCTTCTGTGACTCTGTGCCTGCACCAGGAGTGGGGGAAAGTTGCAGCTTTCTTTCTTCCCCACATGGTTTGCTCCTTCAAGCTCCCAAACATGCTCATGGTTTGGGAAACCCTGGCCAAGGGGTAGGAAGATGGCATTCTCTCTTATTGGGAGGAAGAACTAAATCTAGCAAGGTTCAGGAGCACTTGTCTCAGGTAATTGGAAGCAGAAAGCCAGGAAACCTACCCTAATATAGTCCTTTCAGCTTGTTACACTTAAGACCCACTCCCACAAGAAAGTTGCTGTGGACATTGTTTAAAATGTTGTGAATAAGCTGAAGCCAGTGAGTTAAAAAATCCCTGAGAAAGAGCTGCTTGCTTTGGCTAAGAACACAGCATAATAACGTTACACAGTGTTTTACACAGTTATTAAACAGTGTCAAGTTTACTGCTTGAATGTGACTTTCACTTCTTGTGCTTAATCAATATGACATTCACCAAGGATCCTCAGAAATCCCTGCTCAGTCCAAAGTGAGGTAACGTTAGCTGGACTGATGAAACACAAGTTTTGTGTGATCCCTTGGTCTTCACATGGAATTCAGGATCACACCAGTTTCAGTTCAGCTCCTGGCCATCTCTCATGAGTTTGAACTAGGGTGAAACTCTATTTTAGCAGGTGTATTATTTCTTAACATTTCCTATTTTTCTGCCTGTCTACCCATATACAAATATGTGCTTGTATCCACAGGTGGGCTACAGGTTAGGCAGAGGCAGTAAACTTCCTGACAAGGCTCTGTGCTTTAAGGAGCTCCCTTAAGAAGTAGGTCATGTCTTCAGCTGCTATAAATCAGTTCCATTCCCCTGCAGTCAACTGGGCAACTCTGGAGGAGCAATGGTGTAAACCCTGCTTGAACCTAGCCCCAGGCCTATGCTGGTGGTGCTGGCTGTGGAGCAGATCTGCTGCCACTGCCAGGGCAGCACCATTGAAGTGAGCGGAGCTGTGTCAGTTTACATCAGCTGGGCCCATGGCCCAGGGCACTCTCTCTTCCCATAACACAGGAAAACGTATTTCAGTGTGGATCTAAGCCAGAAACCATGGAGCTTGTGATATGTAGAATACACTTTCACCAAGTTTTGTCCCATTTCTTTACTGCTTGAGGTGTGTATCTTAAAAAGCTGATGGCTCTGGAGCTTTGTTACAGGTTCAGCATGCTCCTCTGCTGAGATGTCCTTGCGGGAAAAAGGGGAAATTTCAAAAATGTTTCAGTCTATAGGAAGTGCATACAGAATTTTCTAGGTGTTTTCATTTCATTTCCCTGCTACTGAAGCCATCTGGCAGACTATGACTGTCCACAGGAGTGGGCAGCACTGCATTCGCTGAGGTGTGCTTTGGGGGACATGTGGTCCAACAGCTACACGCAGAAGTCAAGAGAACAACCTCACCATGCATCACATAGCATTTTGGGGGTCAGAAAGGACGTTTCTCTCATATGCTGTTGTCATGACCTCTTCAAGGCCTCTGTCCTCTCACAACAAGATAGCAAAGTGTCTGGAGTCAAAAGCAGGGAGGATGGGGCATCTGGTCTAATCCAGTCAGCAGAGCTCTTGTGCCCTTGGCTCTGAACAGCTGAGATTGCTAGGCAATCCCACCTGCATCCCAAGATGCTTTTGAGCCTCCCATTGCAGCTACAGGAGGATTTTAGATATGTAGAAAATGTCCCCTCTTCACTTGATTTCTTTCCTCTCACTCACTGTTTCTCTACTTGACACAAGGCATGATCAATATTTAATTTCTTTCCTTATTATACTCTCCACTGCAGCTCTGGCTTTGTTACCATTGCTCCTATCTGTTACTCCTGGCCAAAAATCAGGGGATATTTTGCAAAGGGCATTTCTGAAGTCCACTCTCCCCTTTTCACCCCTTCCTCCCTTGAACAATTTGAATAGCCCCAGCTCTCCCTAAGCATCCCCTCTCCCTGCACCTCAGTGTGCTGGACTGTTTTTCTCACAGCAAAGCCCAGACAATGAATTACAATGGTGAGAACTGGCTCAACAAAAGCACTGGCTTCAGTTTATGTCAATTGCAGACCCAGTCTGGTAAAACAAACAGCGCTTCCCAGGTGAGGGGAGTGGTGGGTAGAAACATTTGTCTGACATGAGCCAGGCAGCTATCTGCATGTTGGACTAATCATCTGGACTGCTGCTGGATGATCATTATTTATAAGAACAGCACAATAATATGACAAAAGGGTAACCTGTCAGAGCTTGTACATTTCCAGGCAGCCTGCTGAGTGTCAGACTCTGCTTTCTGCTCTGGCGAAGTATCCTGCTGCCTGAAGATGGTGCTGACTCACTTTTTTCCCCCTCTAAGTAACAAAAGTAAGAGCTGAAGGTTTTTTTCCCCTGTACACCTTTTTTGACCTCTTTGGCCCTTGCTATAGATGGTTTAATTAGTCATGCTCTGCGATTATGTCTTCATAAACATGTATACTTATAAAAGTGTGTTCACACTTTCACTCCATCATGCACAGGTTATTTGCACACATCTGGATGAATTGAGCTGTGGGGCTCAATTTTTAAGCATTTGCAAAAGCTTAAAAGAGTTCACTTAAGCTTCTTGTAGCTTTTTAATGGCCTTTCTGAATCAACATAGTGATTTAACCATGCAGTAAAGCCCCATGTAATTCTTCGTCAGCTCTGAAATATTTAAAGTTTTTTTTTATTTAATGAGGAAAAATTTATATTAGCAATATAGCATAATGGAAATGAATCCCAAATATTACATGGTATTTTAGTCTCCAGGAGGTACAAATCATAAGACAGACTGATTTTCACCAGCTAAACTATTGGCTGCATTGAAAGTCTCCTTGTAATAGGCTTCAGAAGCACAAATTGACATAATTCAGAAAATAACAAGAGAAGGGGAATGAAAAAACTGACAGGAGAGAAAAGGCTTAAGAAAAATCATTCTAGTATATTGAGAGGGAGCTGAAGAAGAGGCAGTGGAAATACTTTCCAAGTAGAACAAACTTGGGGTGGGGTGTGTGTGTGTGTACACACAGAACACTGGGGGCAGACACACAGAATTAATAAAGAATGTTACATGACCCGCTGCTGGCAGACTTGCAGGCTTCACCAGCTGCCTTCATAGTTCTGTCTTGGTTTCATTGGGCTCCCAGTGTGGATTGTGGATCTTACCTCCTCTTAATGTGCTACAAACATGGAGAAAGGTTTAGACACACCTCTCTCTCTCCCTTGCTCCCTGCGATCTGATCGTGAGGAATGGGAAGGAAGTTGTGAAATGTCTGATCCACCAGAAGTGTCTCAAAGGCATGGGCCAAACAGAAAAGACACAAACTCCCTTGCTACCTTTCTCAACAGTAAACCTCCTCTTAGCTTCTGGTCTTCATAACTTTGGCATCATCGTTATCTTCTAGTTTTCTCCCTTCATGCAAAACTGCCTCTCTTCACTTGTTTTGTGCTCATCAGTCACTCATTTTATGTTGCTGAATGGCTTACTTGTCAGTTTACTTATTTTTGTATCTGCTGCTCCAATTTATATACAAGTTTGGGAAGAGCATAAAAAAGTTATATGTGATGAGAATTTGGAACTCTTAAAGGTGAAAAAACTAAGAAAAATGAAGAAAGGAGATAATAATATAGCAATGAACCAGATTTCAGGTTGCACATGCTGTCACCCTTCTCCTTCCAGATCAGACAAGGGAGGTCCACTGGAGCACCTTTAAAACTGCTTATGGGAGATAAAGCCTGTGGTATTCACTGCTGCAAGATAGTGTGGGATCTAATCATGTTGTGAGGCCGTTAGTCAAAGTATTTATGGCTTGGATTTTCAAAGTAATATAGGACAGCTGCATTTATTTCAGTTGGAGGGAGGTGTCAAAATCCTTTAATTCAGTCTTCTTTTTTCCCCTTTTGTTTTGTGAGCCTCTCACTTTCCAGTGAAAGTTAATATTTTTTGAGATTTCACGTCTCAACCTATGTGTAGCTAACTTTAATCTTTTCATGATATAAATACTTAGTGATTACTCTGAATTTGAAACGTCATAAAGAGCTGTTACAGCCTGGTATTTTGGGATTTGTTTCATTGCTTCCAAAAAAGTGGCTGCGGTTGCTCTTCTGAAATTCTCTGAGTTGTCTCAAAGGCTGTTTCAGTTAAAGGCTGTCATCAGGATCCACAGTAGGGCAATATTTATTCTCCATTGAGATGCTGTGGCTGAAAGTTAATATTCAGAAAAGCATGCGTGATTTGCGAATTCAAGATTGAATCCCCCATCACTGAATCACTGAAGTAATTGCTCAGCTGTCAGACTGGAGCCAGAATTGTCATGTCCACTAATGGCTTTCACAGGTAGCCATTCCTGTTGCTTATAAGTGTTGGTGAAACTGTCATTTGGGCTCTAACAAGCATATTTTTGTTTTCCCTGTTGCAAGTTCAGGATCTGACAGCTCATTTTCAGCCACAGGCTCGTCCTGGGTTTCCAGTGCATCAGGATCTTCTGTTACCTGAGAAACATAAAGTTGGAGGATGTAGAGGAAAGCCTCAGTTTTGACATTCACTGAAAGCTGTTGTGTTCATTCTAGAATGGGAAATTACAGGAAAGAAAGCAGTTCTTCACGTGCAGTTTTAGGGACACACAGGTTTTAGAGTGTCTGAGAAAACCAAAGCAAACCAAAACAAATAAAACAAAACAAAACCCCACCTTGGTCTAAAACTTTCTCACTGCACATGAGGGAAAAGGTATTTTTCCACCCAACATCCCCTGCTCCTCAGTAGGAATAAATATACTTCATTTGTTCGCTCCCTTTTTCATTGTCCAAAGATGAATACATGTATGTCTATACTGGGTGTGCTTTAATAAAGTCAGGCACTTACAAAGCAGTATCTTAAATGATAAACCTTAGCAATTAATGTGTATGAGTAGCACCAACATATTGAAGCCTTCCCTAACTCACTTTCCAGTGTGCCCTTAAAGCTCTTTTCCCTGGTGCTCTTTTCCCAGTTAGGCTAGCTGTGCAAATCCTGAACTGATTTGTACTGTCTTAGTGTAGGAAGCAATACACTGAGTATTTTATCCCTTGAGTAGCTTCAACTATTTCTTCAATTCCAAAGCATGTATTATATCAAGTTTTGTGACTACTTTTTATTTCAATGTTAGTGTTACTGTGCTTCTCATTGCAGGGAGGAAGAAACTTCAGCAGTTGTGGGAAGCTTTGCAGCCTTAATGATTTGGTTGACTTATTCTGAAAGGTATGTTTTAGGATTTACAGAGATAAATGGATGGATGACTTTCCCAGTTATTTTATTGATTTACATATCAAACTTCAAAAGTTTTGTCTCTGAAGTAAGAGTTGTTTGATTTAGGATGGCAAGAAAGATTGGCTGGTTTCACCCCTTCATTGGTTATGTCTTGTAACAAAGCACACGATGAGATCACTGATGATCCATTCCCAGTGAACTTTTCTGCATGACATGTGTTGTGTCATTGTGCTTTACTTTGAATTCATGCAGCATGGACCCAGGGGCATTCTTTTGATACTTGCTGCTAACTGGAACTTTAAAGTAATTTTTCTGACCTATTTTGTCAGCATAGGTTGCTAAACCTTGTCATCAACCAAGTATGGAACATCTTACAGTTCTGAGTTTGGGCTTCATACTCCTGCATTTAGAAATCCTTTCACTAGATTCTAAACAATAGAAACATGGTGGGGGAGGTTTTAAAATTAATTTCTTTTGGAAAGGAGTGGACATGACTAGTAGCATTGGAATTACTTTAGAAAACGAAGAGGTCAGCACAACAGTACTGCAGGCAGGAATGTGATACCAGCTGCCAGATCATCAGCAGTGGTGGCCAGAAGTGTTGGATTGCTTTGGATCTCCAAGTCTGGCTGCTTCTGCACCTCCTTGTGCATGAGAAGGTAGAGTAGATGATGCTGTTATGCAAAGTGGGAAGACAACCAAGGAAGGGGAAGAAGATGTGGCTACCTTATTGACACTGGCTTTCACTATAATTGCTACCATTTGACCAGTTCGACCTTGATGAGGAAGGACTTTGAATAGCAGAGATTTTCAGGAGTATGAGAAGCCATGGGACTTTTCAGTGCCAGCCCGGGCTTCTATTAAAATAGGTGTGAGGGCTTCTGTGTATTTTGTCCAGTAAGTGTAGGGATGTAAGACACAGGATCTCCTGCAGTTTGGGTTATGTCACAAGGCTGAACTTGTGGTTTCTACTGGTGTAGATCTTTCATGTGCTTTTCAGGATCCTCAGAGTCCTACAGCCCATTCCAGGTTAAAACCTCTATGGGGGTGAAGAACATGTTTGCTAATGTTTGTTACTAGTGTTCTGTGTCAGTGGAGATGCATGTAGAGCAGCTTAGGCCTATTCCTTTGTGCTCCAGATATGGGCCAGAAATTTCTCCATAGAGTTGGTTACTCCTTTATTCCTTTACACGGACTTTTCAATGTCGACCACCCTGGGAGATACTGTGTTAGTCTGCATTGATTATAGGTCTGAAGGGTCTGAACTCATGTGCGATGTTTTCTCCCTTTTGCAACAGCTTCCCCAAACATCAGTGCCTTTCTGCTACTGTGTGAGGACACTACTGACTGTCTTTTCATCAACTGAAGAACCACCACAGTCTCCCAAACTGCCTCATGATTTGCTTGGCAGTATTCTCTTTTCCTCCCTGGCCAGTTCCTCAGCTGCACTAGGAGGACCTACTCTCTTCATCCCAACAGTGCACGTTCCCTTCTCATGTCCCCGGCTCTGTGACTGACCCCATGGCCTCCCCTTCTCCATATCCTATGGTCAGAGTCTCTGCAATGATTATGCTTGTATTTACTGTTTTGCTTTGGTGAGATTTTCAGGTGCCTCTCACCTGTTCAGTGATCTCAGCTCCTCTTTCCTCCCACCTTGGTCTTTGGTTATATGCCTGCATTTATCTATCAGGCTATCTCCGCAGTCCTCTGCCTGGTCGAGCAGAGAACAGTGCAGTGTTTCCATGTAAATGATGATATTACCTAGACAGCTGAGATAAAAGTGGTTCTGCATTAGCAAAGCTGTGGATGAGGTCTGTGGTTCTGCCAGGAAAGCAGAATAGGTTATGTGTCCAGAGATGCACATAGTCCATTATTAAGATTTCTATGTCTTTACTTTTTTAGATTTTCCTTTGCTATTTGCTAGCACTGGCACCTTGAAAAGCTATTTAGTTTAGCCCTGCATATATGCTACAGACGTGTTTTAAATCTCACCTACAGATTCACTGGGTATTTGTGCTCCTAAACCTATTAGGGCTTGGGAAAATCTGAGCTGCACTTTGTGGGAAGCTCTCAGCAGAAGGAACTGCAGGCAGCCATAGACAACTGGGACAGGACAGAGCAGCTGCTTTGCTCCAGCACATGGATGTCCCAGGCCTGGCTTGGGCTATGTGTCTGAATATCCTTGCATTGCTGCATCCTGTGTTGTTTCGCTGCTTATCAGTAGAGACTTCATATCCCTGGAGTTTGCAGATTTTCCCGTGAGATAATACCAGCAAGTGGGATTTCAGAAGCACAGGCACTTGCTTTACCCTCCTGCCACTGAAATCACTGAGTATTTTACCCTTGGGATCAGTAGGAGGAGAATTAGGCCCATGCTGAGCTCTTTTGAAAATCCCACTCTTTAATGAGGAGAAAAATGGGATGTTGATGACTGTGTTCTAAAAGCTCTTCAGAGAAGATGGAATTTAAAAAGCACTGAAGAGAACAAATAGAGTGCGGCAATTGCCTGTCTGACCTGCCATTTCATCCCCAGATGATAGTTTTTCTTCTGTGAATGATACTTTTAATTGCTTGTGAGATACTATGCCTCATCTACTAAACATTATATGCCAAAGCAGAGACTATAGAAAAGCTGGTAGTCTGCAGTAACTGAATTTGGCTATTGTGAAGCAGTCTTTGTGTTCCAGCATTATAACAAAAAATTAGGCCTATTTAGTGATTAACACAAAGACAGACTAATTGCCCTTTTTTTTTCTGTGAAGACAGTGGTTAAGGGAACAGTCATAGCTCCCGTAACAACAGACAACAGTTTTGAAAGAGCATATGTTAACCTCTCAAAATGCACTCAAATGAAGCACATATTATATATTAATTGAGAGAATACCTGTCTAGGTAAAAATATCCAGCTTGTTTTCTGCAGGAACATAGGCTAAACCATCATACAAGTTGGGGAATTTAATGATACCCTATTCTTCTGTTATGAAATGAAACAAAATGGATGGCATCGACCCTTTGAGAACCCAGTACCCAAGACAGTCAGGGATAATACAGCTCCTACCCCCTGAAGTTTGTAGCTGCAGATAGAGTCAAAGATACAAAAGTCCATGTTTACACTAGTTCATTAATGTTTGGGGATCCTTAGTGTTGAGCTGAGGTTTTGTTATTTTTCCCCTGCCTGCATGGACTTTTGTCAACAGTGTTGCCACTTAAAGTTTTTTTCAGACTGTCTTTCTCTTCCTTCCTCATCTCCCTTGTCCTCAGCTCTGCACACTGTCTTCTGTGGGCTGCTCTGAGTCTGATTTTTGCAACACGACTCATGTGGTAAGGCTGCCTTTAGCACATGTGCAAATGCTTCAGTGAATGTTCAGTGTTTCTTTTTCAGCTAAAAACCAAAGAGAAGGCAGCTCCTTCTCAGTGGAGGAAGTCCTGAGCTTCCTGATGCCTCTGCCATTTCATTTGCTCTCATCAGATGGAGGAGGATGTTAAGAAAATCTTGTGCCTGACTTCTGATTCTTTTTCAGACCAGTGAACAGCTGCCCTGGAGAAAGGTTAATAATGCTGGTAATGGTAGAACAAGACTTCCAAGCTTTAAACACTCATGTCAGCCCATCTCTGGCTGATCCTGTACTCTAGCTCATGGAGGAGGGTGTGTGAATCGTATTTGCCTTCCAGCTGTGCCTTGAATGCTTTATGGGTCAAGTCCGGCTCGTGGCTTTTTAGATAAGCTTACAATAAGTGTGAAAACACATAATACAGAGGCAACACTAATTTTTTTTTTTAGCTGGTCAAGCTCTCAAAAGAATGTTTTATAGGAAATATGGCGAAGAAAGAGTGTATGTGTGTGTGCACACAAGCTTGTATGCTACAGTGAAGGTTTAAAAGGAAAAAAACCAAAATCAAGAACAACACAGGTTATTCATTACTGAAATAAAAGTCTCAAGGCAAAAATACACAGCTGTCACATGCTGGAGAAATAAAAATGACTATAAGCATGTATGAAAGACCTTGTAAGTTTTTCTTACATACTTCTTCTCACCCTTAGCCTGAATTGTCATATGCTTGTCATCTCAGTGAGCTTTGAGACAACCAACTAATTTGCTACTGCACAGATACACAAATGCATGAGGGCTGTACAGTGGAGTTAAGATTTCATTGGGGTTTTTTGTTTTTTGGTTCTAAAGAGTATATAGGAACTTATATGATTTATAACAATTTGTTATAATATTTCTTGTTATTTGTTACTCACCTGGGATCTCCCAGTCTATGCCTAAGCTCACTGGGACATGCAGGTAGCAACTTGGACTGAGTGTTAAAGGTGCATCTAAGAAAAGGCTACACAGTCCTTTACAAGGATTCTGAGAGACATTTTTTTCCTGTTTACCTGCTTAAACGAACTTGGGTTTCTTGTCTTGGCACTATCATCTTGACAATGGATTTCCTACACAGTTCTTGGTTTGTACAATGTAGTTCTCTTTAGCTCTGCTGTGTTACACTGCCACTGCAAGTCAACATAAAAACAAAGATTTTAACCATGTTTATAAAGATCTGATCAGGGTGGTCCCCACTGACCCCAGGGTGAGAGGCAGCCCACCTCTTAAGTAAAGTGTGATATGCCAGCTACTGACAGGCCCATGAGACATCTCCCTAGGCTAAGAAAGACAAATACACGTTTTGGCTGACATATGGGCAGGAACTTAAGTCTGTGACCTTCTGTTTCTATGCGCACATAGGGTAAAAAGCATCAGCCCCTGGGAAAGGAAGGGGTCACAGTGGTACTGGGTTACGGCCAACATGAGATCATCTTGCAAAACTTGTGAGAGCTCAGCCCTCCCTTGGCCTTCATCTTCTCCTCCCCATTACATCTTTTGCCTTCATCTATCTATCTATCTATCTGTCTGTCTTTATCTGTCTGTCCGTCAGTCTACCCATCTATCATCTAATCTATCTATCTATCTGTTTGGCTTTTTGGCGCTACCATGTCCCAGCCGAAATGGGCATCTGGAGCAGAGAGCGTGGAGAGGTGAAACGTACTCCGCCGAGCTGTGATGTTTACTTTCCGCACGGGAGGGCACTGTTGGATCAGTTTTGCAGCAGACACGGTCCCGCTGCAAGCCCCGCTCCGAATCCCACCGAGCCTGGCCTCCCCTGGGACTTCCAGCTTTTGGCGCTCTCGGGGTCCAGCCCCGGCCCCCAGCCCTCAGCTGGTACGGGACCCTTCCCTGAGATCTGGTGTCCATGGCTGAGAGTGTAGAATAAGAGCTTGTCAAGAGCTGTCACAAAATCTGTCCCATTGCAGTACTTTCCAGCTGCCATGGGTACTTCACACATTGAATATCTACACAGGAATTTCAAAGCAGAGCTTCAGGACTTTTGATTTTGATGCCTCAAGCTTTAATGCATCTTCAAGTAATGCCCTGTGACTAGGGGAATCTTTTTTTTTTTTCTCTCTCAAAACCTAAGTTTTGGCCTGTTCCAAGTAAGGATGTCCCATTGCTGTGCTACTTGAATCTGTCATTTCAATCTTTCTCTTTTTTTCCCTTTGTGAAGGTAGATGCATCTTTGCATCAGGAGGAATGAAACCTTCTCTATGTGCAATGGGATGTATTTGAAGACTTTAAATGTTGACAGGTTTGAAGCAGTTAAGTTTACAAATAACAAAGGCTTTATTATAAAGATTACCTGTGCTGAAGCAGTAAGAGGCTGAAAATGCTGAGTTTGTGTTGTCCCAGAATAAATACTTGGGAACAATTGCTGCATGCTTGGACAATCTAAACCAATCTAAACAGTCTTATAACATTTCCCTGGCTGACATCTGACAAGGTAGAAAATGTGCATGAGAAAATGACAGACTGAAATTTTACAGGCCCTTGAAAAAGCCATACAGAGCCTATGGACACCCTTGAGCATCTTCAGTACATGTCTTTTGCTTTAAAAGCACCTTAAAAAAGTGTTAACTGCAGCAGAGTCCCTGTACTGGGGAGCGCTTGCTCACTGCCCTCCTTCCTTCTGGGCCAGCCACTCTGCAGTCCTCCGGTCTGGCATGAGACATAGGCAGGACTTGTCAGCTTTCTCCAATTAGTACAGCAGCATTAGTGGGCTCTGAAGAAAAGCTGTGATACCGAATCTGTTTTCAACTGTCAGGGGGTTAACGAAAATGCTGAATCACCCACTTTTTGCTGAAACATGAACTCTCTCCAGGCAGATGCATGTAACTTGAGGCTATCCCTTCACACCCATCCTCTAATCATTTTCTCTGTGCTTGGAAATAGGCTTCGATTTCTGCGTGAGTGCAGGTGCTAATCTTTGCACTAACTCTGGAACATGTTTATTGACCATCAGAGACCACACAATTGTTTCTGTCTTTTTTACTTCTGACGATCTTTGATTTGTGTTTGGAACCATCTGGGTGGTCTTATGCCATCACACCATGTTACTTAGTTTTATTCTTGGAGATGTCACAACATATTTATAGCAGTCAAGGAGGCCAGCAACAGACGAGGTGACTGCTGCATTTATGGATGGCTTCCTAGCTTTGAGCAGTGGGAGCCACAGGACATGACATATGCATTACATCTCTGCTACAGCTAAACTAGGCTGAACAACATCTGGTGTTGGGTTAACAGATGACAGATCAACCAGATATTGAGATGAACAGCAAAATGCCAACAAGTTAACAGTATTAACAGCACTTCACACTCCGCTCCTTCCTGAAGCTGTTTAAAAAAAATAAATGAAGCTGATAAATTTAAAGCAGATCTGGAAGTCAAACTAAAAATAGTCAAGTGGACCTGGCATGCTTCAAACTGAAAGCTGAACTTCCAACCTTCTTAGCAGCTTGGGACTTTTCAACAGTGGGAAGATGGATAGATACTACTTACCTCTAGTGCAAGTAGAAGCCCTAATGCTTTTGCAGGCAAACACTAATCTTAATTTTTTGGAAGGAAAACAGTTTCTCAGCCTTGGCCCTTTCTAGAAACAAATATGGATAATACCAGCTAATAGTCATGGGGTTTAGGAGTGCATCACCCTTGTGGCACCAGTAAAACTGAAGCATGAATCCAAAATCAAGTGTTTTTTTCACTGTTGTACAGGAAGAAGCAAAGGTATTTTTCACAAGAAACCAGAGTTCTGCTGTTTTGAATTTCTCAGAAAGTTTTGGTTCAGACCTTATGTGTAGTACAGCCAACAGAGTGATTCCTCATGACTCCAAAGGGCAGGGATATGGGATCATTTTGATGTCCTACTTATCAAAGGTTCTTTGATTTCCCTTCCCTCCTCCTTTCTGTAATATCAAAGGAGACCTTGATGCTTCTGTACTCCTGTTCTTGTAGGGAGGTGGGTCTCTGCTGTCACTTCCATTTTATGTATGGGAACTGAACACAGTTGGACTTGTTGATGGTGTAGAAGGAACAGGTAGCTGAAGCTGCCTTGCCAGGGTGTCTGGCTCAGTGAAAGAGCCTTCCTCTGAAAGTTCATCACTTTATGCAGCCAACTCTGTGCAAAGATATCATTCCTCCTGCTGAGCACAAAGACTTTTGAACAATTTCATCTTTTTTTTTCTGATAGTATGAAACTGCTTTTTAGACATGAGAATTCATTTTTCCCAGCACCAAGCTACTCCATGGGCTAAGATAAGCAGCATCTCCAGCAGTCTCAGTGCACTCAGATCGTGTCCTCACTGAAACTCTTCCTTTTTCCTCACCTTTGAGGAGCCTTTGCATGGGTTCTCTATCTTCCAGGGCCGTGGGGAGTTGTGGCAGATTCATTCCAACAGGAGTGAAGTGCTATGTCTGAAAGAGGAGGGGAAGGGAGTAGCTTTAGGGTCTTTAGGACTCTGGTCATGCTACAGCACAGAAAAACTCGCTAAAATCTGGAGGTTAAAGCCTTCTGGGAGACATAACCAAGTAAACAATTCCATGGAGTCAGAAGAGCTTATCGATTCTCACACTTCTTAGGTTGTGCATGTTACTCCCCTCAATACATTCTGCTGAGTGTATTGTCCGCTAATGCGGCAATTTCCAGCCAGCTTGGAGGAATACTTATGCTATTGTAAAAGGGACAAGTGAAGCACCCTTCAGGAAAGTATGTACAACCGCCAACATTTGGGAAGGCTGACCCCTCCTGCACTAGTTTTGGTGGAAGTATGCATCAAGGAATTCTTGGCTTGCCTTACCCAGCAAAATGAAGTCTCAGAGAAAACACGTTTAGCAGTAAACATGCTAGGAAATATTTGGAGGAGAAAAAGCTGCTCAAGCCAAAGGACATTACCACCAGTAAAAATGGTGTAGAGTGTCCTAGAGTAAACAAAGGGCAATAGTGGAAAGGCTTCTGGTCTTGGATGAAAGGACATAGTGGCAGGAAGGAGGATAAGACGTTTCTATACTGTGAAGATGGAAATTGATCCCTGACTGAACAAGCATGCCATGTGTTAGCCCGCAATGCAAGATGTTGGAGCTCTACCCTAGATGCCCCGCTAACCTCCATTCCTGTGTTGACCAAGCAACTCAGCACAAGGAATGTCCTTGTTCGGCACGAGGACAGTGCCTGGAAAACAGGAAGTGGTGAAAACCTGAGCCTTGGCCAGTATTAATATCTTGAAGACACTGCTGCAACCCATACAGTTGGGCATGTTTCCTGTTCCAAACCTCATTTCAGACCTCAGAAAAATATCAGGCAGGGCTCAAGGAGCTTAGCAGTACAATGTGAGATGTCACTTCTTCATGGCAATGAGTTCTTTATAATGAAAACTGGATAGTAGTCCCAGTGCAGTGATGAACTGTCACATTTGTGCTGTTGCTCAGCCTGACTGGCAGAGGCTGTAAGAACCACAGAAATGCACCAGGATGCTTAGAAGACTGCTACTTCAGCTGTGTCATGCACATGTGCATACCACTTCTTCTCCCCCATATGACTTAGCAGCACCTGATGAGCTGAACAGTAAGCCCATGAGCGAAGGCAGTGTATCAATACATCACAAGTCAGATCTTCACAAGTACACACATATGTCAGATTCATCACAAGTATTAGATGTATTACAAGTCAGATCTTCTAGGCCAAGTACAGTAGATCAGTTTCATATATAAGATTAAGCATACACAGCAGGCCAACACACAGTGATTGAAGATCCCATCCTGTGCACTTCTGGAGCTTCCACATTGTCTGTGGGTGTTTTGTCCATTTCTTCTTGCTTTATTAGTTATTATTGCATACAGAGATGCAAGATATCTCTGATAAAGGACTCTGGCCTGCTTCCATGGAAATGTCAACATCCTTCATGTTAGTTTATGTGACTTTCTATTAGTCTTTCTAAGTGGTGATAATTGTATGTCACATGTACATAGTGACAGAACTCTGGAAAAGAGAAAGGGACCACTGAGGACAAACCAGAGTCCAGAGCTTCCTCCTTCCCCCCCCAGTATTGGCAGCAAGTGCATTAGAAAACCACCTATAACACACCACAGGACAGTCAGTAGGATAAGCTCTTTCCATAAGTAACCACAGCACTGCTGCCATCAGTTCATGGAAGTTTTCTTCTGAATATCCATTCTAGGTGATTTGTCCTGAGTTGAGCAGGACTGGCCTGTACCGCTCAATCCATTCCTCTATAACTTCATAAAGCTGCAGAGAGTCCTTGGGGTCTGGAACATCTCCTTGGACATTTGCTTCCACACACTCTAAATTCCTGCCAGTAATATTGACTGGGCATACCTGCTTGCTCTTTCACCTTAGATTTCACCTTATATTATCTGTGAATGATCTTGAACAGATCTGGCTGCTCTAGCTGAAAATGCCAGCTCATCACAATGAAGCAATTCTAATTAAATACATTGGGAGAGGCAGGGAAGGTATAAAAGATGAAAAAAAACCTGAAAACTTGATCTGGTGGAATATTTCAGTGAGAAATCTAGATCCTCTAAAATGGCTTTTCATGCACCAAGACTCATTAGGGATGTTGGTATAAGATTGGCTATTATGGAAACAACCAATAAGGGATGTCACTTCCCAGAGCTTTACTGGGAAATATAACCATTACTATATCATTACTTCCACCCCACAAGTAAATAAACAGCCTGAACCCAGTTCAGTATAACATGGGGAACACTTAAGCATTAGCAGAGCTCCAGTGTTTTCAAGACACACCTGAAGTGAAAAACTGTCATCAGAATACCAACTTTACACCTCAGACTTCAGGAAGAAAAAGAGCTGCACCTACATGTTCTCTGGCTTGAGTAGTCAAAAGTGGTCACCTAACTTTATGTTTGGCATAGCAGGCCATAGTATTTACCCGTATTCACTCCTTCACTTAAACAAGAGCACATTTTTTCCTGGACCATCCCAATGGCTGTAGTATCTCTTCTCTATTGAAAAGCGTCCACCACATTTCTGGTTCAAATTTATCTTAATTCAGCTTCCAGACTCTTCCCAAGAGGCCTTTGTACCTACACCTTTGCCAGCTCAGAGAGGCTGCTATGTTCAAATTTCCCATGGATGAACTTTAAGACTGTTGATCAATCTCTCCCTCCCTTTATGCCCCAGGAATCTCTTATTTTAATGCTTCTCAACTTCTAATTGTACTCAAGAGTCCTTGCTAGAAGCCTTTGTAGCTGAATAGCATTTGTCTGGAAATGGTGCTTCCTGAATTGTTCCCCACTCTTTTCATTTGTTGTACCCTTTTGCACTTGTTAAAAGAGGTTATGGATCCTTTTTTGCACAAGACTGGAAAAGCAAATTTCACTGGGGAAGACTGCCTCTGAAAATCAAGATCACTTTTCTTACTTTCGTATACTGTTTCTACTATACCGTATTTTTTTATGACCTTTGACATACCTTATTTGGTCTGTGCCTTTGCCAGATGGGAGATAAACTTTCCTTCGCGGTAGAAATATGTAGCCCATGCTTCACAAGTTCTTCTTTTGTACTTAAGCCCCCCTGCAAATGAAGATAAATGAATATTCTCTAAGATGCAACTTCACTGTAAACACGTCTGTTGCTGTGGGCTGTGAAAACATCTAACTTGTAGTCATCTATACTGAACCAAAGCCACACCTGTAACTGAAACTTTAGTGGTAATGTTTCCTGTCTGGACAGAAATTGAAATAAATTTCAGTAGTCCACCACTCCCGTTTACAGAAGAACATTGGCTGAGTCAATATAAAAATGCCTTAAACTTTTAAGCACGCTACCCTTTTTTGAGCATGCTAAATCTTTGTCTGTCTTAGGTAGTTTTCACATCCCAGTCCTTTCCATGCAACAGGTACTTTTTCTAGAGCATCCATTAACATTCAACTTCGTTGATGTGCCTGATGCTGTGCACACAGAGTGTGCTAAATTTGAGTCTCTGCAGCACAAAGGTGGTGAGCTGCCCCAGCTGTTTGAAGCCCTGTTCTTTCCTCCCTCAAGGCTGTACTCCCATACCTCATCCTTCTGACCAGCCCCCTTCATAGACAACCCTTTCTTCTGTCCCTACTTTCATGTATAAAATGGATGTTTTCTTACCACGTACTTACCACAGATGAATTCCTAACTTCAGATTCATCACATATCCTCTCGCACTTCTCCTGTTTGTGCCAGGCCCTCTCAGTGCTTGGTGATACTGACTGAAACATAGGCACAGAAGTCGTATTGAGCCACTCCACTGTACCAAAAGAAAGCCTGCCATATTCTTCCTTCCAGCTCACCTTTTTAGTCTCTTTCTCCTTGAAGAGGTCTCCATTTCCAAAGTGGTCCATGCACTTTGTTAGGGGCACTTTTGAATAGGAGGATGAAGGGAGACTGTGCCCTATGTGTTGTGTTAGGAATGACTGGCATGGAGTAGCAGCTGAAAACTTCAGGGAGTTAAGTGGGGAGTGTCGCTTGTACAAGGACAAGGGAGACACATGCAGCATTGGCAGGGGCAGAACAACATTCTATTGTTCCTTTTTGCATCATTACACCATTTGTGGCCTTCCAGCCACCCTGAAAAGATATAGTTTCCATGATGATGTCCAAGGTTTGTATGGTATGTAATCATTGAATATGATGGACACAGTGAGGGGCAGCAGCAATTCCTTGGAAAGAGAAAGAGCAGGGAACCTATGTGTCAGCCCTTGCAGGTGACTCATCAGTAAGAGTAAACATGTCTGACCTCTTCCCAGGATGCGGTATTCCCTTTACTACCATTTAGCCTCCTCTCTGCCCTGTGATACAAAACTAGCAGCCCAGGGTAGCAGTTAGTGGTCTGAGGTTCAGCACATTTGCAGTCTGCTGGGAAAGACTGTGGACCACGAGAGCAGAGGTGCTTGTAGGGGTGCTAGCTCTTGAGAAAAAGGGAGGTGAGGCACAAGTGGGCTTCTGAGGGGAGCTTCTGCAATGAAGGATGCCTGAATAGGGGATTTGTATCCTTGCCCAAAGTTACTGTCCAATTTCAGGATTCAAAGTTGCTTGTGCAGAACCTGAAGCAATCCTGCCAAGCTCTGACTTACTTTGTTGTAAGTATCTGCACAGAATAAGCAGCTCTGAGTCTCACAAGAACCACTGAAAAACACAGTTCCCTGCATCTTCTCCCCAGGAATTGGACTCACAGGTCTTCTGGACATCACCATGGCATTCAGACAAAGTCAGGACCATAGTTTGGCTCTGCAGAGGTCTGATAGGTTCATAGTGTTCTCTTATTTGAAGAGGCCTCAAACAAGCAGGACAGCCAGCTGAAGTGTCTAGGTGTATGGTGCAGCTCAACACTGGAGCCAAAAAACTCATTCAAGGTGCTAGCAAACATCCAAGAGTGTGCTACTCTGCAGAAAGTCTGTGAGCCTTCATTGTGCATTGACACATGGTAGTTTCCTCAGCCTGCTGGACTTAGGAGCTCTCCCCTACAGCCTGGCAGCTGCTGTTAGCAATCCCAACACACTCTTGACAGGAAGCTGGGTCTGCAGTGTGTTGTAAAGGTAGATATTGCTATTGCAAGTGCCTGGTTTGCTTTGCAGGTATATAGGGAATAACCTTGTGCACCAGGACAGGCTGGGGGCCAACCAGCTGGAAAGCAGATTTGTGCAAAAAAGCCTAGGAGTCCTGGTGGACACCAGGTTGAACATGAGCCAGCAATGTGTCCTTGCCACAAAGAAGGCAAATGGTGCCCTGGGGTGCATTAGGAGGAGCGTTGTCAGTAGGTGGAGGGAGGGGATCCTTCCCCTCTCCTCGGCACTGGTGAGGCCACACCTGGAGTGCTGGGCTCAGTTCTGGGATCTCCAGTACAAGAGAGATACGTACATACTGGATAGAGTCCAGCAAAGGGCCATTAAGATGATTAAGGAACTGGGGCATTTCTCTGGTGAGGGAAGACTGAGAAAGTTGGGTCTGTTCAGTCTGGAGAAGAGAAGATTCAGAGGGGATCTCATCAATGTATGTAAAGACCTGAAGGGAGGCTGCAAAGATGATGGAGCCAGGCTCTTTTCAGTGGTGCCCAGTGATGGCCAGGGGCGATGGGCACAAATTGAAACATAGGAAGTTCCTTCTGGACAACAAGAAATCATTTTTCACTGTGAGTGTGACTGAGCACTGGCACAGTTGCCCAGAGGGACAGTCGTTCCCTTCTTAGAGATATTCAAAAGCCATCTGGACATGGTCCTGGGCAACTGGCTCTTGGTGGCCCTGTTTGAGCAGGGGCGTTGGACCAGATGACCTCCAGAGATCCCTTTCAACCTCAGACAGACTGTGATTCTTCATGATTTAGTGTCACTGAAATCAGTATCTCTCTGCTGGAAATACTCACTTTTTGGTAACTGGTATAACTATGTTATGCAAATGTTCTGCCTGAAAGGTTTGGGCTGCTACAATATGAGCACATCACACCTCTAAGTGTGTATATTGGTTTGAAGTATGTGCTGAATGTCATCCCAAGGAAAGGACAGTACAGAAACCCTTTATGATATTTGATGCTGTAAATATATTTGTGAAGCAAAACTACTGCCCTTACAATAGACGGCAAAAACCCCCCAGCCATTTGCAATGTCTCTCTAAAGATATCTTTAGCAAAAAGTTAACTATTTTCTAGCATTTAAAATTTATAGGCATATGGGAACACCATCACCACCCTTCACCAAGATGGCTTTGAAAGAAGTTATTTGAAATGGCAAATCTAAAAGTTGGGGGGTGTGATATGACAGGACTCATGAAAACGAAATAACCAAATGAGGTGAAGTGCATTTAAAATTATTGAAAGGATTTACTGCAGCATGTAATGGAGCTGTCAGGCAGACTAGATATCTCACTTGGTTGTTACTGTTGCCTCATTGCATTTTCATACAACGAGGTTCTTATTCCTCTAAGGTGACTGACTGCTGCATCCTGACTGCATTGGATTCTGTGACAAGCATCCTTCATCCAATGCAGGAAACATCTGAGCAGTGCCAGGGGAAGTCTGAGCTGCAGTTAACTTAAAAGACCTACCTGACATGGATGCAACAGTTCCAGTGATCCTGGCAACATAAGTAAATCTACAGCAACAAGATGATGGAGAAGGCTTCTGGTACGAGCAGGAAGATGGGCCCTTATTTTCCAAACAGAGTTTTTTATGGTTTGGTGAGATGCTGAGCTTGTTTAGCTGGCTAGGTCTGTAGGAAAGGCTCAGATCATGCTGCACACAACATGAGCTCTCGGTCATCAAACACCATCCAAAACAGCATTTCTCCTCATAACTGCCTGTGACTAACCTACAAAGGCTCCATGACCAGAGGGCATGGAAGAAAGAGAGGCTTAGGCCAGACATCAGTTGTAAATGTGCTCAGTAGACTACAGAGCTAATAACCAAAGGGAATAGTTACATCAGGTAAATCATTCACAGTTCACAGACTTTGCTGGTCCTACAGGACCCAAGGATTGTGCTGCTATGCCTTCTGGAGTGCCATCCATCAGGATTATTTAAGTACATGTAAGCAATGAGTGCTCATGTAACAATGCTCTTTTTCACTGGTGACAGACCTAACCACAGAGTGGACTTTCTTGTATTGTAAAACAGTTGAATACAATGGGGCTAAGCATAGTGTAAATGCCAAGACAGATTACAGCAAAATAGTTTGGAAAGGGCTGGAGCGTGGCCAGGCAATGCATAGCTGTGCTGGGGAGCTGTGAGGCAAGACCAGGGTAGGGTACAGCCAGCCGTGTGCCCCCACCACCACCCTCCCCCGCCCCTCCAGTGGAATTGCTGGGCTTTGCCTTTGCAATGGTCTTCCACAGCAGTGTGCCGGCTGTGCTTCCCAGGCACAACACTGCACGTAGCTTGGTTGAGCCTTTTCCCTGCAATTCAGCACAAATCCAAGCATTCAGCCTTGCCTCCACAGAAACTGCCTGGAAGCCAATGCTGGGAGCTGGGCATTTTTCATTCCATTAAGTATTCACACTTTCTTCCCCTGTCTTGCTGTTGTTTTTAAACATGACAGACAATAATCATAAAACAAAAGCATTTACATTCTCTCCACTGGCAATGCAGCACATTCACAACCAACATCAAAGGTGGGGTTTAGTGATCATTAGTGCAATATCACCCTTCAACATGATCAAAGCAATCAGTGCCCAGGCACAATAAAGAAGATGGAGCTCTGATTCAGCTCCTCCATAAAAGGCAATGATAAAGAGGTCTAGGGAGAGGGTGAGAGCACAGTAAGTATATGAGGGCATGTGGCTGAGATATCCTTTTACATCAAAACCAATTCTCATTTCATATCCAATTATACCTCTGAGCTCTTCAGCCCAACATCACTGTCATCTCTGGCTTTCAATTGACATTGCAAATTGTGAAATAGAAAAAGCTACCATAAAGCATGTCTCAGTTGAAATTCCTTCTGAAGTTTGTCACTGCAGATGGGTACCTCTTTGAAAGCTGGGATATTTGCTTTAACCTTATTGATGCTGCCAGCCAGCCTCTTTCATATTTGGGTGAGGGCATAGTCAATGAAAATAACCTTTTTGCCTCCTGTCTGATACAGTGCAGAAAGCTCTGAGTGCAAGGACAATGGACTTTGCACTTTTGGTTCCCCATAGCCAGGGAAACAAACACCATTGAAGGCAGGCATAGAGATGTCATTCATCAGGCCACGGTAAGGGACTGATCTTTATGTCTCTTGGACTTGCGCAACTCAGGCTACAAAAGTGAACCTGGAAAATCCCACTCTCGTGTTCTGCCTGAGTGGGAGCACCTCTGAAGCACAGGCTTTTCTATATTCCAGGGGTGTTGTCCCAGTTACTAATTACAGCACTTACATATTCAGTGCCCTGTCCTTTAAATTCAGGTTCAAACGTAAGATTTGCGAGGTGTGGTGGAGAGGCTAGGAGAGCTTGTGGTTTGTGGGTGGGAGGGACTTTTGGTAGGGTATGTGAGTTAACAAGACCTCAGATTCTGGAAATCTGGCCCCAAAGTACGTAGCCCATGACTGCGACTGAGTCACCCTGTCTTCTCTTGTGTAAACTAAACTACAAGAGCTTCTTAAGCTTTTCTCTGGAAGATAATTTTTCACACTCTGAATGGCTTGTAAATAAGATGTTCTAAAATGTATCTCAGGGGGAGAATACAAACAAAAGATTAGACCCAGTAAAAAGAAAGGCATTTAGTGATACCTAGCAGGGCAGGACACTTGTTTGAAAGTAGCAAAGCATCAAGAAATATTGGCAAGTTGAGTTGGCAGCAAATTAAATATGGGTTTGTCGACCACTAAGGGACTAAGAAAGGGAAGTAACTGAGTCATGTGTACTGAAGAAAAAGAGCTATGGTAAGTTGCAGAGGATACAGAACAATTCAGGAACAGAACAGAGATGTTTTTCAGAGGGAGGAAACTATTTTGCTTAAAAGGATGAGATAGGTAATAAATTTAAGGCAGAGAGGTACTTATCTGTGTTGACAGTGAGCATAAAACTGATGCTGTTTCACTCATTCCCATAAAGCTTCATCAGTATACACAAGTGAGCAATGCAGCTCTTTGCCTGAATCGTGAAATGGCTTCAGCTAGATAGCTTCCCATCTTGCTTTAGAAATACTCTCTTCTGAGTAATAGCAGCATAAGATGTTCTACCTGCTGGAATGTCTTTAACTTCACCTCCTTCCTATTTCAGAAGTATAATGGGTTTTCTTTCCCAAAAGCTCCAAAGTCACGCATGAGGGAGTATAGTGGCCTGTGGCTCTTCAGCACTGAGCCAAACACCCATGTAATTCCTGGGGAAAGCAGGGTACTCAGGTCTAGGATCCTTGGGGGCTGGCATATGGAGCAGAGGGTGCAAACCAGAAAGCAGCGCTGTGTAAATTACAATCTGATCTGAAAGGTGCCTGGGCACTTTTTGCTGCTCTGGTTTTCCACTGTGAACCCCTTCCCCTCTGTCTGCACTCTAGGCCCTTCCCTTTGGAAACAGAAAAAAGCAGACATGCCTGTTTGTGATCTCCAGCCTGATGGGCAGAGCAACCTCCTGAGTGGCCCTGACTTGCACAGAGCAGAAGACCATGCTGAATGAGGCATTCGCAGGGGGTTTGACCTCATCTTCAAATAACGAGTTTGAAAATTGATCCCCATCTGACCTAGGGTTTTTGGCACCTGTGCACACCAATGCCTGGCCACACTGGGCAATGCTGAGCAACTCTGTTCTTCTTATGACTGTAGCCACTGCTGAGGCCAGCAGGACCTGCATCTGTGAACTCTGGCACCAATGGCATGCATAGCTTTCTGGAGCCTCAGCTTCAAGAACTTTGGTGCCCCTGTCATCTTCAAACTAGGATTTTAGCTTTCTGAATTGCTTGTATATTCTGAAGAATATAGCTTAGGCTCTCCACTGAAGCAAACTCTGACACAGCTCCTCTCATCCAGTGGGATCCTGGCTGAGCACTGTCTTTCTCCATTATCCACTGCTCAGCCCCCTTCCTGCTCTGCCCACAGCCAGTTCATCTGTTTTAAGTGGTTCTAGCTCTGCATAAAAGACAGTGTCTCCTTTCCACACCTTCCCATGGAAAAGTGCCTCTCCCTTGGGAATCCTGCCTACCAGCATTGGGCTGCAGGTCAAGTGGTGCGGCTCTCCAGAAAATATTCTGCTCACATCCTTCACTGGCAATCATCCGCTCCACTCTACACAGTTAATATTTTTACACAATCACCTCACATAACCCTCCTTCATTTGTGGCATGGTGGGAAACAGTAATATGTTCACACCTTGATCAGTCCCACTGTCTCTTCTGCTCAGATCCAGGCAAAGGCTATTACTGGAAGATTCCTGTCTCTTTGCTTCAAGTGGGAAGGAACAGGTGGAGCACTGGCACAGAGAGCAGTTCCTCTTTCTCTTCCTTCACAGCCAGGGCAGCAGAGCCCAAGTGCACTGGTTTTTTGTTGGGTAACAGTGAAACAATACAACTGTAAGAAAGGACCAGCAGTTACCTGTTTTCCAGTACCTTCACCTAAACAGTACCTTCAGATTCAGACTTTCTGCGTAGTCTGATCTGTGCTCAGAGGAAATACAGAAAGTCTCCCTGTCTGTCAGCCATTTTTGTGAATCTAACCACCATGTGAGAAGGGATGCAGTAGCTATGGGACAGCTCACCCTTGCAAAGGATGTGTATACAGAAGAGACATTTGGTATGGTCCTACAAATACAATAAAGGGGCATCTTCCTCCGGGCTCAACTCACACATGATTCCACATTCTGTATGCTGTAGTGGACACAAACTGGTCCTGCCACCCACCAGCAGGTGAATTTGAGTGGTGTAGGTAGTTTTATGCAGCAAGGGTGTGCAGAGCTTGACTCCAAGCCTGGGTATATGAAACACCTGAGGTAATGTGAGTGTTGTTGGCAGTGCTCTGAGACAGCATGAAGCCTTGAGGGAACCCTTTCAACCTACACATCTTTCCAAGCAGATTTTCATGTCCTCTGTGAGTCCCACATTACCAAAATACAGTGTTGCTTATTTACAGGGATAGCCAGAGATGTAGTGCACCATACACCACCTCACAGAGGCTGAATCCCTGTCCTGAGAGTGCTGTCATAGGCAGAGCTGACCCTGTGATTTGGGTCTAAGTGTAGGGCTATATACACTGCAGGAAAAGGCAGGTCCTGTGCTTCTTCCTGCTTTTCCATGTGCCTTTCTTTTCTTTAGCAGCTAGAGAGACTCCAATCCAGAGCACCAGACAAGGTGTTTGCCTGGAACAGTAGCGTATGCTATTCAATGACTCTTTTTCCATCTTCCCCAAGGAAAAGGCTTGCAGACCTAGGAAACAGAGACAATATGAGGAGAGCCACTGAGTCCAATAGTGATGGAGGGTTTTCAAAATGACTTTGTAATTAGGGGCTGGGGAAAAAGGGACATGGCTGGTTCCATCAGAGAGTTTGACTATTCTCTCCCCAGGAGCTCCCCGCTGGGCCATGCCCTGGCTGCTCACAGCAAAAGTGACTGTGAACACAGGCTCACAGTTGCCGCAAAGTGGTCTGTGCCCCATTGCATAGTGCCCTTGACCTGTCCTCTGGCCACCCTGGCTGCACACTCATGCTCTGGTAGTAGGTCTCCCCCTCCTTTGGTGGAGAGCTGGAAGGATCTGCCTGGCCCTTGCAAACAGAGTTGGAGTATGAGATGTGCTCATTTGTAGTCTCTTGGTGGATGGTGGGGACAAGGCCACAGGGAAGTGTGTGCACTCACATGCCAAGCAGTCCCACTGTAAGGGGGGTATGCACACAAGCAACAGTGGTCCTGTTGGAGAAGGAGAACACTTTCCCCACAGAAGAAGCAGGCATCAGCTGGGAATTCCTGGGAAGCAGATGCACTGCGATGGGAGGGCGACACCACTAACCACAATTGTGCATTATCTTTCAGAGCAGTGGTTTATTTGAAACCTGTTTCCAACTGACCTGACAAATTCATTTCCAAGGCAACAACAGATGGCAGCAGACAGATGGCTCAGTAATTTCAAAGCCTCTCCAGAGAAAGGAAGTGTCACTTTAAGCCCGCACTATCCTGACATTAGGAGAGAATGGGATCTTAACATCTGCATTAGCTGAAAACAGTGTTAGGAAGACATGTTGTAGGCTGGATTTTTATAGTTATTCTCATGATCTCCACTGGCATAGCTCTATGATTCTCAAGCCTTCTCCTTATCTCAAAATGGTACTTTGAGCCAACATTTAAATGACTTATTTCATTACTTTAGATGTTTTCTCTGCATCATCTCAGTCAAAACATGTTGTTGCTTGATGCTTCAGTTTCTTGTCTGCAAAGCAGATAAAAATCCTCCGCTGCTCCTGTGCTTTTAGATGGCAGACTCCTTGGCAGCGAACTTTTCCATAATTTTCTTTTTCTCTTTCTTTTTTTTCTTTCATGGTGCTGGACTCTACTTCGACTGCTTTTTTGTTATCTTTGCTTAATCCCTTGTTTGGGGGGTTTATTTTTTTTAACTATTATTTACACTGGAACAGGTTTGCTTTTCCTTGTTGCAGTTTTACTGCTGCCTGTGCCCTCTCAAGATTGAACTGACTCTTGTGATAGTGGGGGAGGGGGGTTCATTTTCGCCTTCTCTTGGATACTTTGTTGCTGTAGCTTTTTGAAAGAATTAAGTTTGTCCTTCCCCCCTGCACTCCTGTTGCATGGTACAAGGCCCACCAAATGCTGATTCAGTAACTAAATCATTCCTTTGCTTTACTAGAAGTGACCTCTTCTTACAGAATCCAAGTTGCTCTCATTCTCAGCTCTGACTGGTCCCCCAGAGCACATATAACTTTCTTGTCTTCTGAGAAGCTAATCAAACATCATCAAAAGGAATCAAAGGGCTGGCTCTGTCTTCTCATCTGGTGCCTACCCATTAAGCAAAGTCAAAAGAGAGGAGGATTGTGGCACAGCATAAATTCTGTTTAGGGTGAAATGGAAGGATGAAGTCACGAGCATCTCACTTGGGGTACATCACAGCTCAACCCAGCAGAGCTATATGCTTATGAAGTTTGCATAACTGAAAGGAGCACCAGATCAGTTTTCCTTGTTCCAGGAAGCCCAGTCCCTCTGTGCTGTCATGACTGTACTTCAGGGGTTAGAAGGTAGTTGGCTGTCCTGAACTCCCCCTTCTCCTTTGCTAGTGAGAACAAGCTTGGCCACTCAGAGGTACAGAGAAGGCACAGCTCCAGCCGGTGGTGATGGGGCTTGGCTGAGCTCGGGCCCAGAACTTCATGAGGGTTTCAAAAGTAGGAAGGGCCTAGGGGTGATAGAGAGTGGGTACTCTGCCATCAGAGGGAAAGGTATAAAAGTATAGATAAAATGGATGTGAGAAGGTCCTCATTGTCATTGAGCAGAAAACGACATTGGACACAGAACAAGAAAACAAACAGCATCAGGTTTATTATCTTGTGGGAAGATGCAAATGGTGTGAGGAAAGAACTAGTCCTTAGTATGAAGCCCACAAACAGTGGCATAACCTGAACCAAGCAAGGGATGAGCTGAGGAGCAAAAAATGGCAATGCCCATTGAAACTAGCACACAGAAAATGACCAAGCTGAACGTCAAGCAGTTACCACAGGTCTGTTCACTGATCAGAAAACGCGGGGGTGGGTGTTGCGATGCAGGCCCCCCAAACACAAAAGGGCAGACCACCCTGAAAGGGAACATGACTAGCGTCTGTATGCAAAGGTGGGTTTGGCACAGCTGTGACACAAAAAGGGCAGAGGCGTGCTAGGATGGAAATGGCAGGCCACTGCAGGCCTCCCATAGTGTGGAAGGGGGGTACATCTGCCTTTTGAGATAACATGGGTCTGCGAAAACTCTGGCTCTGCTTGCCGCTGCAGAAAGGATATAGAAATTTAGAAGGCAGGAGATGCTAGGAGCAATGCCATTTTGTCCACAGCTTGTACCAAAGTGATCTTACTGTGCTGCTGCCTCTCACCTTTCCTCATCAGCACTCAGCAATAAGAGCTATCCTGCTTACAGAGTGTACCCTAAGATCAAGCGTGATCTGGGAGCTGATGGATGTCATTTTGTCCCTCTAGCAGACAGCTGGGCTCAGGCCTACTATTATTCATCCAAGTGAAACTTCTGATCCTGGGCTGGCAGCTAGATGATGTGGGCAGGCCTCCACTGAGAACAATGGTGTCCGCTACACAGCAGTCTGCCTTGCTGGTTGAAGGTGGGACCTATAAAAAGATGTATGTGTAACTGTGGAAGCTGGCACAAGCTACTGTAGATGGAGGAGGCACCATTCCCTGGGGGTCGTTGGGGAGAGTTAAATCCAAACCTAGAAGGACAGGAACTGAAAAACATAGTGGACTGGGAAAAGGACAGGGAGGGAAATACAGTGGCCTAAACTTTTGAAAAATCAGCAGACTGTGTAAATTGCAGTCTCAGCTCCAGCAAGCATGCAGCTGCCTCCATACAAGCCGTGAAATTACAGAATTAACTGCTGGATCTGTCAGAGAGATTCAGAGTAAAACAGAGACATCCTGCAAATACTCAATAAAACAAAAAGCAGGTTGTCGATACAAACATTGCTTCCATCATCAGAAACAAGGCAGGAGAGCCCGGTAACTGCTCCAAAGATGTTGGCAAAAACAATGCAGATGAAGCCAGATTATTTTTCTACAATATGTTATTGACTCAATGTCCCCTGGAAATGAAATTTTTCTGCCAGAAGTCTACTTCCAGCCAAGAGCCTTCCCTCAGCAGACAGGGAGCAGGCACTGTTCTCAGTCAGCATGTGGCTATGAGGGTAATTAAATAGTGCAGCAGAGCAGGTTTGGGACACACCAGAACTCCAGGGATTTAAAATGAGGTTAGGCAGTTCTTTAAAAAAGCCAGTTGTACTCTAGCATCTAAGGAAAATGCTATTGCTGGGTGAAATATTTCTGGGTATTTAACAGGCAATGAGGTAAAGCAAACATGGCATCTCTGCTGCCCAGTGAGGTATTGGCAAGTCTTGACCGTGGGCTTGGAGGTCTGGTCATCACCACAGGTAAGAAAGGGAATTTATTGATGTCATATGCCATTCATGTTCTCCTATTAAAGCTTCCTTAGAGAAGGCTTTAAGATCTGCAGGTGGAAGAACGTCAGACAAGAACTGGACTTGATAAGACACCCTTCTGTACTTACAGATGTTATCAATGATACTGCACACCATCACACAATATGTAAGCTATTTCCACTTGGCAAAGGGCAAGTAACTCTTCACTCACAGCTGGTGAAGGTGACTTGTTAGTAGTATGTTTTGTGCGCCTGTTCAGAACTTGGCATCAGCCTTCTGAGTTTGCCTTTAATTTCTGGTATAACAGGATCAGATAATTCATTGGAAGAGGAACTACCATGTTAGATGTTGGGAATTTTTATGGTACCCCTTGAGGTGAATCAAATGCACATTTGTTCTTAAATATAAAAGAAACCTTTAATGAACAATGCACGGTGAAAAGTCCTACAGCAACAAGCGGTTCTACATGGAGTCTGCAAAGATACATCACGAGCAGATTCCCTATAAACGTTTGCACCAGCACCAATCCCAAGCGTGGTTGCATGGGGCACCTCAGTTCAGATGTGGATCCATCCTCCAGCCCAGGTCTGCTGCTCGAAGGTGGCCTCTGAGCTTGGGCCCCTGTCAGCTCCCATGCAAAGATGGCCACGAGGTTTCTTATCTCCTCACCAAGGGAAACTTCACTCTCTTGAAAGGAGTCCTGTCTCTGGCAGTCCTGCTTCCAGCCATCTTAACCCTTTTTTGGTTTTGGCCCTTTTTGCCCTCTATGCTGTATCATTCTTCAGTGACAAATCACCACTGCTAAGCAGTTACATTTAGATTTTCCACTTCATAGATCAAACAGGCTGATGAAGGGGACTTGTTAGACTCAAAAAATATTCCTGAGCAGCATTTTAAACAGGGGAACAGAGACTCTGAGCTGGGGTTTGTGTCAAGAGAAGAGCCAATGTATGCTTATTTTGGCCAGTACTGTTAAGGAGATGGGCTGCAGCCATTCTCATTTCAGTCCTGCTTTGGAAAAGGGACGTGAGGCCAGACTGTTGCAATTGTTTGGGAGGCACTAGACACAGCACGTGCAAATCAGCACATGCACAGACCTGCTGTGGCATGTCATGTACTCCCACCTCTGACCCCTGTGGTGTAAAATGGCACTGACATAAGCTCAGAGAAGCTATGTGCATTGCCCAAGGTCACACAGGACATGTGTTTGAGCTGGAATTGGTGCTGTAGTCCCCTGCGATACCACATCTCAACAATACCAGCCTCCTTCTACCCTTAGCCTGACTCTTCTCTGTCTGCTTAAATACTAGCGCATGTTCCCATTTCCCTTAGCAAGAAATTAATTAGCAAAAAATGTTATTTTATGAGAGAAAAAATGTCTTTCTCAGCCTGCTGTCTGTTTAGACAACTGTCAGTCTCATGAATAAATTGATTTAATAACTATAGTGAATTTATAAATCCTTATGGAAAATAACCATTACAGTTTTTATGTGAGTGTGTGTTTATTAACTCAACACCTCCCCAAGGAAGATGAGACCTGTTAGGCCCGAACAGGCACTGGACTTCCAGGCAGTGAGAGGCAGGGCTGCTGGTGCCTTGCACCACCTTGTGGGTGAGGAAATTCTGCTATGGAGTTTGCTGTCTTGCACTGCCCAGGTCCATAATCTCGTCCTCCCGCGGGCAGGGGCAATGCAGCCTACGGTGCCCTCAGGCAAGGAACTGGTCTGCAAAAAGTGGATTTGAAGAGCACAGGACAGAGCCCTGTCCATGCAGCCATCCCTGTGGTACACAGAGGACAGCTGCCCTTCCATGGTGTTACCTTCTTTATCGCTATGCTGTTCTAAAAGCTGGTGCATCGGCATTCATTTGAAGATGTGGTACCCCTGTGTTGATCCCGGTTTGCTGTGCTCTTATGCCACTCTCCAGTGAAGGCCAGAGCTGATGGCTTTTGTGACCGCTGAGCTCTTGCTCTGCAGGCTCAGTTGACTGTGAGCTGCTGTCGCATTAACAAAAAAATCAGTGAAACAGGTGGTGCCATCTACTGGGAATCGAGATTTTTACTCTGATTCACAGACAAGACCGTGGAATCTAATCTACTGCCATCAGTCAGACTCCCTCCCGACTTCATCTAGCATCTTTGCAGCAAGATGTTCGTGGGCAGGAGGCAAAAACCTTTCCCAGTAGCACCATTACGAGTCAGGATCTGAATTCAGTCTGTCTGCGCAGAAATTTCTGTGGGGCTCTGGTGTGGCTTTTCCCCACCACAAATTACTGATGCAAGAGTACATGAAAGGGCCAGGAAGAACTGCTTCTGGTTTTTTGACCTGGTCAGAGAAAATATTCATCCTGCTGTGGCAGAATGTAGATTAAATGCCCTGCAGCTGCGACAGACAGGTGCAGGGTATTATGGAAGGCTGATAACAGGGGAAAGCATTGAGCTTGCAAAAGAGTTTTTGGAGAGATTCTCTGCTGTGTTTTTACCCAAGGTGTTTCCCAAAAAACCTGATAGAACACCCTCATAAAACAAGGTATAATTTTGTCACTAACCTCTGCCTCAGTGCCTGAAGTGTCCAAGGATCAGAGAGCTCTGGAACCTGCGGAGTGACCTTTTGGAGTGCCCCCATCTAAGCATCTGGGAAACTGGATGTGACCATAGTTCTGGTAATGAAACAGAATGGTTCAGACTGCTCACCAGCCCCTGTGTCCTTCTGAGCAGCAATTTCTCTTTGCTGATTGATGAGATACATCTTTGCTAGTCCATAATACACACAGTCAAGCACTAAGTCAGGCTTTGCTGCAGCAAAGTGCCATTTAGTCAGACCACTAGGTAGACAGAAACTTTACTAAACCATTTGCTGCCTGCCTGAGACTGCCCTCCATTTAATTCAGTGGGAGTTTCATCTCTGATTTCTGTGGAAGAATACCTTAGAAAAATCCCTTCTGAACTGTAACTTTCTCTTCTTTGTAAATGTTTGAAGCCTCCCTCCCTGCTTCTATGTATTGCTAGCAGCTTTTGTCTAACAAGCAAGAAAGCAGTTAATTCGTACTATTTTAAATGCTGTCTCCAGAAGTTATTTTAGGTGAGCTATTTGCTGTATTAGAGCTGCAGCCCTCCTAGACACAGGAATTCATCAGAGCCATATAAACACTGTCAAACAGACCTGAGACATTATCAGAACAACAGATTAATATATGGTTTGGATCCTGACAGAATCTTCAAAGCAGGTACAGCACAGAGGTATGAAGGTGCACCCCAAACCATAGTCTAACAAACTTCTGTTGAAGTGAAATGCAGTCCTGTTAATGGAGGGACTTGAGAGCAGCCTTTTCCAACAGGCTTTGCTGAGATGGGCAGGCTTCTTGCCATGGTCAGTGCTCCTTCACCGGAAGAGGACCTGGAAGCTGGATTTCTTCATCAATGGGTTCTTGTCTAAAGACGGATGATTAATCCTTCTGTTCTCTGCTTTGCAGGGTTTGTTAGGATTTTATTTATTTATTTATTTATTAATCCAGCTGTCTGTCCTTGCTGCTCTTTCATGTGCCTGAAATAGCTGTCTGATATCAAAGAGGCTGTTTTGTGTTTGGGTAGGAAAAACAAAATAAAAAACCACATGAAATTTCTTTGACTCCAGGAGTGGTTTCTTTATTCTCTGTGAGACAAGCCTCACACATTCAACAGCCCAGATAAAAACTGAGCAGCCTCCTGGTCTGTAAATCTTTCAGTCTTGTGGCTTTTTTATGTGCAGGTGGAAGAAAAACCCTTTCAAAGCTTTACCTTGAAATCCCAGCCTGAAATACTACAGTTTCTGGAAGAAGCCAAAAGCATCTACAGGGAAACTGCCTTTGGATCTCTTGCAACTGCTGGATGTGAAAGCCTGCTGAAAGAAGGCAATATTGTCCCAATTCCCATGCTGCCTGGTCATTCTGAAAGCTTTAGAGATTTTTATGTGTAAGATTGGTTTTCTTCAAAAATACCGAAACTCATAGCCCCCCTTTTAGGAATGCCCAGATGCATACTTCTGTGTGCATAAACTCCTTTAATGTTCTTCCCATGCTTAATCCTTGACTTTGAGAAGGTTTAAGTGCCCCCTTAAAAGGAAGAGCAGGAAAAATTATTGATTTGGAGAAGAAACTTAATGCTTCTAGCCTTAGGAAGTGGAAATATACTGCTCTTCTGAAAATTATGCATGAAGGAGAGGGGACAGGGGTGCAAAGAAGCAAGGGTATGAGACAGCAGAGGAGGGGAAGTGGGGATGTGACACTTAAAATTATTTCCTGCTTAGCCATGATGCCAGCCTGTGTCACAAAGCCTCTTTCGACAGAATTTTAAGTGAAAACATGTCTGAATAATTCGTGTGCTCTCTTCCAAGATAATAAGTAGTCTCAGAAAAAAAAACCCACCACTGTTTTTTTCTGCTAGAAATGGTTTATTTTCAAACTGTGAGGCATGATGCCATTGTTGTTTATGTAGTTTTCACATTCCTGAAAATAGTTTCACTGGCTCTAACCAAGTTGCTCCTGATTTGCACCAGTGTCCAGCATGACATCCAAAGGACAGTAAGAAGACTTAGGGGGGAGGAGCAGGAGGGAGCCCCACACCAAACAAGAATGTCCCCACAAGCTTCAGAGTTGGAGCTTAAAGCAATATAAAGCATATATCATATCCCTTGCCTTGTGAGCCCGTGACCTCAGAAACTCTGGTTTATACACCTTCACCCTTCGTTTGCTAAAAGGAAAGGGAAAAGATTGTCATGGTACATTAACATAAAGGCTGTGCATGCAAGTGGCTCCAGGAAGATTTATAACCATGGAGCTTTCTTTACAAATAGCCCTTGAAATAGTGCTTTGGGATGGGAGAAGTCAAACGCTCTTCTAGTACCAGATGGAATAAGCAGCTGAGATTTTGTTCTCTTTTTGTGATCCAAGGAGAGAAGAGCTGGCCTTGTCTGAGTTGCCTCACAGAGGCAGTGGTAGTATTTACCCACTAACACTGGTTTGTTCCTATGTACCCCTGGAAGATTTTCTGGGGGCAGAGGTAGATATTGCCTCCTCCTTCCCCTCTGTGAGGAACAACTTTTACTAAATGTTGCTGGAGGGGAGTGGATCAAGTCTGAAAAACATGGTATAGGTTGTTAGGGGCAACGGAGATACTTGTATTGGTTTCAAGGACATGCAGAACTCATGCGATCAAAGGAGCAGTAGGCTGACAGTAATATAATACACACTTCAGAAGTGTTCCCCCCTTTAGCTAGTGAGTAACTCAGCTTACTGGATATAGTGCAACAGAGGGGAAAGGAGACTCGTGACATGTACCTGCTCTTCTTCCCCAAGTACACTTTCTTGGAACCAGAAACACCTCTCAGCAAGCCTACGTGAAGCTGTGTCAGACTAGCAACAATTCCATGCTGTACGTGTAAATCATACTGTGCCTTTTGACAACTCTGCACACTAAGTATTTGCATAATTTATAGAGAAATGGGGAGTTTCCACCCTAAAGCCCCTTCTTCTCCACATGACATGTTTTGGTGGAGCCCCACACAGTTCTGCCCATTCCTCAGCTGGCCATGCTTGGAGACCGTGGGGTGTGATTTCTGGCAGGACTGGGTGAGCCAGGCACTTTGGAAAGTGAAATTCAGGTTAGCAGCATCACGGGACGAATTTGTAAGTAGTGTGTTCAAGTGGCAAATAAGCCTTATCTCTAAATACAGTGGCTTACGGCCTCCTTTGGCTGTGAAGATGCCTGGCTATGAAACTCCACCCTCATGTGAAGCTTCTCCCACTGAATGCTTGGCCCTGTCTCCCTGTAGCATTCCCCATCCACCAATGTCTCTACCTCATCCGTCATCATCAGGCCAGCTGGTGATCCTTCATGACCTCCAGTGTTGCTGCAGGCAAGGGGGAGCTCGACACTGTTGTAAAGATGCAGTAATTCCCTCTGGTAACTGCAAAATAACTTCAAGGATCTTTCCCATCCTCCCTCCTTGCTAGCGAGGGCAGCACTGCCTGTCATTGCACACCAGGCTGTTGCCCAGGCCCCTGACATGTCCCACACTTCCTACCTGCAGTTGTTACGGCCTGCAGCACCTCCATCTTCTGGGAAAGAGCTTCTCTGTGGGCAGTCTGTGTCTTAAACAGGGCAAACCAGCTGTTTGTCCTTGTTCCCTTGCCCTCGCCCTGTAGGGACTAGCAGTCTAGGTTGGTTGTAGGAGTCCTGAGGAACCAGGGATGTGAGACCACAGTATTGTGGGGTCAAGCTTCCAGCTCTGCCTCAGCGAAGCTCTGGCACCCATGCCTAACTTTTCAGCACATGAAGACACTGGTTGGCTACTCTGCATATTTAAGGATTGCAGCAAACAAGGGCCAAGGCAGGGTAAAACCAAAGGGTTCCCTGTAACCTGACAGTAAAGAGTGCCCATTTCCCTTCTGGGATGACAGCTCCATGCTTGCAGACTGATTCCTGCCATCAACCCAGGCTACTAGGTACAACAATTTGGGAATGGATCTGTTTTAAAGGTTACTGTGGCGGTGACACTCCCTCAGTCACTAAGCCCTACTATTTGACTTCTCCAGAGGTTTATGGAAGTGGCACAGGCTGGAAGGACCTGGCGGGGACAGTCCTACAGGGGTGGATTGGATGCATTGGATGCATTGTCTTAAGGTTTGTCAAGCTGAGAGCACCACACAGTATGCACACGGATTTGGTGTTTTCATCTCCTGCTCTCAGATCATAGGTGTGTGTGAAAACCAGGGGGACTAAGAAATCCCCTCCTATATTAAGTCCCTTCCTGTTTCACTCTGGTACCATGTGCCTTTGGTCCCTCATGTACTTCTTGTGATCCTTGTCTCTGTGGGTACATTGTCACAGGCCAGACCTGAAAAGGAGACTCTAAATGGGAATCACTAAACAGGAATTGCATAAAAGGTTCAAGCGTGGAGACCTGGTCGGTCATCATCGTGCATTGAGTATGTTCCATAAGGAAGGACTCCGAATGCTTCAGCTTGTCCTCTAGGACATCTCTGTGATGAGCAGGTGAAGTCTGATGGTCAACAAGTATTCAAATGCTATTGGAAGTCCAGGAAAAAGGAATCAGATGACTTGGTCTTTGCCAAAATGTTTTCCAACAGTTCCCTGAAATGGTTTAATTTCTACATGGTAGCATGAATGCAGGTTATGCAGGGCTGAAGATTAGCTGCACTTGAGCTGATAATAGCCTTTAGCTATGCCCTGTTGAGCCAGAAAGGGCAGGTTTGTCTTTAAGAGGTATCTGTCTGAAATGGATATACAGCATGTTTGAAGGAGAAAGGGCAAGATAGATCACTTCTTTGAATGACAGGCTGGCTATTTCAGTGAGGAGCAATGCTGCCTGCTTTTGACCTTTGCAAGCCAGAGAGGGCAAGAGTTGAATGTACATCTTTCTGAGTCTGCAGCCTACCACTCGGAAAGCACAAATGGTGTAGGAGGCATGTTGTTTGAGGCTCCTGAGACAGTCACCATCCCCACAGCTATGGAGTATCCCTGCTCCCTGCCACAGGCAAATAGTTTTCATGAGGTTTTCCTGCCTTCAGAATTTTTTGGTGCAGGATTTGATGGCTCCCATGGAGGTGAATAGGACTTTGCATACTTAGTCTACATACTGTCCTCCCAAGCTGAGAGTCACATAGTCCTTGGTGACAAACACAGTTTTCATGAAGCAGGCATTTGTAACAGCTGAGATTCACAAAAAAGAAAGTGAAAACTGGATACATCGAGTACTCAAAACAACACAAAACAAATTGAACCTCTATTTATTTTTCTATCTGATGTTTTCAGGCCTGTGCCATGATTTTTCAGGAACCAGAACTGATGGTGCAGATATTGTCAATGCTAAGCTGAAGAGTTTAGTGTTTTCAGTACTGCTGCCAGGCTGATCGTGTGTGTCACCCCAGCTGCAGCTCTGAGTGTAGCTGCCCCTTAACTACACAGACTCTTGGACACGATCTCCAATGGGCTGCTTGAATCTCCCCACTGAGTGAAGCAGCCAGTTTAGCAGCTGTGACTTTAATTTCAAATGCAGCCACACAGTCCTCAGTACTGGCAGTAATCAAAGGTACCTTTGGAACAGCTAAAACAAAGTTCTCCATGCTTCAGAAATGGCTTCAGCAGTTTTCCTTTCAAAGGAGCAACACCTACAATGCAGCCAACTACAAACCCCCCCCATCCTAGCTGAGAATCCCAATTTGTTTTCCATAGGAGAGCGATGCTGTGGCTGACCAAAAGTAAAAAGTATAAACTTATTTGCAGTGGATGGAGGAATTTCTTTCTTTTTGCAGCGTCTGTGAATGATCAGCATCAGGATTCTGTCTGATTGCTGGATAGCTAGCAAATCCAAGTTAAAACATCTGTGTCAGATACTGCATCGCTGCTGATCCATCTGCAAAACACATCAGAAGTCAGTTGATTGATTTGCACTTGATTGGGCTGGGTAACCAACCAGCAGGAAAAGAGAAACTACATAGCACAGTAAGAGTAATTTCCCCTCACCCTTCTTTCTTTTTAGCTCTACATTTTTGTTCCTCTGCACGCATTTTTGCAGTTCTTTTTCTTACATGGTATAGTTACGGTGTTGAATATGGATAGGACAGTGAAAGCCCACATTCCGAGAAGGTGGGAACACAGCTGTCCCTGGCAAAAGCAAGTGTATCTGTGACTACCATCACCAAAAGCATAAATGAAACATGTAATGAAATCTTCCAGAATCTGCTTTGGGATCTCAGCAGGAATACTGGGGAGAGTTGTGGGTGTATTTCTGTAACAAAGATTTGAACACTTTTGGTTGTCTTCTCCTTTGACTTTTAAATCACATTGACTCAAACACAGTTGTGATACTGGAGTTTGTTGTTTGAAGTTGATGTCATATTTTCTGTCTTGCTAACCACCTGATCACATTTATGCTGGTCACCCCTACTCCTCATTGCTTCCTACTGCCTGCTTCCCTGGGTCACATGCACATGCAGTTGTTGAGGTCTTCATCAGAAATACTTTTGCTGTTCTGGGTGCTCCTTTTGTGACCTGTGGGGGTGCAAACACGCATGATGATGATTTACAAGACTTTCATTGTTTGTTTTTTAATATGATGTGCAAGGCAATGCAGCCTGGCTTATGACTTTGTATATCTGTCATAGCAACCACTGTATCAATGATTACTGCAAAGTTAGCCTGGATGCGGGGCTTGTCTCTGCCCTTCCAGAAATCAGTGAAGGATTCAGCCACTCCCACTTCAGCAGCAGGTCTCCTAACAGTGCTTGAGAAGACAAAATATCTGTCTTACTCACTTACCTTTACATTGTTTCTGCAACACTGTGGGAAGTGATAGCAGCATGTTGCTGTGTGGTCTCTGGGCAAATGCGATCATCAAGACATGATAGAGGCAGCAGGCAGTGAGTTAGAAGGTGATATCTTATACAGACAGCTTTCTGACTCTAACTGCTGTTGATGTGCAAATCTGGAGATCCAGCAACCAAATCCTCAGCTGAGATCATGTCATGCTCCAGTTCCTTATGCTGCTCTGAGAGCAAGAGGAAAAAAGTCTTTCCGCACAGGCAGTATTGGTAAACCCCAACATTTCTGAGACATAGATAGTTCAAGGCTTGCTTTAACAGCCTTATGGGATTCTGTGGCTGTTATAGCTGGCAGAGGGGATCTGCCATACAGTTTAAAATCAGAGCCACCGTCCTTTTAATTATTTTCCCTCTGCAACTCAATGATAGCTTGTTAGCACAGTAGTTCAAACTTCCCAGTATGACTGTGATGTCTGGGTAAGTTCTTTGCAGACTGCTTTTTAATCCTGGTAGGAGCAGAGCAGTCATTCAGCAGCTGGCTGGCCTAGCAGATGAATCCCCTCTTCTGTAGGCACCCCCTGCATGAGATCACAGATGTCTACATGGGAAAGGAAATCTTTTCATCAAAGGCTGTGGCTCAGATAAGTGTGCATGAGCTGTTTTATTTGTATCATGTCAGTTGGAGGAAGAAATCTTTGCAGGAAAGGTCTTTCTGTATCAAAAAACCCCCAAACAAACAGGACAACACAAATTGGGAGAAAAGTGTGAAACTCATCGATCTGTATAAAGACCTGAAGGGAGAGTGCAAATAAGTTGCAGCTAGTCTCTTTTCAGTGGCGCCAAGGACCAGAGGCAGTGGGCACAAACTGAAACACAGGAGGCTGCCTCTGAACATCAGAAAACATTTTCTCACTGTAAAGGTGACCAAGCACTGGCACAAGTTGCCCAGAGAGGTGGTGGACCTCCTTCCTTGGAGGTAAAGCCATCAGGACACAAAAGCCTGGGCAACTGGCTGTAAGTGGCTCTGCTAGACTAGAGGGGTTGGACCAGATGACCTCCAGAGGTCCTTCCAACCTCAGTCATTCTGTGATTCCGTGCCAGTGAGTGAGACGATCTCTTCAGACCAGTCTGATGTGAGCATGCTCTTCACCCAGGTACTGGGAGCAGGGTCTGTTACCTGATAGTGAAATGCTTTAGCCATGATGCTGTGTTAGTAGCAGTGCTAACTCCTGTGCAGCTCCTCTCTGTTAGAAACATGGAAGCACATTAACAACTACCTACATTTAACAACCAGGGGAAAAAGTAGCAGTAGGAAGTTGATATATCATCTAGATGCAAGACAGCTTCACAGGCCAGTGTACTAGGCAATACCACTTAGTGCATGAGGTTTTGCAGTGCCATCCTTAGGAACAAAGAAGCAAAGCATTTCAGCATTTTCTGCCAGGAAAACTCGGAGGCATATTCCTTTTGCTTCTCCCTTTATGCCTGGGGACAATTTGACTGGTACCTGACAAAGGTGAGATTGCTGAAAGTGTGCCCAGCTCAGATCTAAGAAGTCACATAAAAATGGAAGAGGAGCAGAACTGGAAAAGTCCCCAGACAATAAGCACTAGTAACAACCTGTTACCATCTATTAAACTTGAAACACAAGCAAAGGCTTGGTCAGTTTTGTTTCAGAACTAACTAATACTGCAGTATGAACAAAATGAAATCCTGCAAGAATGTTTTCTTCCACTATGTGGGGGAAATGTGCTCTAGACACTTGCAGTCTGTTGGTAACAAACAGCTGTATGATGTACCAGATGGATTTTGAAATGATGCCTCTAACTGATTTAACAAATATGCAATGATAAAATGTCCAGCAACTGGCTAGGTGGAAATAACAAATGGAAGATTGTAATCCAGGCCTCAGAAATGGCTTTCTCTGTGCTTCACTGGGGCAATTTTTAGAAGCCAGACTCAGAAACAGCCCCTAATGTTGAATGATTCATTCTCTTGATGTACTGATAGAAAAAGAGGCAATTTTCCAATGCCTGTCAGGTCTAAATCCTAGTCGCTATTTTGAGCATGCAGCACTGGAAATGAAGAAGAGCAACATTACTGCTGAGACAGTTGGCTGCCTGTGGAAGTCAACCTTGGGTCTGTGAGAGCTTTTGGGATCTTCTCCAGCAACAATAATCTAGTCTTGAGAAAGAACACAGGCACTGAGAAGAACAGGGCAAAGCATCTAGAGACATGGAGTTTCTGAAGCTGAACCAAAAGAGAATTTGGCCTCAGCACACACTATGTAAGATGCCAAGGGCATTCTGAAGGGGTCTTCTCCCTTCTGCTGCCACAGCAGAGCTAGTTTGTGATTCTGGCGGCAGGGTCAATCTAGCCTGTGCAAAACAAGTTGCATAGCAGGTCTCTACACAAGATCCTGTGTTCTCAGTGTTGGTATTTACAGACTACCTTTAAGGCAACCATGGCCCACAGTTAGCAAAGGTTTTATGGCTAGAAGACAAGAAAATGTGCTCATGTTGCAGTGTGGTGACTTTGGCTGAAGAAAAGATGTCCTGACTGCTGAGCTGACCACTGCAGCATGAATGTCCTATGTCTCCAGTGGTTTCTGCGGTGACTGACCTCTACTGCACTCACCTGTGTTTTTCATGCTTGTGGAGGTGCAGCCATAGTTTTTAAGTTAAGTGGGAAAACATTTGGTGCTATAGTTATCACCCAGTAATTCTGCTGCTAAAAAATTTCAGTTCCCCTGGGGGAATGCTGGGAAGGCACTGGAATACTTAGCAACATAAGGCAGAGAGTTTGTCTTGCCTAGCCTTTACCAATAAAGTCCATCTTCTCATGTGAGCTACTGCAAGACTCTGGGCTTCTTTGTACACAGCACAGACAGAGAGAGTGCCAGAAGATGATTCCTCTCAGCCAAAGATTTATTCCTGAAACCAAAGGAATTTCTTCTCAGTCCTTGTCTTTGCTACATGAAATTTAGGCATTACTAGCTCCAATGAAAACTATGTGAGCTCCAACAAGCCGTCCACCTCCTCTTCCTAGCTAGGTTTGCTTGAAGAACTGCTTAGATTAGGGCAGAGACTTCTCTCACATAGGTGAGAAAAAATAATGAGGGGGAAAAAATGGCCTAACTTCTCTGTATGTATATGTTCTCTGAATTGGGACCAGGGACAGTAGAAGGCTTTCTGCTCAGTAGTGAAGTCTAGCTTCAGAGAAAGCAAACGTGCAATCTGCAAGCAGCCCTGCACAGTATCTCTCCTGAATGAAAAAGTATCCAAAAATCCACAATCCTTTTTCTGAAGCAGTCGTCACAGAAAGGGAAGTGGTAGGCAGAGAGGAGAAGCCATCTGTCCTCAAGGATGTTGAAAGCAGCTGTTTTCTGCAGTTCCTTTGGGAAAAGACTCAAGAAAACTATAGACATGCATGGGTCCATGTGCCTTCCACTACTGCAGTGCACAATGTGCCATGAACAGCTGAGAAAGAGCAATTACCATTAGATTTCCAGTAGCACTGGCCTGACTACTTGCAGGACAGAGGAATGATGTGCCTTTAGAGGCAAGAAGTAATTCATCTGGCAAACAAGGTATAACACAGCCAGAATACTGAACGTAGCAGTGGGAATTTCTGTATGAAGGAACAGAAGAGTGTTCAAGTCAGACTAAACGGATTTACTTTTGCTTTATTTAAGCCAAGCCAAAACAGATTTCTGAGTTGCCCTCACTTCTTTGTGTAATCAGTTTAAGGGGACATGTTAATGTAAGCTGAAGCTCATCTGTTTGTGAGAAAGACATCAATATAGATTTGGATCAGGCAGTAATTCAGCAATGTTGATTTCAAGTGCAGTATTTGCAGGAAGAGGTGACCTCTTCTATCACGTGTGGTGGTGCAGCTGGGGTAGATGGCAAATGTTTAGGTGTATAGGCTTTTGAGCTAGAGAGCTGAGTAAACACTGCTTCTTTACCAGAACATAAGAGGAAACTAGTACTGTCAGCTGTAACTGGAACATTCTCTCCCTTGTAATATTTTAGTGAGGTTATAATAGAGAAAGTAGGTTGTCATATAAACAGAGACAGGTCTTGGATCCAGTCCTAAAGCTCCGAGGAAACATTACTATCCTTTCTGTCAGGCTTCCCAGTTTTGAGGGCAGCTTGTCTCTGTTAGTTCTCTAAGGCACCTACTGTAAGAACGTCTCAGTTCTAAACTCTGTTCTGCTGTTTCCAACACTGAATAATAACATTTGTGACAGGGGTGGCTGCCATAGATGTATCAGCATGCTTGATTGCAATGGTTTACCTTGAGGTACTTTTCATCCTCATTTAGCATGGCTCCATGTCTCTGGCCACCAAAGCAGAGCATGGATCACACAAAGAAATCCAGAAGAGGCATAGCTGCTTCAGCACAGTGCTACATGAATGCACCACGCAACCTGGCCCCTGCATAGGCTATACTGTTGAGTTTTGCAACCCTCCTAGCCTTTGAACTTTGTTTTCTCAACATAACACTACATATAATAGCATATTCATCCCGCTATGTATCAAGGACCGTAAACCCCTATAGCTTTCAAGTAAATTTGAACACCAGTGCATCGAGCTGCATCCCTCAACTATTCTGAAAACAAACTGTACCGTAAAATTATGTACAATTTCTTTCACAGGGTATGCTCTGTTGGTTAGAGCAAGGTGACCAGTCCCAAAAGCTGGTTAGATTTACGTGACAGCAGGCAGTTTGCAAATACTCATTGCTTCAGCTTTTCACTGTCTGCAACAAGACCCACCTTCAGATGGCAGAACAGGTGTTTGAGGACAGGCGAGTGGGCTAAGTTATGGTGAAAGTGCTTCTGGAGGCCAGAGCCTCCTCTGGGGTGTGCAGGCACTACCTTATTGTTAGCAGACAAGGGGCAAACTCACACTAAGTCTCCATCTCTACATTAAAAATTTCCTTGAAGAGGATCAGAGGTAGCAGGCCCATGAAAATCTGCTGGAGTCTGGCAAGAAACGGACCTCTGGGTAGGTGCTGGGTAGTGAGAAGAGTACATTAAAGCCAGGAGGGCTTGACTGCCAGGCAGGAAGTGACAAGGTATAATCGTGTCCCCAGGACAGGGAGAATCCCAGGAAGTGGGGTGTAAATTATCCTGCTTCCTCTGCTGGGGTCTGGCCAAGGATTAACACCCCTGTTTGCTTAGGAGAGGTCCTGCGGTGCTTTTAACATCTGCAAGGGCCCACACGCTGCTGCTGTCTCACGCAAATGTGCTGAAAGAGCACTTCTAAGCAAGCGTCATGAATCAACACCAGCCCAGGCTCCACAGGAAAAACAAATAGCCGGCCCTCCAGCCTTTACTGAGGGTCTCTCTATAATTTATGGGGGCCCAGGGGCACGCTTCATGAGGAAGTGTGATCTCCTCCCTGCGTTTAGGGTTACAGCCTGCAGGCCATTTTTAGAACCCGCCAGGAGTTTGTCCTGTGCCAGCACAGGAAGAACATGTCCTGGCAAAACTGAGCCTTGTTGTGGTCTCCAGTATAGGAATATTAGCTGCTGATGATGAGCATGTGGAGGGAATTTCCTTGTAGGATGACCTTCACTACAGCCCTAGAATTGTTACTGGAGAGTTAGCCCTTGTGTTTCTAAGATCACCATCTTGCAGATGAATTCATCATGGGTGATGAGGAGGTATACAGTCACCTTTTGCTATTCTGACACAACCAGGATTCACCATCAAAACCAGAGCAGTGGCGTCTTCCTTGCTCCCCTCCCAAGGCATTGGCCTCACCCTATGTGCCCTACCTGCCACCCCCATCAGAGGTCTGTCCTTTAAGTGATAATGTTTTTCAAGTGCTTATCTTAGATATAAAGGTTGACATTATATAAGCATATGGTAAGGAAAACCCCTTCCATACATAACTGATGCTTCAGTATCCACTGCAGTTTAGTCAGTCTGCACCTAAACCCTACCACTGAGTGCTCACTTCAAGGCCTCCCACACAGCCAGCCTGGGACTAGAAGTGATTTTACTGTCTGTGCAAAGCATTAAGCCCAAATTCACAAGCCATGCCAGGCATGAGTTGGCGTTCTGGCAGCATTGCAAGGCAGGATGAAGGAGTGAGAGGTTGAGAGAAAGAAGTCATTATTAGCAGTGTCTTGGGGGTGTGGTAAGTGCAAACAGGCAGAAAACTACTCCTTTGCCAGATAGGTCCAGGAAAGCAATCATGCGGGTGGTGCAAAAGATAACAGGGCAATACAAAGACTGGAGGTGCAGCAGATGCAGCAAGGCTGCTGAACTGCTGTGCACCATAGTCAGTGTGTAAAAGAGGTGATGAACAAAGCCATGTTCTGGAGCAATGGGGTTTGTGACAGAATTGTAGAATCATTTAGGTTGGAAATTACTTTTAAGATCAACAGATCCAACCATTAACCTAGCACTGCCAAGTCCACCAGTAAACCATGCAGCTGCAGAAAATCTCTTGCACCCTGGTCCCAAAACGTATGATGGGTATGTTCCTGATAAGAAACTGAAAAGCTGCTAGGGCGCATTTGCCTGGATTCTAATTCAGGCAAAAAATATATATAGGCTGGAGTAAGGAATCATCCAGGCTGGCTCCCTGCTCCAGCTTGTATTCGGCTTTTAGAGGCCCAGCTTTGCAGGATAGGTAATGAAAATGTTGTTTGGTTTTCATGAGTTACTCACTGTCAAACATTTGGAGAAACCTCTTCCTGCCCTCAGTTCCCCATCCATCTGACCTTCTGACTTGAGAATGATATATTCTGCAAGACTTGACATTCAGCTGAAAATATTTCATTAAATTTTTAGACATTAAGGAAATGCAACTGCTTTTGATGTTATCTCTCCCAAAAATCTTGCTATCTTTAGAAAACATTTTCTGTCCACTTCACTTACATGAGTGTTACTCCATCTCATTGCTGTACGTGTCCAGAAACAGCCTGACACATCTATATAATGACCATTCTTGCTTTGTTGTCATATTGCTTGAAAATGGAAAGAACCACAATCAAGAAGAGAGCAGTGGAAAGAAACGTTCTCAAACTGGATTTAAAAAGCTATCTGTAACCTTTCTCAGTTCTCTATACTGAACTGTCTGGCATTTATAGATCAGTCAAATAGTACCAGGAAGTGAAAGTCCAGAAAAAACTAGTACCTCCCTTATTCCTTCTAGTAGAACTGGGCAAGACTGCTGCCTGTGATGAACCCAGATGGTTTTATTTGTGTGTACGGTCCTCCTACCTTCTGTGCAGAGCTGTGAGAGCTGGCTCACCACGGCACTTGAATGCTTGGTACCAGTCAGCATGCTTTGTGTGGAGTCTATATATTGCCCTTCTTTTTGGCTCTGATGTTGGCAGCTGATGAGCAGGAGGACCCTGGGGCAGATGGTTCATAATGGCTAAAAGATATTTGGGCTCCTAGTGAGGTCTGAAGCCTACTAAAGTGGCCTGAAGATGGATAAGGAGGAAGACTGGCTGAGGAAAAATACAATCCTATGCTTTAGAATGCATCCACATAAATCATGTCATCTTCTAGTCAGAATACCTCTGTGGGTCAGAAGAGAAGTACAGGCAAAGAACAAAACATCCCAAACCCCTTTATCTGCAGAGAAGGAAGATTTGAGTCTATGCTGAATGCATTTTAAAATCCCCCTCAGTATCTAGTGCAGATCTTGCTTGTGCATGGGTGTGCACTTGGGCTGCAATCCTGTGCTGTCCAAGCGGGAAAATAGCTCTGACCCTTTGTGTGCAGTTTCAAGAAAGCAGATGAGATAAGTCTGTGGGTGGGCTCCTGTCACTGATAAAAGTCAACCCCATGGCCTGGGAAGAATTAGGGGGTAGCAGCTAGCTCAACTACTTCTGAGCTGTGGAGATGAAGAGCCTGGGAGATTCATGGAAGTCCTGCTTTGGACTTTGCATTTTCCAGCTATGGGAAAAGTGTCCTGGTCTTGCTGAAGGGAGGCTAGATGAGGTCCACAGGTCCTTCTGCTTCTGCTTCATATGTTAGAATTACTTTTTTCCATCCGGAATTTCACCGTGAAGTGTGAAAGCCCATGGCTCATCCTAGCAAATGCCTCTGAGGTTTAAAAAATGAGGCTTTGGCTTAAAAGAGTTGAAGATAGTCATGGCAACTATGTAGGAGTCCTGTCCTTCATTGAAAAGCAAAGAAACAGGGTGGAGTAGCTTTAGTGTGTGGGTCTGGGGTCTAGGGAAGAATGGGCTGGCTTGCTAATGGCTTGGTACCAGGTCCTGGTTTGCTAGTGGTGTGGTACTGATGGCTTGGTACCAAGTCTTTCACCTTCACATGATGGGGAGATATCCTTGGGGAAGAACTGTCTCCCCAGGAACCTCCATCCTAAATGGTTTTACTTGTATTCAGTATTAGCCACATAGAGCAATGGAGGGTTCAGCTACATTTGATTGTCCTTGGTTTGGTTTTATTTTCTGCACAACGGGGTGTTTGACTAGATCTCAGTCTCGAAGTAGAGATCTGGTTAAGCTGTGGTACTGTCCATCTGCTTCAAGTTAAGCATGCATCCCATAACCCTCCTGGTCTGCAGCTTGAACATGCTCCTGCTGCTTTCAAGTCTCTGGCAACTCACTTACTTAAAAGACACCATAATGATGAAAAAAGTTGTTTTATGTCACCACAGTGGGTGCAAAGGAGGTAATTTGGCCTCTGTTTGTAGCACATCTTTAACACAGGACTTAGGGGGTAATCCTGTGGTTGCTGAAGTCCTGGATAGAGCTCTCAGTGGAGAGAGTGCAAATCAGATCCAGACTGGCCAGGAAAGTTATACAGCATTTCCAGTAGAAATAGACACCCCACCTGATAAGGGTTAGATATTCTTCCAGCTCCTTGAAATTAACTGTTCTGCAAAGCTAGGTGTAATAGCCATGACTAAAGGGCAGTTATTAGCCCCCCCTCCACACCCCAAAATACTGTTTCAGTGAAGAAATTCAGCATTAAAAATCATCAGGCTAGAGTTGTGCCATTTTTTGGAACAAGTAGAAAGCACATTTATTGGCTTTTTTTTTTTTTTTTAAAATCCTTATGAGAAACTGAAGTAATTTTCCCGAATATTTAGTGGGGAGAAAGAAAATTCCACATTGACTGAAAGCAAAGAAAGTGCTGACTAAAAGAAAATTACCAATGAAAATAGAACTAGAATAGAAACTTAATTTCAGCTCTGCTGCACTGATGGGCTGACAAGAAAGAAGAATTTCTACAGTCGAGTAAAGCATAATCACTGGCAGGCTCATACCCAGCTATGTGGTCTCTTGAGAGAGCACAAGGCTAATACAAAATTGTATGGAACATTTTCAGTATGCTGTTTCTTTAATTCTCCTGGGGCATTTTGCAGTGTGTGAAGCAAACCATCTTTGTAAATCTTCACAGGGTCTGAGCTTTAAACCCCTTGAGGCAGGGACGGTCATCTGCTGTGCATGTCTGTATAGCAAATAACCCAGCAGGACCACCATTGGCTTACTGCCTTTCAAGGACACATTCAAGTGCTGCTGAGAAGTCAGGTCTGAATGGGTTGGCACATGCAGAGCCATTCTGTGGTGCCACAAATGCCTGACCTGAGGTCCACCACCCCGAGGAAAAATCCCACCCCCTGAAATCAGTATTGAAACTATGTGGTTCCCCTTGTGCTTGAGCTTCACCTCATGATGCACTCCGTGTGTCTGTTTCTGCCTTAATAACTTCAGGGAGTTGCTCACCACGTATTTATCTGTTTTTCCAAAAACGAGGCACCTTACACACTGCTAAGACAACATTTTGTAACAAGTTAAGAGTGTCACCTACACTGTTTTCAAACCTGACAGCTTTGCTAGTATTTTTTTAGAGCCAGTTAGAAAACCAGGACAAGATTAAGTGTTTTCTCTTGGAAAATTCCTCCCCTTTGTGGAAATCTTTAATTAAAACTGCTAAAAAATCAGGATAGCTTTTCTCCACCAAAGACATCCTGAAAAAAATCATGCTAATTCAATGCATTTCTACCCATCTCAGATCTTCTTCGGTTGTGCTGCAGTGAAGTTGTCCTGGTATTTCCTGGAAGCCATCAGAAATCTACCCATGCAAACTGAAGGTTTTGTGGATCTCTCCTGGGGCCTCAGACTTTTCAGCTGCTTCCCAGATGGATGGCTATGTGCACAGGACCAGGATCTACCTAGGTTTCCAGGACTGCATCTTTCCCTCAATCCAGTGAAGGGCTCAAGAAGGAGTGAGAAGCGGGACGGTTGCATCCTTCTCTTCCAGTGCCTAAGCAGCTGTTTTTCAGCTAGTGGGGCTGAAGGCCATGTATAGGTTAGTGGTGGAGCTACAGTTCCCAGAAAGAGAGAGATGGACTAGCCTTCAGGGACCTGCATTTCCCTTCCAGCCCTGCACAGCAGTTTTGGCAAACATGTTATTGTCCAGCATGTGATTTCATGACACAGCCATGCTCAACATCGAGGAGCACCAAAGCATCAGTTGAGAGCATAAACCATGGGCTGATTAGGGTGGAACATGCCTTTTGGTGGAGAAAAACAGTTAATTTTGCTCAGACTACTTGCGCTTCACTGTGGAGCTGTGGTCTGTTTCTGCTTCTCCAGTTGCTGTATGATGACAGTGCAACTCAGCCATGCCTTTAAAAAACCTCAAGAAATACAGTATTTTCTGTGTGCATGAGATATGGGGTCCCTATTTACTGAATGTAGTAAAATAACACATTAATTATATTTATTTTGGCAATGCTTTGCATTTTTTCCTCCTATTTTCCTTATTAGAAATTAATAGCTGAATAATTCACACTTTTCTTACTATTTTGTTAGCACTTTATTCTCACCTTTTAAACAGTTTGGGGTTTGATTGCTCTCTTATAAAGAATACTTTCAGTTTAGGGAAAGGTGTTTGTAAGCTGTTCTTTAACTCTTTCTAGCCTGGCTTCAAATGATCCTCTCCTTTATTTCTGAAGTGCTGGGGCCTAGTGCAATTCAGAGCTCCCTGTTCTGGTCATGTACTTTCCCTTCACCCCCTTTCAATGCCTAAGAGATTTCTCTCTCCATTCAGATTGAGATTACTATTATTAAGTTGCATTTAGAGAACAGAATTCCACTCTTTATTTTTGGCTTCTGGCTGACTATGCTTGATAATTACATGTAACCACTTCACTTTGTAATATATTCCCCATATTTCCCTTCCACCTGACCTAACACTTTCATACAGTAACATACTGCAAAGTTCACTAACCCTTTTTATCTAGAGGCATAATTGGGGCTCTGTGTTCCCGAATCTCTGAAGTCCACATCAATCCTTCTAAGCAAACTTCCTTTCAAATGCAGATAAAGTAGAGTACTTTTTCTCAACTTGATGAAGAAAGCTCCTTTGCCTCCTTTATTATCTGCTTTATGATACCTGTTTCATAATTTTAGATGGTAAGAAATCCTCATGCTTAATTTTCATGGTGTTTAAAATCTATGTTGAATGCAAAACCAGATGAGTCATGTTTGATAGTGGGTGAATCACAGCTGACCTGCCTGTTAAGGGAGTGTGAATATAATTCTGTCCTGAAGTCTGTGCAAATCTCTTTTGTGGCAGCTTCTTTCAGTCAGGGCTTGCTGTGTTTGGCTTTCTTTCCCATTGTGGGTTAATGTTGGGTAGCAAAGGCACATGCACAAGCCAGAGGTCTGTCAGGAGTGTGTGTACTGTACACACACTGTGCCATATGCACATGGATGTATGCCATCTGAATTAGCATGCACAGGTTTTGGACTGTGATCCTCTGCAGATCTGTCCGCAGTAACACCCACTTAAGGAGACTTAGGCTTCTGACAGCCTCTCAGCCATTTCCATGTAACTGCTCCTGTGGTCTGGGAAACTGACTCAAGGTAAACATCAGCTGACACACACACACACAAAAAGAAAGTTGCTACTTTTTACACACAGCCCAGGTCACAACTGGACCCACCTTTACGCACACCTGAAAGTGTGGGATGTGAGTGTGAGCAACTGCCTGTGCATGACAGCTACTTAAACTAGCTGCTTAAACTCTGTTGTTCTGAGAGACACAACTGTGGAGCCTGCCCCTTTGGTTACCTTGAATTAACTACTAACCAGACAGCTCAGGTCACAGACTGTCTTTTAAGGCCCTGATTCAGAAAACCATTTAAGTGCATGCTTCAGTTTACTCTTTCTGTACAATGTATGTAAGCAATGCTTAGCCTTAAACACATGCTGAAGTCCTATTGAAATCATTTTGCAAGGGACTGGGATAAACAAATCCCAGCCACTCAACAGGGAGAACTTTATTAAATGAAAATGTTGGGTTTATCTCTTCGGTTTCTTTTAATAGGTCTAGGATGTGGCTTTCTACTGAAATGTTGCAGTGAAAGTATAAATTACTTCGAAAGTGTCTATAAAACATTCCCTTTGTCCTTCCCTCGTTCCCTATTTTTCACTAGCAATTCATCACAAAGAACGTATTTCTCACCAATTCAAAAATGAAGCCAAGCAGCAGCTTAATCTGCATTGCCTGTATGCCTGCAAGCTGCGTGTCTCTGGGAGTGTTATGTATTTTGTTATTTTAGAATGAAAAGCAACTGAAATTGTCACACAGAAGGTACCTAAGCAGTCTGGCAGCAAATCTCTGTTCCATGAAAGATTTATTCTTATTCTCTATAGCTTGATCTAGGTATTGTATGAATGCTGTCTAGCTTCCGTGCCCAGAAATACATACAACCAAATACGGGTCTGGCTTACTGCATTACAGGGCGGAAAAATTTTGTTGCTATGTTTTATACCTGGCTGCTAAGAGTGGTGTCTGGAAAAGCTGCTTACCTGTCTCTGACTGGTGGGCAAACTCACTATTTGAACCCCCATTGTGGAATCAGGGTTTTTTTTGGAAGTGATGATGATGTCTCATCCTCACTTCTTGCTCTGATAGATACAGAAATATCTAAAGTGCTGGAAAATTGCAAGGTGCTATTTCCCCCAATGTAAAAAGGGAATAATAATTGAAATAGTTAGGGATTATAATTACTATACTATATATTGCATATAAGCCATATTCTTTGTCAGATAATGATTTTTGTTATAAATGGTTGGCATGACCTAGCAAAAAAAGACGCATTGCATATATTACCAGTATCATTCTCCTCATCAAAATCCACAGTATTCAGAAATAGAGTAATGCACATAACAGAAGTCAAGAGAATGAAGAGTTTTGGCTCTGGCTACCTTCTTCTGGAGGCAGTTACTTCACACAAAATTAGGTTCTCCCAGTAAAAGTAAAGAATGGCATCTTTACTTTCTTTAAGGTTGTGGGAAGTTTGCTGTTTACTCAAAACCAGAATTTAACCTTAGGGACAGAGATGTGGATCTCTGGGATTGAAAAAAAGTAAGAATAGAATAAAGCTAAAGAAGTTACTATCTGAGTCTGCAAAGAGCCTGAAACAGTTGTTCTGCAGCTCGCCTGTTGCTTTGCGCATGGTATTTTCAAACACACAACTTCAGAAGGAACAGTCAACACTGTAAAGAAATTACAGTAGTCTTCCAAGACCATCTTTGTATATCCAGTATACCCAGCCCACGGGTAGGTCAGGTCCACTAGCTATTACAAAAAAAAACCCCAAAAATGCAGAAGGATCTCCATTCATCCTCATAGGACAGTGAGCATGGCAGTGACTACTGAAGTAGAAATCATAAAAATGCTGAGAAAAGGTGGAGAAATTAACTGTGGAGAAAGGTCTGCATAAAAGCAACACCTTTTTCTGCTAAACAAGCAGACACTGGTTCATAAAGTGGCATCACTTTTTTGTCTTCATTTGACCTCTCTTGACTCTGTTTATGGCTTCAACAGATTTTGGCTTCTTTTGTGTTTGAAAATACTTAATTAAAACAACTGGGGGTGGTGCAGGAGGGAATGTACCATACAGTAGCACCACACACCGTGATGGTTAATGGAGAGTTAATATTTTAACTTTAAAGGTTTTCTTAGCTTAAGCCCTAAAAGCATTGACAGTTTTGCTATACGCGAATCACACAAGCTGTATTAAAATCATCAGGAAGATCCTATTGTGAATATTTTGAGAGCTATGGAAGTTCATTCTTTTAATTTGCGCCAAACTAAAAACTGGCATATTTCTGGCTTTGCTCAGTATTTTTAGACTGTGATTAATAGCAATATGTGCTTTTATAAGGCTTTAAATACGACTTTCCTCAGCAGATATGGCTAAATTTTACAATTAAAGATGCTGATACATCCTTCAGTGCATTTTTGATCTGAAGTAGATCACACTGTTTGTGCAAAGCACGCCGGACACACAGTTTTGGCACAGGCGTCCTGGAACAGGAAAACGAGAGCGAGTCAAAGCAGTTCCCCGATGCGAAGCTGGCGGACAGTAAACGAGACTGGGGAGAATCACAGTATTGGATGTCACACTCACTTCAGGAGGGGCAGGCTGGGCACAGACTGGCAGGCAGGGCAGGGGGCAGGCAGGAGCCGGGATGCAGCGGCAGGCAGGGCCGGGCCGGGATGCGGAGGGGAAGGTAGGGCCCGGCAAGGCAGCGGGCAGCGGGACAGGGCAGCAGGCGGGCAGGGGACGGGCAGGTCCGGGGCCGCTGCGCTCCCTGCGGGCTCCGGACGCGGCGGGGGGGCGGGGGCTGCCGGGGGGTGGGGGGGCGCAGCTGCCCCAGCCCCCAGGGCCAGGCCAGAGTCTCGCCCTATGCGGGGCGCCCCCCGGCCCCGCCGCCGTCTGCCTCAACCAGGCGGCGGCGAGACCCCCCCGCTGCTGCCCTGTCACCCGCCCCCGGTGCAGCGGGCCCCGCGCCCTCCCCTTCCTCCCCCCGCGCTCCCCCCCCCCCGCCCGGCACGGGACCCTTTAAGAGGAGGGGGCAGCGGCTGGAGGGCTTGGCTAGGGGACGGGGCCGCTTCTCTGAGGGCTCTGGGATTGGGTCGACCGGCCGAAAAAAAAATAATTAAAAAAAAAAAAAAAGAGAGGTGGGTGGTGAAGGCAAAAGAGGGGGAATTAAAAAAAAAAAAGGGGGGGGGGGGAGGTGTGGAAGCAGGACAAGAGGGGAAAAAAAAATAGAAAAAAGGAAGCCGTCCTCAAATTGTGCCAAGCCTGGGAGCGAGCAGGGATGGTGCACCCCGGCTGGCTCTGCCTGCTGCAGGGCTCCCTCCTCCTGCTGGCCAGAGCGCGGCAGAGCCGCGGCCCCGCCGGCGCCTGCCCGTCCCACGGAAAGGTAAGCGCCGACGCGTGGGGGGCACGGCCGCCCCCCGCCCCGCGCCGCCCCGGCCGCCGGGCACTGCCGCGGTCCCGCAGGAGCGGCGGGGGTCCCGGGTCCCGGCGCGGCGGCCCTTCCCTCGGGGGCGGTGGCGAGGGGACGGGGTGCCGGGGCTGCGGAGCTCGGGCAGCGGCCGGGGCGGGGGTGGCTGGCGGGAGCGGGGCGGGGAGGGCGTGCGCGGGGCTGCGGCCAGGTGGGGCGACCACCGCCGGTGCCGACGGGGCAGCGTGACGGAGGAGGAAGCCCCGGGACGGGCCCTGGCAGGACCTTTCCCTGCGCCGTGCGGGCGGGGCTGCGCCGCTCGCAGCGGGACGGGCCGCCGGCAGCGCCTTGCCCCAGCACCCCTGCCCGGCGGCGGCCCTTGCCCGGCGGCTGGGCGCCGAGCGGGCGGGGCGGGCTCGGGCCGGCAAGCGGCCGTGCCCCTGAGGTGGAAGCACGGCTGTAAGTTGTGCTCGGTTTTGTGCGTCCTCTAACATCCTCAGCTTGACTGGAGCGACCAGGAGCAGCACGGGCTGGAAGGTAGTGAGCGCAGCTGAGGGACCCTGCTGCGAGTTAGGGGTGATGTTCTGTCCAGCGTGAAGCTCGAGGGAAGGGTGTGATTTCTGTTATAAATCGGACACTGAGAAAAAGCAGGTCTTGCTGAAGTTTCTGGGATGAAAGGACCAAATACCATGTAGGAAAAGACTTCCTGAACTTTGTCTTAATGTGTCTGTTGGTGTTAACAGACCATCCATGCTGTCTGTTGGCATCTGCTTGCACCTGGAAGCAGCCTGACCAGAGGTGCTGTGCACCGAGATTTCCCTGGGACATGTGCCTTGCCATTTGTGTTCATCTGCACCAGGCAGGGTTACCTCATCCAGCACAGCTGGGAGCCCTTAGGAGTAAGTGCAGGAGCACTGCGCTGGGGAGGTGCCAAAGCCACAGTGGGCTCACTGCAGGGTAGGTGTGAGAAGGCTTCGCAACTATGAAGAAGGTCTGTTCTGTGACCTTTCTTCTCTTTCTCTCACTTGGAGGTGCACCTACATATAGCTGCTGGTCTAGGGGCCTCGCTGCTTCCAGCTAAGCATGCCAGCCTCCCTGCAGCTGTAGAGGCTGAGGCGTCTGTCTCCTCCCAGACATAGGGCACTGCCAGTTCAAACATATGCCAAGCTGCGTGTGCCTCACTGGACCTGTCTGCCTGACCTTGGGCTAGAGCTTAACCTTACCTTGGGGGATGGTGCCGTAACAGTTCGCTTGTGCCTGGAACCAGTTTGTCAAGTGGATTTATAGGTGGCCAGCTGTGACATTGCCCTAGAGTCAGCTCAAGCCTCTGGGGTGGGTGCCCCTTTCCTCCTGAGGGCATGAAATGCAAAAGCTGTGGGCTGGCATTAATCTATTGCAAGGAGCTAGTGAGAGCAAGAAGAAGAAAGGGGACAGCCCCTGAGAGCCTAAGCATACTTGTGAATTACTCATTTCCACTAGTTTGGTGGGACACGAAGGGAGTTTTTCTCAGGAGCCATTGACTAGACTTCTGCCAGTTACCAGCAAAACTAGAGATGAAATGTGTTAATGGTATCTCATTATCTGCTGATTACTCTGTCATTAAAATGTGAGACCACCTGTAGTTCTGGTATTGGCAGGTTGCTTCCTAGGGTCATTAGAACAGTGGTGGTAACCACACTGTCTAGGAATGGCAGCACCTGCCTTATTTGTGAAGCTGAGTGTATTCTTACCCTTACACCAACCCCTTGGGAAAAAATATTCCTCCTTGTCCCTGTGTCATCAGGGAAGGCTTTTTTGCTTGTTTTTATCATAATTCTTTATGGCACCTCTTTTCTTACTTCTCTAGGTTACAAGTATACCTTTCTTCTTTTTGTCAGGTTGCCTAAAGCTTCTGTCTTGAAAGAAATATGTACATCAGTGCCTGAAAGAGAGAAGCTGCTACTTTAAGGAATGAACGTACAATACTTGAGAGGATTTTCTCATCATCATTCCAAATTATAGTTAAATCTGCAACCAATAATGTGCACCACCCTCCTTCTTCTAAAAGGAAAAAAAGAAAGACTTTGAAAACAGTTAATCTAAAATAAAGTATGCTGGAATCCTTTGGGTTATGTTCCAGTTAATAAGTGGTGTAGTCTGGTGATGTTTTCTTTTTGCTTAACATTGGAGTGTATTGGTAAATTTAAAGCCAGAATCCAGAGATTAACAGCGGAGTGCTTATGGTTGTAGCCGGTTAGTATTTTGTGCTGTGTTGTACCTTACAGGGGGGTAGTTCATTGGAATGGCTACTTCCCCATGCCCTTCAGCAGGGCAAGTAATCTGTCTGCTCTCAACCCTTGGCTTTTTTGTTAAAAGTTTTATTTTTATTTTTAATCTATATCAAACAAAGACTGAATGTGTGTTCTTTTAATAGTTGTAGCCACTGTGGTGTTTATCCCCATGTGAATTCTACTTACAGTCTTAAGCTGAGTTTGAAAGCCTCAGTAATGCAGGTGAGCAAAAGCTCAAGACGGTGACCTTTGAAAGCGTCCCTAGCATTTCTGTGTGCATTGCCACAGATGCATGGGGCACTTTACATGGCGAGTAAAGGCACAGTCTTTGCCCCAATTAGGTATAAATGAAGATGACAAGATACAACACCAATATAGGTAAAAGGGAGGGAGCAAGCCATATAGGGAGGGTGATAGGGCTGCCTGCCTGGGTAAGATATTGCATATCACATGCTTTGGCTCCTGTAGCAAGCAAAAAAATGTTAAGAGAGTATTATGGGTTGAGAAACAGTGCAATCCTGGGCTGAGGTTTGGAAGATGTGGCTGTGGCGCCAAGTGGTGAGTATGAGTGTTAAGGGTTCTGAAAGACACTGAAGCCACAGAGGGCACCAACCTGCACGGCGAGCTACACACATTGTGCTGGAAAATCTATCGTCTACATAGATGAAACAGGCAGGAGATGGAAGGAAGCAGAAGTGATGTAGAAGGGAGCAGACGAGGTATAGGTTTCCCATGTCTGGAGTTTGCATCTGGTTCCTCAGTCTTTGGACAGCAGTTTTTCTTTCCCTCTGAACCTCTGTTCCTGTATCACTACAACTGTCATTATTAAATTTTTTTTGGCTTTTGAACTCCCATGCTCTTCTAGACACTGAAAGTGCTGCCACTAGGTGCATTCTTTGTTCCTCCTGTTTCTTGCTGAATTATTTTCTGGAAGTTTACCATAATTTTACTCTTGACAGTCAGTATGTCATTTGGCCCGATTTGAGCTATTTTCTCAGAAGAAAGATGACACTTTCTCTGATCCTCTTTGGCACCTCTCTTCCAGCAGAATCATTGCTGCCTTAGCTGAAGATGCATGATGTCTGACAAACACAGTATTTGTGTATTTGAAGACTACAGGTTGCATCCTATGGTGGACTGTAAATACTGCTAGAAAAGCAAGCTGCTGGGGTAGTTAAACAGAATCTGAGGCTTGGGGTTTGGGGTTTTTTTGGTTTGTTTTTGTTGTGTGGGTGTTTTTTTCCCCAAATCTTAAAAGAAACAACCTATTGGAAAGATAATGAAAATACTTCTCTGTCAGAGCCTGTGTTCTGCTGAAGCAGATAGAAGAAAGGCAGGAGGTCATGGCACTTTCCAGTGCCACCTGTGGACAACCAGCTATGTGATTAGAGGGCAGATGTGATATGGGATGAGCACGTGCTGGTTTCAGCTAGCAATCTGCAATGCATCATTTCGCTGTCCCTTTCTTTAAGTTTTTTGTTGTTCTTGCCTAGACCCCTCCTCAGCTCCTGAGGAAAACCCCTTGATGTGTACCATGCTTTTCCAGGATTTCTGCAGTGCCTGACGCTCTTGTCCATACATTTTAGGAAGCACTGTCTGGCCTTACATGCCCCCAGTACATCTCATGGGAGGCAGTGGAGTTTGTCCTTTGTGCAGCCCTGGCTCGGGAGGGAGACATCCTCAGTCTTTTGGTAGGGAGTGGATCCTGTAGCTCCCAGTATGTTGTCTCTGTTGACAGTGTCAGCTTAAGCAGCTCCTTTTTCTTCTCCCTCATTCCCCTGCTGGCTAGGGAAAAGACTTTCTCTTTTTCCTTTTTTTGTTCCAAGCCATTTTTTGGCTGGGCTGATACCTTGAATTAGTTCATAGCCAGCTGTTTTTCATCTGGGGAGGTGAGGTAGGGGAGAAGGCACTGTGCCATAGTGCTGAGCATTCAGAAATACCTTGATTTGGGATTATGTAGTTGGAGGTCAAACTTGAGGCATGGAGGAGGTGTGGTATGGCTACTGTGATGCTGCTTCAGGTCTTGATGTGCCCGCAGATGGGGAGACCTGTGTTCTCTTGTGGGACTGCTGCTCTCTTCATTAGGCTGCCCCTCATTTATTTTTTTTAACCCTTGTTTCTACTTTCTCCTGTCACAAGTAATGTGTTGAGTACCACCTGTAACTTGGAGAGCGGAGACAGAAATATGTGTCTTGATGTAATACATGAACCTGACTTTTGTTGTTATGCAGCCGAAAGTGAAATTCCTAGAGTTATACAATGCAGCTCTCTTAAGCCTCCAGGACACCACTTTGACTGTAATTTATGCTGGTTTTAAAGCACCCCTCTCTGATGTAACAGCTGTGTAGAAGGATCCTACTGCAAAGGAAAATTGGGTTGTAGCACCTTTATCTACTGAACGCTGTCAGGGAAGTGAGGTGAGGGAAAGGCAGTGCCAGTGACGGCGTATACTGTGATGCTGAGCAAGCCTCGGCACTACTCCTGTGCTGTCTCACAGCCACCTAAAGCATTGTTTTAATGGCTTCCCTTTTATGGTCTTGGGGAGAGATTATACCCTTGCTTTTTGTTCTCTGAAGAAGCTGTAGTGAAACGCGTGTGAGCTCTGGGAAGGGGGATGTGAGGGTGCCAGAAGGTATAGCAGGGGAAGCACAGACCTGCTCAGGCACACCAACGACTTTGCTCCATCCTGTCTCACATAAGGCAGTAGCAAGCTTTTTGTAGGGGTCTGGCATAGAGGCAGAGCAAAGCTGGGACTCCAATCTCCACCTTGTGCAAGAAAAGGAGATGCCAAAAGAGTGTGAAGCACTAGCATGTCCCGAGCAGCTGTAATGCTACCTTTTGGAGGGAAAGTGAGCTTTGTGAGCTCCTGTTGTAGCATCACCTGGTAAGGATGACCAACTGCTAGTGCCTGGAAACTGTCTATGCAGGGTCTGGGGAGGTTTCTCATGAGGTTTCTCATGTTTCCTGTAAGAAACAGGACTGTTCTCCAGCCCCTCACACTGGCTTCTAGCAGTTCTGAGAAGGGAGGTCTGAATGGTGCTTGGGGTGGGTTGCAAAGTTCGTGATAGCTCCTGGTGGCATAGAAGTATCAACAAGGGTGCCCAGCTGCTCCCCTTTTCAAGGTCTCAGTCTCTAGGACTGTGTGAGAAGTTTCATTAGGTTGAAGCCTGCTATCTTCTGCCTGCGCTGCAGGCTCTTCAAAGGAAGACTATTTACTGTGTGCCTGATGGCCTGTGTGATTTCCTTGGTAGTACTACTAATAGTTGGCAGTATTACTCTGCTTTCAGTATCTGATTGTGAAAGCTGGAGTGATTTGCAGAGCAAAAAAAAGTGAAAGTGAAATGCCAAACATCTTTCTGGCTGGGCTGTGTGAATTGTCCAGAGCAGCATTGATGATGGGCATTAAAGCCTGGTACCATCTATCTGGACTTGAACCTTCTGGCTTTGTTCAGGAGCTGAATTGAAGTTTTAAGCTGGCTGGTGACCACTAGTTCCTTATGATTCCTTGCAGTTGTGACTGCTCTTGTGCACTGCCATGTACATGATCAGACTTGTGTGAAGTGAAGGAGTGTTGACCTCTTGACCTCGTGCCTGTCCTAGATGCCTCTTCTGTCTTTTTGCTTGCTTATAGATAAAAAGTAGCACTTCTGGTCCTTCTTTGTTGCTGGCTGATGACTACTTCCCATTAATTTCTCACTGTAGTGGTGTGTCCTTCCAGTTTTCCCTCCTGAATAACAACAGGAGGGAACCCTGTGGTGTTCTCCCTCTTGTTTTACTTTGCATATTTATTTTCCTGTGTTCTTCCTGGGTCTATGTCATACTCATACTCACCTATTGCCCTGTATCTTAATTACCTCTCTGTGCTGCATCATGTTTTTTCTCCCTTCTTCCCGTGGTCTTCAGGAGAGTTTTTATGCTCTGTAAGTCAGGAGTGAACTCCAAGAGTGTCCTATGGGATCTGGAGTTGTAGCATGGTGTTACCAAGGTCTGAAGTATCCTTCAGACTCTTTACATGCTGCAGAAGCGTGTGAGGAGCTCTTTGGAGTATAGTTGGTTTGTGGATCTATGTGGGTAAACTGGACTGGTGGTAGCACTTCACTGAAGTGCTGCCTGATCCATGGCCTGAGTTTGACATAGAGAGCTGCTGGAGAAGGTTGTCCAGGATGAGCCGTTGCAGAGCAGTCCTTAAGATTAACCTTTCTGACCCTGGGTCTTTAGTATCAGAAATTTATAGGCAATGTGCTTCCAATAAATTCCTCTAAGCAGCCTGTTCTGCATTTGGCAGGCAGGCAGGCTGCTTAGATCAGCACACATGCACACTTAATGCTAACCTCAGCTCTGAGGCTATCTGCTGGCTAAAGGCTGACCAGATGTTTGAGTGCATCTGGAAGCCTGTTCTCTTACTTAGACATGCAAAGGCTACCTCTTCCTGTCTGCACAGAAAGATAGAGACTGTGTCCATTGCACCAGTAAGGACAACTGCACCAGCAGGGTGCACATGGTAGGTGATGGAGGTCATGTCTGCTGTTGGTGTAAAGTGACTTGGCAAGATCCATTTTGCCCCATCTGCTTTCCTGTCCCCCAGGATTGCTTAGGGCTCGAGCACAGCCCTGTGCTCTGGTATTCCTGGGGATGCTATGAGGCACATTTTGCAATGGAACAATCTTAGTCTGATTCTGACTTCCTGATGGCTGTGGTTTATTGAGAGACTTTAAAAGCTAAATTAAGAAAGAAGGAAGCTTTTTCCTCCTTTGTGTTTGAAATAGTATGCCCTGGAACCACAGGCCGAGTTTGGTCTGCAGAATTTTTTCCCTCACTTTCCAAGGTATTGCATGCATGTCTCTGCTACTTAAAAAAGGTAGCTCAGCTGGAAGAGGTCCTGTACATCCCTGTAAAATTTCTGCCCCATATTTCTGCCTGCTCCAGCAAGTCTGCCTGCCAGCAGTGTTGTTTCTCATTTGTTTGGTGTCTCGCTCAGAGTGGAAAGTTCTTCTAAGATGCTGTGGCATTCTCTAAGTGTCACATCAGTTTCTTTGAAAGGTGCCTTGCTATGCTGAAGTGCTTCAGCAAAGTGATGCCAGCTTTTGCCTTGTTAAAAGGTGGGAATGTCTGGAGCATGGCCTGCTTGGGCTGTGCTCTGCAGCTGGTTTTGCCAGATGCTTGGGTGACAAGCCAGGGGGTGTTACTGTTGAGAAGACCCAGTGTTAAGTTTCAGGAGGAGAAAGCCAAGGCCAATCTTCTTGTGTTTTTAATTAGTGAAATTAGAATTTTGACCTCAAGAGCTGAGAGAAAGGATGGTCAGAAAGTACTGACTCTGTGTAAGCAGAACCACCGCTGGCAAGCTGCTGAGACAGATGACCTGCTGGCTTGGCACCATGCTTTACTTAAGCCCTGGACTGCAGTGCTGTGGTGTAAATGTTTGTACTTACTCAGCTGTGTCTCCCTCTCCCCCAGCAAAGCGAGCTGAACTCCTTCCTGTGGACCATCAAGAGAGATCCCCCATCTTACTTCTTTGGCACTATCCATGTTCCGTACACACGTGTCTGGGATTTCATCCCAGAGAACTCCAAGAAGGCCTTCCAGCACAGCCACATTGTGTACTTTGAGCTGGACCTCACTGACCCCTACACCATCTCCGCTCTCACCAGCTGCCAGCTCCTGCCACAGGGGGAGAACCTCCAGGATGTGCTGCCCCATGACATCTACCACCGGCTCAAGCGGCACCTGGAGTATGTCAAGCTCATGATGCCATCCTGGATGACCCCAGACCAGCGGGGCAAAGGGCTGTATGCAGACTACCTCTTCAACGCCATTGCAGGCAACTGGGAGCGGAAGAGGCCGGTGTGGGTGATGCTGATGGTGAACTCTCTGACGGAGGTAGACATCAAGTCGCGAGGCGTGCCTGTCCTGGATCTGTACCTGGCCCAGGAAGCGGAGCGGTTGAAGAAGCAGACTGGGGCTGTGGAAAAAGTGGAGGAGCAGTGCCACCCGCTCAATGGGCTGAACTTCTCCCAGGTGAGACAGTGGTGTGCTGGGTGCCAGGCTGGCTGCTTGGGTGGATGTCGCAGCAGCAAGAGCACGGGCTGGGGTGTGTGCTAAGTGTGAGACTTGTGTTTGCTCCCTGTAGTCCCTGCCTTTACCTGTGCCCCCAGGAAAGCTTGCTAGCTGTAGGAGTTCAGGCCACATCCTAAATTTATTTAGAGCTGCCCTGGAGAGACCCCTGTCCGCTTCCCTGGGCCGCCTTGGGCAGGCTCCACCCAAGAGGCACCAGACCTTTGGATGTCTGTTCACTGACATTGAGTGAGCTGCCCTGCTGGAGCCCAGGGCAGGCTGGGGCTCACTGTCTAAGCTTGATTTTGTAAAAGCTAGTTAAGAAGAAAGCACTTGTGGGAAGCAGAGGTGCTGCGAGTAAAGCTGAGAAGTAAGTGCTGATTGGGAAAGTATGCCAGTGGACCTCTTAGTGCCTTCAGAAATAAGGGCCCATCCTTTGCATTGGGAAAAGCGTGTTTCAGTTTTGGGTTTGGTGGTTTTGGTTTTTTGCTTCCTTTAAGACCAGATGAGGGTCAGCACAGCTTCCTGCAGGGAGCTCCACAGGCTACTGTGGGCCCTTGTGCAAATGCCTTCATATTTTCAGACCAGCTGGAGTTTAGCACTGTTGTTCATGCAGTATCACATCAGGCAAGAAGACTGACCTCTCTTGCCCATGAGTTGGATGGGGCAGTTATGGGCTCTGCTTTCTGAACTAAATACACCAGGGAGCTGCATCTGTTGCTGTCCCTGCCTGCCCAGTGGGATTACAAGCAGGCATAAGGCAGCTCTCTGGCCTGGGGTAACTTTGCTGCAGGGAGGTGCTAGTCTGGGGAGAGAAAGTGGTGTTTGCTTAGGAATAGGCAAGACCGGCTGTTGCAGCGTGCCCTTGTAGCCCACGGTGGGGGGACCTTTCGTCGTGGGGTGAGGAGTTTCAACTGATGCCCGACCCTTTCCCCTGTGTTGATGCAGTCTCCCGTGCTGAAGGGAGCTGCAGCCCAGCAAAGGCAGGGACGGCAGTTTGGGGCAGATGTCAGAAATGCTGCTACCCTGGCCAATCTTGGCAGGGACCATAATGCAGGGAATGGCACTGCAGCCCACACTGCATTTTACTTATGCTGTCCTTAATTGCGTGCAGGATATCTGCACTCTTCTCTTCCCTTGTCTGGAGCTGGGCAGTCTCATTTGCATCTCCAGTCTTTTGCTTAACTGTGCTTTGAATACTTGTGCTGTCGCTGTTTGCTCGCAGCCGCCCTAAAAATGGCCTGGGAAGTTTCATCTCCACCACCTCTTACCTGATTAAGGCTTTATTAACATTGTTATTAACATTATTGCCTATGTTTTTATGTTGCTGAAACTGCCCCTTTGGTTTAGTATGATAGAAGTGGGAGGGCAGGGGCGTGTGCTTCCTCCACTGCCTTGTAAGAAAGTAGTAGGAAGGCTGAGAAATACAGGTTGCAAGTCATGTCCCTGTCAAGCTTATGCAACTGTTGACACTTGCTTTAGGCTGTCACACAGCTTTCTTCAGAGTGGCTGTTGCTGTACTGTTTTGCAGGCGGAGTAAATGCCAAGTGAGCTGGCAAACTGCATGGGTGGGAACACAGACCCGCAACATACAGCTGCCCGGCCTGGTGACATTGACTGTCAGAGCCCAGCTGAGGAAGTCAGGGTAACCAGAACTGCAGGAGAAACTTAGCTCTGGTTGGGAAAATCACAGCCCGTGATTACCCCATAGTGGGTCGAAGTGTGCACGTGCACCATGTGAGCTGTGGCTGCTCTCACACCTGCTCACTTCCATAGGGAAGAGGCATGTTGTCCCATGTGGGAGCAGGTCTGGAGCAGCTCTTGCACTGCAAATTCACACCCTCACTTCTGCCCACAGCTAGATTTCCAATATGGGCAGCTCAAGGAAAAGGAGAACCACAGGCAGATGCTTTTTGTGTTTCTAAGCCAATTAATTTCAATTCCAAGCCAAGGCATTTCAGAGTCTGACTTGTGAACTCTCATGGTTGGCAATTCTGTAAATCTTTGATTTCAGAGCTTTCTTCTCAGTTTGTTGAGGCAGTTGATTTAATTATGTGTTTATATTAAACCAAACAAATACTTTGAAATAAGCTCTTTGAAAATGATTTTCCGTGGTATTGTGCTGCTATCTGGGAACTTCCAGTATCAGGCTACTTCTGTGTCTATCTTTCAAGTGGGTGAATACACAGGGACAGCTTATAAACTTCTGCTGGGGAAAATGGGGACACAAAACCAGAAGGAATGGTCTAATCCTGTACAATGAATGTTTTTTGTTGCACAGAGATGATTTCCTTGCCAGAGAAGCAAGTTCAGTACTTTCAGTTTATGCTTCTGCACAGGGTTTGCTCTTTCTTTCATTTATGGCATGGTTGTACTACTTGATGAGGAGGACTCCCAGGCCAGTTAGAAGCAATACACTATTACTGGCTAGGTCCCACTTTTGATCCATACTGTTGAACAAGGCCCGTTTGGTGTGGGTAGTGGTTATTGCAGGTGAAGTCTGCAACAGTTTGTTATTGATTGTGTTGATGGAGTTTTACAATGCTCAGTAGCTGAAAAGTGCAGACAAACCCAGGCTAGAGACTTCCTCCTCCTCCTTGTGAGGAGAAAGAGGAGAAAATATACAAAAACCCACACACATACAACAGCTAACACTGCCTGTCATGGGGCTCTTTTTCTTTGACTGTATTTGTTCCAGTTTCCTCTTTATCTTTTGTTTTATGACTCTCTTATTTTACCTGCCAAATCTGTCTTGTTCTTGCTCAGCTCAGGCTGGCTGCCCACATAGCCAGGCCATAAAAGTATCATTTCTATATGGTACACAATGATGTGTAAACAATCTGTGAAATACCTTACTGCCTCCTAAATCCTCCTCTCTTGTTCAAAGATCTATGTAACTGTAGGGAGTACGGAAAGATTAGTCTGTCTCCATGCCAGGACCATGGTGTTTATTTTCCTGTTTCGCAACTGTTTCTGTCCTAGTTTGTCTTGAAGACTTTATCCCACCCCACCTTTTTTCATGGGTACTGCCTTTCTTGTTGCAATACCGTATAAGGATGCTGGTCTCACTCCTAGCAGCAACTGGGCTTCTAGAAGATAAAAGGCTTTGTAGCTATACACAATCTACCACTGCTGACTCCCAGCACTGGAGTCAATACCTCAGACCTCACGACTGTTCCTTTCAAGTTACGCATGTGCTTAGACGTTTGCAGGATTGGAGGCATTAGTGCTCCAGCCTAAAGCCCATGCAGCTTTGCTGTTGGCTCTAGCTGTAGCATCATGAACATCAGTTTGGTATTGACTCACAAAATGAGCTGGCCTTGGCCCTTGCTGTGCCACACACTTGAATTGGCTGTGCTTTGGCACACTCAGATGGTGTCCAGGCTGTGTTTCTGACAGACTCGTTTGAGCTTGAACACAGAAAGTTTAGGCTTGTGACTACCCTCTGCATGGGACCCCGGCTTGAGCCATCGCTAGTTCCTAGCCAAGACCATAACCTGTTTAGCTTCTCCAAGCTTGGGATGCTTGATGGAAGACTACCTGTTAGATGTTCTTGATTTGAGAATGGTTTTTGCCATGTGGCTTTCCTGTGTCCAGACCCTTGCCACGGCACTCTGTTCCTACCTAAGCATCTGAATACATGCCTACATCTTTAAAAGTAGTCTTCAAAGCTGCTGGGGTGTCAGTAGAAAGCAGAGAGCCACTAAGGACTGACTGCTCTTGAAATCCTTGCTCCAGCTCTGAGACAGAGCACTTGAAAGTCTTATCTTTTGCATCTTTCAGCCACTTCCCCAAAGAGTCAGTTGTAGATAGAAGATGAAGCAAACACTTCTAGGATTGATCATTTTGCATTAATTAGGACATCAGTTGTTCATGTTTTTACTCGAAGGGCAACCCCTGCAAGCAACAAAGTGGTGAGAGATTCCTGCTTTTCTCTAAAGGGTTCTCAGGTATTCCAATTTCTGGATCACTAAGAAGACTGTGAGAGCTGTAGACTCCTGCTTAGTAAATACAACCCTTCTGACTTACCAGTATAATTTTTCTTGCTTAATCTATGTACCCACTTGGGTGAAAGGACTAGCCTTGATTGCCCCTGGAATAAAACTAGGAGCACATCTGTGGGGCAAAGTAGGAAGCCAAGGCACCCACTGCCTTGTTAGGTGTGGAGGGGGGAGCTGGTTGATTTTTTTTTTCCCTAAGAAAGTTAGAGGAACGGCAGTGATGGCCTGCAATTAGGCCCAAAAGGCATGAAGTTAAAGGGAATTGTGCTAGTCTTCTCACTTCAAACAAAGGGCCTTTTTTCTACATTGAATTGATCATTTATAACATTCGTCTTTAATTTCTGGGGTGATGAGGTCAGATCTGGCAGTGTTTCCATGCATGAGACCCTGGTTCAGGTTCACTTTTGCCAACAGCAGTAACTGAGAACCTTGAGAAAGAAAGAGCAAGGAGAGGCATGTGGTGGGAGCTCTGCAAAGAGTAGTTCAGATCCAAACTTGGAGCAAAGTGAAGAGCAATTGCTTGATGAAAGAGCTGACAGAGGAGCAGAGCACTCACTGCTGAACAAGTTGGACAGGACACTACTTGTGGTAACCTGATTGCATCTTCTGCCCTGAGGGTGTAACTTCAAGATGTATGCATCAGGAACAGCCCTCCCTTCTCAGGTGATGGGAACATCAGGGTTTTCTGCACATGAACTGGAGCTGAAACAACTGCATTGATCCTATTTGCATCTTTGGCTGCTTGAGTCTATGACCTACATTTGTTTTTGTTTTCAGTTTGTATGTAGACACACCTGCAGCCTCCACGTCTAGACATCAGGCAAGGGGAATGGGCTGGCTGGTGGGAACCAAAATAGCTAAGGCTTCGCATTTCCATTGTCATAATTAGAGTTTAATTAAGATCTTATTAAATACCTGAAGAGTTCAGAGTTCTTTCTTTACTGAGAGTGAAAGGGGAATTCAGTTACTGATCTGCTGTCTCTGCATTCAGAAGGGTGGAGACTTTGTTTCAAACAGCCTGGACTCTGCGGTAGGGCTTTGAAATCCCAAACTGCATTTTGCTGTGGCACTGGTTTACATGTGCCACTGTAAGCTTCTAGCATTTGTACTCTGTGTGCCTGTCAACCAGCTGGATTTGCCTATTAAAAATGCCCTTTGTTCAGCATACTACACAGCAGAAACAGAAGACGTCAGGTGGTAAATGTGGCTTTGTCTCTCCTTGCAGCTCCCACAGATGGCCCCTTGCCTGGGCTGGCTCCCAGTGTTACGATGTGAGCATGCCAATACCTTTCCCCTTTTCCCAGTTCGTGAGGGCTGGGTGATGAGTTGTGTGTACACTGCTGTGAGTGTGCTCGTAACTAGGTTATCCTGCTCTCCTCTGACAAGTCAGCATTAGGTTGGTGAGCTGGTCGGCAGACACACTCCAATGACACTTGATATCCTCTAGCTTGGGTTGAGAGTACTGCTGCTGCAGAGGAGCACAGCCCTGTCAATGGGCTGAGGGGTCCTGGGCATTGGGGGCCACTCAAGGGAGTGCACAGAAGCTCTGGACTAGATGCTTTTTGGAGCAGCTTAACCAACAGTAAGGAGTGTGGAGCAGGAAGGGGATGTGGGCTTGGCTCATTCAGCTGGTCAGGTAGTCAGGTGTGTCCATACTAAGCTTTGGTCTGCACATCCTTAGGTCCTGGTGCAGACTTATGGTGACCAGTCGCAGTGGCCTGATGCTGTGGCTCTGTCTGACACCTGATCCTGAGCGCTCACTGCTTATTGCCAATTACTGAACCCAGACTGTGGGACTGTAGCTGCCAACTTTTCCCTTGGACAGGAAGGTTGCAAGCTGTCAGGACAACCTAAAGGCACATGCCTGCAGAGTTGTAGAAGACCAACTTCCTTTCTGATTGAAGAGCTGGTCTGCACTGCTGTCACCTTCCTGCCCAACAGCTGTAGAACAGTTCCTATTTGGCCCAGACTGCATTGCCAGGTCCATGGGTATACCACTTGGCTCCTGCATCCCAGTGACATGGTTTCTGTCCCATGGCAGTGGTTCTGAAGACTAATTTTTAGTTTTCTTCAACAAACCTAGACATATCCAGACCAAAAATACAGCCCAGCTTCAGCTCTCAGCTAGTGGAATTTGTGAGGGTTTGTGATTCGCTGAAAAGCCTCTACTATCAAATTTCTCTACCTTGTGCGGGTGCTGCAACTGTAATCAGTTTGCCCTTGAATGTTCGTTTTGTTAAATGAAGCAAGTGGAACCCCTTGAGCCTTGGCCAGCAGGGCATGTTTTCTATGTGTTAACTATTCCTCAGCTTTTCCCAGGCCTAGCAGAATCTGTCTTGTGTCATGGCACTCAAGCGTGTGCTTCGTGCAGTGCTGTTGTCACTACCCTCATCTTTCCTTGTTTATGCATCGGAGTTTGTCTGTGGTTCTTCCAGGCACAGTGGTTTTCTCAGAGCTCACGCCTGAGCGACTCAGTCTTTTTTACTCTTCACTGCTTCCCAGGAAAGGGAGAGTGTAACCTGTGGTGGTGTGGTCCAGTCTCTGCCTGCTCTGTGGCCAAGATGAACCAGCAGACAATTTTTGTTGTAACAGAAGTTCCAGATTTCACAGCACCTCTGCTTTCTTCCCCTTATTATTTTGCTCCTCTGACCTTTGTTTTACCTGTAAAATCCATTAATGATAGAGTTGGGGGTTGCTGGGTGTTTTTTGCTCTCTAGGTTGTTGACATGTATATTGAATGCTGTATGGCAAAGAATTTCCCCTGCAGAGGTGCTTAGTAGCTTACGTAGTGTTCTCATCTGCAGTTACATATTCAGGTCTACTAACTACCATTTCTTTTCTCCACGTCTTCAGTGTGTGATGTGTTGGGTTTGTGTTTCTCTAAATTCCTACTGCCCGTATGCTTTATTCAGAATTCTGTTCACTGATGCCATTGCCTTTACCAAGTAAACTTGAAAGCTCACAAAAAGCTATCAGGATTTTGGAAAGGGTATGTTTTCCATTGTCCTTGCTGTTCTGCAGTTTTCTATAATCTTGTAAGTATTTCCAATAATCTTCATGAAGGATTTTATTAATTAGAAAGGTTGATTTCAAGTAGGATGAGGAAGCTGAAAAACAGTTTTAAGATGTCTACTGCTTTATCTGGCCTAATGCAGAAAGGGAGCAGCAGGAACATTTCTTCATTGCTTTTGATAACCTAGGAAAGATTGGGTCCCTCAATAAAACTATTATCAGGCAGAAATCTTAGCAGGTAGATGCACATCCGCACAAGGCATCATTCATTTCCAGCGTGCTTGGGTGAAGGGTGCTTGAACACAAAGACGTGTGAACAGTTTTGAAAGAATTAGACAGATATATAGTCACACCAGGGAGTCTCATGTGATGTGTGTCCCACGTGGCATCTTTGGCTAAAGACATCCCTCAGCCCCTGACAGCTTGAATTGAGGGCAAGTGCTAGGGAAAGAGCCACTCTGTAGGTGCTCTGCTGACATTGGAGATAGGGTGCTGGGCTTCTGCCTCACTGGGCAGGTGTGGGAACATCATTCCCAAAATGTTACTGGGGCTGCATTTTCCAGAGGGTTGGCTGAAGTGAGCAGCTGAAACAAAGGGCATGACTTGTCTCTGGAGATGCTGAGCTATGCCAGCAGTGCCAGTGGGGACAGAGCCGTGCATCCACATGGGCCTGGCTAGGTGTCCTGTGTGGGAGTCGCCTGGTGCCAGGCTCAGCTGAGTGCACCGGTAGCTGGCTGCCCACTTTCCTTCCTCCAGGTCAGCCTGTTTGCTTTTGGAAGAGAGAGGCCAGGGTAGGCTGGGTGTCTGGGTTAGTGTTCCTGTCACCCCTGCATGTGCTGTGCCCTCAGAAAACAACAACCTTTCCTGCTGGTTTTCAGGTGAGATGGTGTTACCAGGGGTGCAACAGCCCTTTTCCTTCCAAAGCCTAGCCCTGGCACGTGTGATGGTCCTGCATGCAGTGCCTGCAGTCCAGGTTGTGCTCTGGGTCATGCTACATCTGTCCAGTCTCTTGGAGCATGCAGTCTGTGTGGGCAGATGCTTGGAGACTCAACCTGAGACAAGTGGCAGTAAAAGTTGGTGCTCAGACACAACAGCTTTCAAGCTCCATTGGCTCACCGGGAACAGGAAGTGGTCTTGGAAGTTGATAAGGAACAGGTCAGCAGACCTAACCTTGGCGGTGTCTTGGCTGGAGCACTCAGACTTCCACATTTCCTTCCTTTTCATGAAGCTTATCTTTATTGAGCGTGCAAAGGTCAAACAGACAAGCGTGTGAGGAGCAGTTAGCTGCGCAGTCTGAAAGCAGGGAGAGGTTTATGAAGGGGTCCATCCATGCAACTTAAGACCGGTCCTGTCAATTAAAAACAAATGTGTAACAGTGTTTAGTCTGCCACTTACTGTGATCACAATCCTGTCATAGAACCGTGTAAGGGAAGATTTAGGTAGCTGGCCTTGTGCATTTCTCAGTCTCTTTGCTCTAACAAGATTAGCAGGATTGCTGGTTTTGGCCAGAACTCAAATTAACCTTTGGCAAAAAAAGATAGGCTGTTTCAGACTTGACCTACATGAAGTGCCTGGTAAATGCAGTATAGGAATGTTCTAGCAAATATGTATATTTTTTTAAATGGTAGCTTTTATGTGGTTTTGTGTTGCTCTATTTTGTTTTCTGAGCATCATTCTTTTTGCACAGAGGCTGCATCATCAACGTACTCAGTACTCCTGTCTGACTTTCATCTTATTTACTCAAACCCTTAATTTCTGTGTGGATTACCTATAATTTATCAGTGTGTCCCACAAACTGTACCATGTGAGAAAAATATTTCTACATCTTTATGGACCATCAGGCTGTCAAAGCTCAAATGAACTGTGTTTGCAACTGTGCATCAAATCTTGCTGCGATTTTTTTTTTTTTGCTGCAAGTAAACCATACTACTTGATCCAGACAGCAAACATAGTCCCATGGATGATCCTCTCTCTCGAAGATATAAGCTGAGGTGTTGGCTACCTTTTCTGTGTATGTCTGGTGGTGAGGTGTCACACTCGCCACTTGCAGTAGCTGAGAGACCCCACTGAGATGCGTGGCTCTGGGAGAGCGTCCTGCCTTGTTGCTGTCTTGAGAGTGTCCCAAGTACAGTTAGCACCCTCCACCTGTCAGAAGTGGCAGTTGTTGGCTTACTGTGATGTCACACAGGATGAGCCATTTAACCTGCACCAGGGAGACAGGTTTCATGGTGTGTTCCACTTGGCTAAGCAATGAGCCTGCTCCAGGCATGGCTCAAGCTTATTTTCACTCATGCTTGAGGCAGGGCAGCAGAGGACTGCATCACTAGGGTCCTTGGCTTTCCTTTTGTGGCACCTTGTGGCACTTTGAAGAGTTTCCTGCAAGCTCAGAGAAAGTGTTTGGACTTCTTGTGGGAACCAATTATATAAATAAAACACCAGAAGCTCTGAACCAGCAGGAAAGCTGCAGCCCTGCAGTGACGTGCTGCTGGATGTGTCCCAATGCAGGGTGTTGTTGAAGTCCCTCTACTGACACTACAGCCCTGGATTCCTCTCATTCAGTGTAAGCTAGATTTTCAGTTATTTCAGCTAAAGGCTTTACCTTTTCTGAGGCTCCTGGATTAACTGCTTAAAGATTTTAAGTGCTGAGAAAATTTGACCTTTCTTCTGGACATTTTCCTAAACATCTTCCTGCCTCTCCACCTGCAAACCTTTCACCAGATCATGGAGTCTTGGCTCACTGGTACATCTGAAGAAACAGGGTGAAAAGCAGGTTTTATTATTGCTTTGGGCTTCTCTTGTACTTCTTTTGTAGCGGGGAGATGACTAGATCACTCAGGTGCTCGAAATCCACTGGTCTCTTCCCACAGTTCTATCCCTCTGCTGTGCACCCAGAAAGACAGGTAAGTTGTGTCAGAATCCAATGGTAAAGAAGGCTAAAGCAGGTTAGCTTTCCACAGTTGCACAGGATCAGCACAAAACTAACTCTCACAGGTCTTTCACTAGGCATCTCAGGGCTGCGCAGCTTTGGGAAGGCTTGACAGTGTGGTTGCTAGCCCACTTGACAGGGCTGTCCCAGGAGGGAAGACGTGTCCTTAGCCAGCGCTAGACAGACAGAGGTTTGCTGCTGATGTTCTGAGCTCAGTTTTGAAGCTCTTAGGATATTCTGGCCAAAGCAACCTGTTCTGCTGGGATTGTGCAGTAGTTTGACTACCTGAGTGTATTGATTAACTCAGCTTTGTGATGTCCCATGCCTATATCATATAAGAATCTCCCTAACTTCCGTGTATGCTGGGGGAAATTCCTGCCCATGGAGCTTTCAGGGTATCCCCCAAAATGCAAACATACCATATTCCTCTATAGCTCTTTGAGACAGGATCTGAAGTCCTGTCACTGTTGGTAAGTCTGGTAAAATGGTCTCTAGGGATATTTAGGGCTGAGATTTCTGTACTTGAGCAGTTGCAGACATCCTGAGGTGAGGTATATGTATCCTGTCTTTGAGACCATGGTGGGTACCTGGTAGCCAGATAGTGTACCTTTCAGTCTTGCATTGGTAAGAGATGACTAAGCAGATCCATTCTGCCCAGTCTGGCTATGTGCTCCCAACGGCTCACCAGTCTGTGCTCTGTGACAGATTGAGCGTTTAAAAATAAATTGCACTGGACCCTGTATTTCTAGTTTTCCATATGCCTGCAAAAAGGCTTGACCCTGCAAAATGCAGACATATAAGGAGTGGTTGGGAGCTGCTCATGGAGGCATTAATGCGGAAACAGTTCATACAGTATGGCCAAAGTCTGGACAGTCTCTGCTGCTTAGCCAGCATACAGTGACTTGTTAAGCTGGGGTGTTTTGATCACGTTTCTTCTTTGTATGAATTTATAAGGCCTGTTTATTAAGATAAATGGGCTATTGTTACAGCTGGAGTCCGGTGGGGTGAGTTGCATGTTTGGAATGTTTAAAAATAAAGTAGCTACAACCCTGCTTTCTAGGAAGGATGAAATGGAGAAGGAAGATGGAGTGACACCATATCTTTTTTTATTTGCTGTGAAGCTGTTGGTAGGTCAAAGGAAGAAGACTTGGAAAGCTCAAGGTTGTAGGTGATCAACAGCAACATAGAGGATGGAAATAACTTCTTAGCAGTGTTGCATAATGCCTGGGTGAGCAGCTCCTTGAAGCTCTGCTAGAGGAGAAGAAAGAGAAAAAATTCCATTTAGGTACCTGAGGTATGGTTTTGCAGCTCTGGAAGAAACCTGTTCACTTAAAACACATACGTGAATAACACTCTGTCTAGAAGGTATCACAGCTGGCTTGGAGTAATGCAATTTCAGCCCTCATCCAGGTTAATGAAAATGAAATAATCACTGAACTGAAAAGGAAGTTTGCTTAGGTACAAGTAATTGTGACTGAACTTCATTCGCTACGTGAAAAGGGAACATATAGTCCCAACTAATAATATGTATGATGGGTGCTTTTAGGGGGCTTAACTTCCCCAAACTGAAGATAATTATAGGCCAAATAAAGTGGGAGGAAGAACTTAAGCATAAAAATGTGAATGATAATTGGGAGTTGTTCAAGAATCCTATGTTAGGTCCCTGAGAAACCACAATCCTGCATTTGCAAAGATGAATTCTTTAGTAAAAAAAAAAAGCTGTTTTGGTTAACAGAGGAGATGAAAGCAGCAATAAAAACCCCAAAATACAATGAAAGGAAAAATAGAGGAAGCGGCGTGGACAAGTAATCTGCAAGGAAATGCAGACAATTGATGAAAGAACTGAAGGGTACCAATGAATAGCCTTTGGGCAGTGGGTTTGGAACAATAAGACAGGATTCTTTAAATGTATCAGGGATTCATGAAATCCTAGCAGTGGTACAGGCTCCATACTGAACAGGGTTGCAAAATTGTTGCTTATGAAAAAGAAAGGCAGAAATAACTAGTAACTATTTCTTGGTGTTTGGAAAGGGGAACACTGGGTATTCATAGCTTGGTCAAAAGGGAATATTTTCTGCTCCAGTAAGAAATTACTTCCAGTAATTAGGAAAAATGTTAAATGTCAGTGTTTTTGAATGTACGAAACATTAACGATGGTTAACTTACAGTCCAGAATATTTAGAGACTAAGCCAAGGAACTCTTTGAATCATTAATATAGGCACTTGAAAAGCTTCAGGGGAGTGGAAAAAACTTACTGTATCAGCATTATTCTGGGACAATGAGTGGGTAGCTTGTCAAGCTCCCCAAACTTCAGTTTGCTCAAAGCATAAAAAGGCTGATAAACTCTGCAGCTGGTGAAGAGCTGAGAGAAGGCAGGATGATGCTAGCCAGTTTCCCTTGAATGGGAATCTGGCCTTGTCAAACAAACATGATTCCACTTCTTGATAAGAGTATGACTTTTTGGTGATAAAAATCATTGCGCTGATTAATTATACATAGATTTGAAGGCTTCTGATTTTGTTCCCGGGGATACTCTGATACAGGAGTACACGCTAGACAAAATCAAAGTGGCTTATTGTAAATACCTGTGGGGAAGTGATCATTCTCATAAAATGGCTGCAGATGGAGAGTCATCCTCCACCAGGGAGGAGGAAAGCTAGAAGGTGCTTGTAAAGAAGTACTGAAAGTATCAGTGGCTTTGTAAGTGATGCAAGTACCAAATAAATGTTAGCACAAACATGGAGATCCTGCAGATGGATGGGACGTGAACAACGGATCAGCTGTGGGAGCGGAGCTGAGTCACCTGGAAAACTGGGCTGATCTCCTGCTGTTAAATGCAGGGCCGTACATCTTGGAGCAGAGCATGGAGGTCAAGCTAGCGAGGCTGGAGGAGGCCTTATCTGGAATACATTAAAGGTGCAAAAGGCTTGAAAGATAACTTGCTAACATGACTGCCAAGCCCAGTACTGCAGTTGAGAGGGAGATTTCCCTGCTCCTACCACTCACCTGAGGATGGCAGAAATGTGCTGAGGAGCCCAGTGCAGAAACACTGCGTAGTCCTGGTGTCAGCACTTCAGAGAATGTTGAAGAATTGGAGCAAGGTTAGAGAAGAGCTACACAGTTAATCTGGGACCTGAAGACCATGCTGCACAACAGGAGAGTGATGAAAATTATTCTACAAAGTTGTGTGTAGAGAAACTGAGTCATTTCATGAGCATGCTTGGGTATCTGTCTGAAGAAGAGGGACAATGCAGCAAAACCCCTAAGTCCAGTCGTCTGGCTGCTGAGGATACACACTATCAGAATCAATAGAATTGGTTTCTGAAAGTAGCCAGCTGAACAAATTTCCTTCATTCCTGGTGGAATTGCTGTTGTTCAAGCTTTAAATCACAACCAAATTGTTCTCTGAAATGGAAAAGATTTCTAGGTAGTGTTCAAGAGCTGCTGATTCACGCATAGGATCAATGTACATTTTGTTTTGTCTTATAAAATACCACTTTGGGGCATGTAGACATCTGTAATTAAGGCTAGACAAGCAGTTTCAAGCAGCTTCCAGTTATTTTTTTTTTAAGATCTTTCCTGTAGATTGAAGCTTCATAAGTTTGTTGTCAGTGCCAGCGTGACTTTCTTAATGCTGATCTGAAACCAGACCTTTTTTTTTTTTTTTTTTTTTTCTGACAGTGAGACATAGGACAAGAAATTATTCTAAAACAGAGTTACTGAGGTACTGTGACTTTTTTAGCATGGAGGCAGGCAGGAGTGGGAGGCAGCTGCAGGTCAAAGCTGTGTGCTTTCTGCTGCACATCCACTGCAAATGGGCTTGAGCTTTCAGGAGCAGTAGTACACCACCACCAAGCAGAGGGGTCTGTTGTGTGCTTGTGGTACTGAAGGCCTTTGCTAGCCAGTTCCAAATGCCCTCAGGCATCAGACAGATGTGTGTGAGTGAGAGGGACCAAATACTTGTAGGGCTGCATTCAGTGCTGCAGTACCTGCAGAGGAAGATCCCTAAGGAACAGGCGCCAGTTCTTCTGGGCTCTGTTTACCTGCTTAACAAGGAATGACGTGTGACCATAAAGACATAATGCTGCCTGTAAGCCACATTCCTGCTCAGGCTAGTCACGGGTGAGTGGTTAGAGTTCAATGCCCCCTTCATCTCACTAAGCTCCCACATTAAACTTGTGGCTTACGAGACTGTAAAGGGCCTGTCCCTGCCTGGTGCAGGACATGGATGCTGCAGAGATGCATGGCATGTGGGCTCTGAGTGCCCTGCCCTGCAATTGTTCGGTATCGCACTGCTCCCTTTATGTTCACGAAAGCCCTTGCCATACCTTGTGCTGTCAAGTAGAGGGCTGGGATTTTGGCAAGTGACAACAGCCCTTGGTGCCATTGGCTTGCCCTTGATTTGTGGCACTAAGCACAGGGAGCATCAGCCAGATGAAAAGTCATTTAAAAAGTACTTGTGTTGCCAGGTCCCTTTAGTTGGAATGCAAGACACTTTCCTGGGCACTTCTGTGAAGATGGCTTGAGCTGGTCCCCAGAGCAGTGCTTTTTGGTAGTTACTGGGACAGCAACAGTGGTGGGGAGCCTGTGATGCATGCAGGTGGGAAACTGAGGCATCAGTGATGCTGCTAAGTAGCAGAAGTTGCTCCTCTTGCTCATACTGTCTGGGAAACCTACAGCATGTCTGTACAGTAGCATTGTAATGGATCCTCAGGGTATAATCCTGTTTCCTTTGCCTAAAATTTGGTTGCTGTTTTAGGCTAGTCCACTTTGACATTAAGAGCTAAAATTTCCAGGCTGGATTCTTCAGACTGTACTGAATTCTGGCCAGCTGGCCAAAGCAAGAGTTGGAGGTCATTACTGCTGGTGCAAAACTGTTTCCAAAATGTCATCGTGGTGCCGCTGTTACAGATAGCATCGTGGATAGATGGGGATGTCTTTTCTGTCCTTCCCATGTTCAGTGAGGACTGGGAACCTGGCCAAATGCATTAATTGCCTTGCTTAGGCAGTTTTCAGGCTGGTAGTGTTTCAAGGCCGTTACAGTGTTTTGAAGACCTGTCTTGTATGTATCCGTCCATTCCTTGTTGTGGTGGATTAGGGAAGCTGGGTCACCTGCATAGCAACCCATTGTCTGTGACTGCTGGAGTGTAATGTTTTTGTAACTTCCAGAAGTCGTGGGGTCACTGGGGAAAGTCCTTGAAAGAAGGCACTGTCCTCTTTTTCCAGTGCCATCGTGTGTGATTGTGCATATGCAATAGCTAAGCAGACATCCAAAATTTAGAGGAATTACATCCTTTGGCAGCTCAGGAACCTTAAGTGAATCAAAGGCTGTGTGACACTGAGACAGGAGAAACAGGTATTCCCAGATACTGTTGCTTTTAAGAGATGTGTGCTGGTCCATAATTGATGTTTCTATATATCCTTCTGCCAGCTATGTCTCTCTGGAAGGAGCCACCCTGCAGGCTTCTTGCTGAGCTCCATGCTGGTGGCTTTTGTTTGGAAGGGAGTGTGCAGGACAGTATGCTGGCATAAAGCAGGTTCCCAGGCCATGTGGTGAAGTGATGGTAGTGGCTCGATGGTATCTGCCTAGCCTCCACCGTTGTGATCCCATGTGCCACATGCTTTTCTGTTCTTGCTCTTAAAATAGAGGATGGAGATCTCTTGAGAGATTGTCCATGTCTAGAGATCAAGCAGTTGTAGAGCTGCTGCATGATGCTAGACCTCCCTAAATAAGGTGTCTCACCATGTGATGTAGAACCAGAGTGGTGGATCTGGAATGTGTCCCCCAAGCCAGAATAGGCTTGGCTTAGGAAAGACTGTGAAAAGGAATCCTGCAGCTCTCAGGCTGTTAGAGAGTCCTGTGTAGCCAAACAGAAGGTGAGCTGCTTCAGATCAAATCTAAATTTTGCAGGAAAGCTCTGCCCTAGCTTGTAGTGCCATTTTCCTTGTTCTCCTAGCTTTGGTGAAGCTCAGAGCCTGGCAAAGAGCTACTTCTGCATGCAGATCAAGTTGGTCAATGGTGGAGCAGGTAGACTGTGGAAACTGGAAAGGTAACAATAGCCTTGTCTTAAGGATATTTGTGAAAAGTCAGCTGCTGTTTCTTGGTGCAAAGCTCGTGAAAGTCAGGAAAGGATCTCCTGCAGACATCAGTGGATTTCTGCTTCAGTCCTTTTAGAAGAAATGGGAAAAGTCCTAGGAATAAATTCTGATGTTAGATCTCTTTATACAAACATGGGACCTTTATGGGTCTTTATGGAGAGTATGTCTCTGGAAAACACATGGTATATGCTGAATTTACAGCTGCTCCTCTGGGTCAGGGGTGCTGCTGACCTTCATTTTTTAATCCCTCCTTGCACACTGCTTTCCTAAGATGTGTCCCAGCCAAGGAAAGCAGCAATTCCCTGTATCAAGAATGTTATACACGTTTTTGTGGTGTAACATTGCAGGGTGCTAGTTCTGCAGTCACATGCCTTAGTCACACTGGTTTACATCCTGAAAACTGCCTACTCATTAAAATGCTCAGTGGCTGCAAATCAACATTGATTTTACTAGAAATAGACAAGGTTTTTACACTCATCGCTCTCTTTTTAGTCTTTATATGGGTACCTGTGCACTCAGTGCTTGAATTTTCAATGGAGACCAATGTGTTACATGGGCTAGAACCAGCACAAATGATCTCAGCTCATTAGGAAACTGTTGCAAGTGACCCTCCTGTCTTCCTGCTGTTTCAGGTCAATCAGCTTTTCCTTGCTGTCCCTAAAACGTCACTCCTCCAGTTCATGTGGTAAAGAGCCTTACACATAGCGTTACGAAAAACATTCTTTGCTCAGTTGTGCTTTCCCTTGGCTTGTGTTTTTTTATTCTTCTCACCACCTCTTGACATAAATGCAGCTGAGGTCAGACTGCTGGTGATGCAGAAGCTAAACAAAATGTTACTTCGCACTCACGTGGTTGCAGGCACAGCAACAGCCCCCAAGGTGTATGTGCAGCAGGAGAAGGGGAGAAGTCAAGGGGACCGGGACTTGAGTTAGTCTGTTTCTGCCTTGGGCTGTCATTCTGCACTTCGTCCCACATCCAGGGCTTGGTTTTCTAGAAACTCTTTAGTCAGATCTGGCTTGCTTGACACCCTGGTACTGTGGCACTATGTACTATAGTGCTGCTGTCACTTTCCCCGCTGCCTCTGAACAACACAGGCATTGGGAAATACACTCCTGTTCCACTTCAGTGTGAACTGACTTTTTTTTAAACTTTTTTCCCCCCCTCTGGATACTGACCTTATGCCCTTTTTCGGAGTAAGAGTAAAGGGGCAGAGCTAGAACTGAGCTTTAACTACATTTCTGCCTGGCTCCTTTTTCCAGTTTAATATCAACATTTGGCCAGAATTTTGTTTTTTCCTTTTATTTCTTTTTTCATGGAATACAGAGACACATTTATTCCCAAGACAGTCAGACAGGTCTAGCATGAACCAGTGGAGTGCCTGAGGACTGACTCTAAGCAAGCAAACACTTTGGACTCCACCAGGGTTCGTGTTTAAAAACAAAGGCAACTGTTAAGCAAACTTTCCTGGACTGGTGGGTGACAGGCATCAGCTCTGCAAGAGCATCACTGCTTGCCCCAAGACACTTCAGCTCCTTGCTGAAGTGCTGCAGGCCTCCTGGGAGTCAGTGTCTGCTGGAAGTTTTCTTCCTCAGCATTGGGTGCAAGCACGTGTGACATTCTGGAAGATGAGTGCAGAGCTGGGGGCAGCAGGTCTTCCGGCTGTGCTCCTGCCCTTAGTGTGTGCACACCAGGTGGTGGCCCTACCTGCCAGGAGGTGAGTGAGAAGGAAGCCCAGATTCCTGGCAGTCAAACTGCCTGTCTCCCACGACCTTGTTACGCCCAACACAGAAAGTGCCCTCTGGGCAGGATTGTATTTCTGGCTGGATTCATACATCTGCACAGTCTGCAGGTTGCACAGCCAGAGCTGCAGGGAGACATCAGGAGGATGCTGAGAGGGGATGCGATAAGGCTTAGGTTTCCAGTCACTTACAGCCTCTTGTGAGGTAAAAAGAAATGGTCTTTCCTCCAGCTGGGAAACAAAGGATGGGGTGAGAGCAGGTGAAATGGGTTTACCAGGGCACGTGGTGTACATAGACCATGCCATCCCACAGAGGGTTAAATAGCTTCCCAGGGACTGCAGTGGTGTTTGCTGCGCAGACACCTATCAATTTCTACCTGGCAGAGGGAGTAAAACATGCAACTTGTTGGAAGGCTGGGAACAAGGCAGTTGCTCTGATGGGTGCTGCTGCATTTCCTCTGCATTTCCTTCCCAGCTGAGTTTCCTGGTCTCTGTGCTTACCTACCTTCCTCAGGGACTTCCACAATGAGCCAGAGGTTGTCCACATTGCCTTTTTGTCCCAGGGGACAATGCAGTCCTTCTGTCCGGAGCCTGTCTGTAGGCTTTTAATAAAGAGTATTTCCCTTCCTTCCTTTCTTCTTGTGTCACCCGTGCCAGGCAGAGGTGCAGCACTGCTGAATTAGGAGGAACATCTGCTTTGAAGCTGGGATCGCACACCTGATTGAGCAAGATCCTCTTCAGCCCCAGCATCTCTGCCTGCAAATGCCTGTCTCTAGGCTTCCAGAGCATGTATGTGCACTTCAGCACTGCTGGTCTGCTTGAACTCCTGTTTTTTTTCTGTTCCCACTGCTTTTTAATCCACCCTGGCTCCCCGAGAAACTAGTCAATGTATCATCCAGGGTCTAGCCACAGGTCGTGTAATGGAAACCTGGAGACCCACCAATGTATGAATCTTCACCTTACATATTGTAAGTATTATGTGGGGATTTCAAACATCCTGTAGATAACTTACTGTTTCTAATTGCATTTGCCCTGGCCAAGGTATTTTTTTCCATCCACTTCAGTCCCTAGGGAAGAGTAATTGCAGATTAGTTAGCTGATAACGAGAACTTTATCTTGGCCACATAAGAGTCCAGCAGAGGATTTTATTGATGGACTTTCATAGCTTAGACTTAATGCTGTTGGGAAAGCATCTTTCTGGAAGCTGTGATGCATTTACTTTTGATGAGGGCAGAAACTGTACTTACTCAGACTGATTTGAGTAGAAGCAGTTGTCCCTTATCTTTGCTATGATTTTTAAAAAGAGTGGGAGAGGAAAATTAAGGTACTGTCTTGTTGCTAAGAATCATAGGAATTTAAATGGGGTAAAGTCTCTAGGGCCCAGATAATGGTGCCTGAAGACAATCCGTTTCTCAGCCTTAGCTCCTACCAGGAAGGTGGTTTTCTTTTCAGTCACGTGCCATCTTATTTGTTGAGGAGGGGCAGAACTATGGTAGGAAATGGCTTTGTACCAGCATGAGTCAAACAGCAAAGGGATTGCTGGATTTGGCTTCAAAACTGCACAGCATGAGCAGCCATAGGAAGAGGGGTTGTGAAATAGTTGGTCCAGGATTGGAGATGGCTGAAATCAAATTTCTCAAGGACAGAGACTACTTAAGCCTCAGAGATATTAGAGAGTCATAAGTGAGAGAGTGTGCAAGGAATATAGCACAAGAGACTGGCTTCTGGTTTTGGCATCGCTGCTTTCCCCTCTACCTCCCCAGGCTATGCCAGGTTGGCAGTCGCTCAGCATGTCCTGTAAAGGTCTGGTTGCTCTTAAGAGTTTGCACTTTGCACATATCTGCTCATGCTGGTTTTATCTGATTTTCAAACAACGTGTAACCTTGCAGAGTTTGGCTCCAAAGCTTTTCAAGGTGCCTGGTCTTGGCTTACACCAGGCTCTACCACTGAAATGTCATAGAGGTGAGTCACTTGTGCTGCACATCATTGGGCAAATGGAGCGGCAACTGGAGAAAGCAATGCTCAACTGCAGAGTTAAAGACACAGGGTACAGTTTATGAGATAGGTGCTTGATGTTTTCACTCTTTATATATCCTTTAAAGTTTCAGATGTCAAGGTCTTTTGAGAGCCTCTGTGGAGAGCATCACAACTGGTCCTACTGAGACAGTGAGGACACCACGTGGCTTTGCTAGCCAATACTCCTTGTGCTAATTTGTAGCTAGGCTAGGCTTTGTAGGTTCAGTGCATCAAGAGAGGGGTGTGTTTAGAAGAAGCAGTCCGGTTGTGGCATTGAGAGACAGAAGCAGCCATAGGGGAAGCCTGTTATGGTATTTATTGGAGTGCAAGATTATAATGCTGTACAGCAAGCTGGCTGGAGAGGATTGCCTAACATTACATCAATAATTATTAGTGGTGTAGCCTATGGCAGCAGAGAGTCCTCTTACTTTGTAGTTGGTGAAAGTCTTTCTCACCTTCTCGTTCTCTTGTTTTGTGCTGAAACAACTCATCTGGCTGTACCTGATTTGCAGCCTGCTGTTCTGTGGACTGTGCTGAATTTAATGTACAGTTCTGTGCTCCGTCTAATCAGATGTGGCAAGGAATGCTCCTGTTCTGCTTTGCAGATCCGTTCACCTCCTCTGGGCTAGGAGTGTTTACAACTGCAAATTGTGCAATAAGGCAAATTTTATTCACTTAGGTTCTTTCCAGTGAGCAGTGAAATGGGAAATTCCTGGACAGAGAGTGAACATAGCAGTTCCCACTGTCCCAGCTCAGCCTGACTCTTTAACAACAGCTTTACATTTGCTGCTTAGCTATAAAAAATAGGAGTCATGGTTCCAGCTAGATTTCACCCACAGGGTACTTAAGGAATGAGCGTAAGAAATATGCCATGCATAAATTTACTTCCCCCTGTGTGATCTTTCAGTTTGTGGTTATCAGAGGCATGGGGACTTCCTGAGCTACAGATACATTATGGCTGAGGGATGATGAAGACATTACAGCTGCTCTGCTGAACTTGGCTAGCACAGAGATGCTGTCCAGGCAGGCACAGACATGAAGGAATTGTTTTGTTTCACTACCTTGTAATAAGATTTAGAGAAAGTTAACCTACATTAGCCAGGCAGGACTAGATAACTTTTCCAGAGCCACATATCAAAAGCATTATGGGTTCGGAGATACAGTACGTACTGGATTTGTTTAGCTGGAGAAGAATTCCTGAGAGGAGGTCGTGGGCAGAAGACAGTATGTGGGTGCAGCAGGTAACTGTGGGATGCAGCATACCATTGTGTTGCAAGGTAGTCTAACAGTTATGGCCTTGAAGACCTTGCTGGTTTGTCATTTCCAAGTCTAGGGATTTCATTACTCAGAAAACCTTTCAACCATCCAGGCCTGTTGGTGCTGTTGTAAAGAATGATACTTCAGTGGCTTACAAACCAGAGAAAGGTCCGTTGGTGACAGAGACAGCATTGTGGAAAGTGCATTCAGGAAAATGCAGTTGGGAGCAAGGAGGGAAGAAGGGCTGCGAGGAAGAGCCATACATGCTATTATCAGTGATGTACTGTTAAAATAGATCATTGTATCTTCTACTGTAGAACAAGGTGTGTGAAAGACTGAATGCTTCATCTGTTGTCTCCATTGGTATTTGTAATTTGAAGTGGAAAACCTCACTAGAAATGAGAAACCAGCCCAGGAAAAGGGGCTAGTTTGGGACTCTGTCTACAAGAAAAGAATTGCCCTTCAACCATCTTCCTTATAGTGGGTTTTTTTGTTTTGTTGTTTTTTGTTGTTTGGGGTTGTTTTTTTTTTTGTGGCTGCTGATCTGGACCTGTGGGTAAACAGTGTGACCTGTTCAAACAGGTCAAAGCATGTGCATCATATCAGCTGAATTGAGTAAGTGTTGGCCTCTTCTTAAATGTCTTTCAGGCTTAGTATCCTGTAACGTTGCTCTTTTCTAGATTTTACTTTGTCTGCTGCAGGCAAGCAGTGTAGCAGTTCACTGGGGAGCTGGGATGCAACGTGGTGGCACAAAACCAGCAAGCAGGCTTTGAACTCCCAGCAGCAGGTGAGCTGGTAGCACAGCTAGTGCATCCATCTGAGGCCTGGCTAGCATCTTGTCCTGGTTTAGGTGGGAGGGAAAGCTGAACAAGGTGCAGTCCTATAAAGGAGTGGATTGGAGTTTAACAAATGCTATAGGATAATTACCTCACTGTAATAGGTTCAGAGGAACAGCATGCTGATATATCCACCTTAATTGTTCACATATAATCTAGACTGGCCTGGGCCCTGTGGTGTAGTGTAGCATGTTTTGCTAATACCCTACCTGTGCAAAATTTGTCTTCCCTTGAAAAGAGAAGAGCACAGGACACCTCTGCTGTTGTAGGACTGGGGTATGTGAAGTGAGAGAGGATGCTACAAAAACATAGTCTACGTGTGAGGACACCCAGCTGCATGGTCTCTTCTCCCTTACCTCTCTGTATTTGTCTCCTCAGAGTGATTAGTTCTGACACATACCAGAGAGATCTCACCAGATAAAAGCTGACGTAGGCTGTGCCCAGGGTTCATGTACAAGAACACCAAGCAGAGCTTGCAAGACAAGTTCCAGAGTTGAGGCAGGCTTTGGTAACCAGGAGAAAGAGATAGAGAGCCTTACTTGCAAGTGGTGGCTGGAGGAAAGTTTCTGCAAATGGGTCCTGTGGGCTAGAGGGGAAGCAAATGCTGTTGTGCTTCTGTGAACTTCCATGTGTCTTGTTCAGGATGACAACACAGCGTAGTGCCTGCCACGTCTCACCTATGCCTGTTTTCTGGGCCAGCTCTGTGGCAGCACTGTAGTCCCTCATTGGCAGTTCTATAGAGGGCTTTGACTAGGTTTGGTCTGAGGATTTAAGGTAGACTCTTTTCTACCAAAAGTTTTGTCAAAAGCACAGGGAGTCTTCAGTTTGGAGGAAGAAAAAAACAAAACCAAAACCCCAAACCCGTCAAATGTAGTCTTGATGGTGGTTTGGAAAAGAAAATTTCTAAGACTGTTATTTGGGTTTTGTTTTTTGTTTGGTTTTTTTTTTTTTTTTTTTTTTTCCCCAGGAACATTCCTTCCCTTTGAAGGATGCTGTGGCATGGTATGTGATGAAAAAAGAGCCTGGTGTCTCCAGGCTGAAACCTTATAATTGGAAGACCTCACTTCAATTCCCAACCCTGCTTCTGTCTTCCTGCCCCTTCTTTGCCTTCTGTTACTTGTACAACATCAGGTTTAACAGTGCTGTGCATGGCTGTTGTGAATATGTTGCAATCAATACACTGTTTTGCTATTGCTACAACAGTATCAGAACAGCCCACAGGAACAGAGTGGGTAGCATGCTGCTTCTGCTGTTGGTTTTCCAAAATGGATATAGCCTGTCCACATGCTTTAGTCATACTCTAGGTTCAGTTTTTTAAGGACTCCTGAGGAGCTGATCCTTTCCTAGCTTGAGAATCTAGTTTCCTGAGTAGCAGCAAGCCATTTCAGTAGCCTTTTAGAGAGCTGGAAGTGTGGTTTTTAGTGCAAAGGAAGCTGAGGAGATGTGTAAGGTAGCCTGACTGCTTTGAATGAAAGTGGATTTAGCTCCCCATAAGTCTAGATTTTTCACATGCAGTGAAACTATGTTAATAAAGTAGATTTCAAATGTTTTCTTTCAGGAGCTAAGAATGTCTTTTTGGAATGGTGAAAGGTAGAAAACATGCGTTAGGATTACAATGGGTAATTGTAATTACAGTTCATTCGTGGATGGATACAAAATCTGTTCTGTAAGCAACAAACAAATAATTGCCTAGCAGAAAAGGAAGTACCAGAATAGAGTTGTTTTTCTTCCTTTCTCCACTATTCCCTTAATGTGTCTGTTAACCTCAGGTGATGCTGTTCTTGTTTTGATTGTTTCTATTTCAAAAAATGTTTTTCTGTTAAATGATTTGGTGAAGGTGGATTTTGTTAATTTATCTTAGTTTAATTTTAGCCCAGATTTTATTAGGATTGACAGTGGCCTAGCATTGCAGTGTCCCAGCTGTAGGGTGTATTTATTGTGTTTTGCCTCTTAATACATCTCTGTTCCTCTACAGGAATTAGATTGACATGTTTGAGAAGATTATCTTCTAAAACATAATTAGAGCATAGTGCTGCACCAGTGACTCTCTCTCTACATGCTTCTAGGGGAGGAAGGTAGGTGAAGTCTCAAGATTTCTCTGTTTTCAGGGCTCTGATCAGCATAAATTGAACTATTTTGGAGACTGGAACAGTATTTCACACTCTGTTGTCAATGGGCATGTTGAAAAATAGCAGGAGGGTAAATCCCTTATAGTAGGGAGGTTCTGGCAGATTGTGCTATGTGGTCAACCTAATGTTACTATGTCTCCCATGGTTAAATGAGTGACACTGTGTTGTGGTAACTTTTAGTTCAAGCCTATGGCTTATGTTGGTGAGTTTGTGCTTAGTGCAGGGAGTGATGCCCAGTGACTGCTGGTGCTGTAGAAGATGCAGAGCTGAAGAGAGGAGCATGAGACAATGTGTGCTGAACACAGTTGGCAAATCAGTGCAGAAGTCACCTAAGAAGTAACTTGAAAGTGCTTCTGAAATCCCTGTATGTTTTTCTGTAGATTTCTTGCAGAGTGAAGGCAGAACACACTGCTCCTGGATGTGATGTTTGCCAGATAAGAAAATATTTATTTGCTGAAGCAGATTTTGGAAAGTGCTAAGTGGATTAGAAGAACAAGTCCTGTTAGTCTCAGTGGGTTGGGAGCTCCTATGTCCTCTTTCTGCATCTGAAAATCTTTGCTCATTAGGGCTGTCTGAGATAGACCAAAATCTGTATAGTTTTGGATTGTTGAAGGAGTTCTTTAAAGCACCCTTGTTCTTTTTAGTGACACAGTTTGTAAGAGGATGTTGGGTCTGAATCTTGTCACAGTTACTTTGTGTTGTGACAGTCCCATCATCAGTGTTACTGCAGAAGGAGCTGTGAACAAGTGATTTTTCCAGCTGTTAAGAAAGTGCATGTATCTGCTCAGATTTCTGGCGTTGAGAAGACTCTTTGCTTCTTAGTGGTTTGGCTTTGCTGTCAGCTGTGTTGCTTTGTAACAAAGATGCAAAGAAGTGTCAGCATGCTTTTTGGCCTAAAGCAGAGGTGAACGTTGCTTTCCAAGTAAAGTGCTTTGCTGAGTATCTTTTCCATGGATTATGCTTATAGCAGAGACAGCAGGATAGGCAAAGACAGGTGCGAACAAACATCTAGTGAACCTGGGTGGTGGGTTTTTTTTGGCTTTTTAAAAATGTGTGCTTGGTGTAACTCAGATCAAGGGAAATTTGAACCTTTTACAGACACAGTTCACACTCTGTAAATAAATATTTTTATTTATAAAATGAATGAAACAGGGGGGAGCCTGAATTGGAGAAGAAAAGCCATGCCCTTGAGTTCTGCAGCTTAAACAGTCCTTCAGCACAGTCCTGGTAGCTGATGCTTATTCTCTGTCCTCACTGGACTGATCATGGCCCCAGGTCAAGGAATCATATTTTCTCGGCTATGGCTGTTAATGTTAATGTTACAAGTAAAAGTGGGTGGGAAAGGGTTTCTTTTTCCATTAGAATTGTCCAGGCTACAAAAAGTTCCCTCTGTTTTTAATTATAATGTGTGGCTGTAATCTCAAATTTACAAGAACTGGAGACATAAAAGGACTTTAACTTAGCTGAAAATCTTTTTGGTAGCTCCAAAATGACGTATTTCTAAATTGTTATCTCATTACATTTGTTTGTAAAAGTTAAATTTTGTTTTAGAGGTTCTAACTCCAATGATTTCAGTTGAGGTGAAAGAGGCACAGGATTTTTGAAATGCAGTCTCATTATATAGAGAAACTTAATCATAGGTTGACTTTGGAGAACCAGTTTTGAAAAACCTTACTATGACTTCTGGAAAGCTGGCTGGATATGCCTTGTACTGACTTCCTGGGCTTGTTCTGCAACTCTGATAGCTTTGATTTCCTTCTTCAACTCCAAGAGCACCTGCGCGCTTGCTATCTTGGCAGTCACTAAAAGATCCAGCTGTTGTATGCAAATTTCTTCTGGGCTTTCAAGTCACTGGCATGTAAGGCATCAGGGAAAGATTAGAAGTGTCTACCTGTGAATTGCTCTGACTGATGAAGGCAATATGAAGTTTATAATCTACACTGAAAGACTTCTGTTTATATTTGGATGTTGCAAGCAATTTTGTGGAGAATTAAGAGGTCTGTGTAAATGCTGTGTCACAGAATCCTTTTTTGTCTGCTTTTGTCTCCCACAAGTATGTGAACTTTTATAATTCATGGGGAGGTAAGAGCAGCTGGTACCATTCCAGTCAAGGGAAACATGCACATGTGGTAATACTAGGCATACTGCAACACCTATCTGCTACCAAGATTTAAACTTGGCTTTTGCTTCTGCTCTGCAGCTTCTTCTGCCAGTCCTCTCCTGCAGGAGCTTTTCCTCCTGCAGCCTGCTGATTGCTGCTGACAGTACCAAGCTTCTCATATGTGGGAGCTGGCTTTGTGGCAGCGTGGCAAAATATGGGCAAACTGCTAGTTATCGTTATTCCTTCTGCTGTTCAACATGCTGCGTGGCAACACTGGCATCCAGGTGGTTGTGTGGTGCTGCCTCCAAGTAAAAACCTTGAGCAGCCAGTGCTAGGGATGCAGCTTTAGGTGCTGCTGATGCTGCTGCAGTTGTGGCTTTTTGTGTGTATGCATGTAAGTGTAAGCTTGCTATTGTGGGCGAAGTCTTGCAGCTGCTGCTGTCTCATCAGCCTTAGGACTGGTCATCAATGCTGGGTGCATTGCCTACCATGCCTGAGTCTCAGAAGGAAGGTGAATGCACTGGATCCATCTCTCTTGGAGCTGTCCTGTGCTGGGGAGCAGCCTTAGCTGCTCCATCACACTGCTCTGAAATGGCATTCAGACTTCCCTCGGTGAATGTGTTGGTGTTCCTGGAGCATGCGAGCATACTAAGGTGAAGCAGCAGTACGATGGGAGGTCAGATGTGTGAAGAAGATCTGAGAAAGACATAGGGTTGAGGGGCAGGGTTTAGCAGAAACTGATTTATCAGGAAGGACTGGAGTGCTGGGAAATCATGACTTTTCTTGTGAAAGTTGTTTTTGGTTGTTTTTTTTTCCTCTGCCATAAAGACTTGTGGATGGGACCCATGTATGCCATCCAGTCCCTTGGCTGCAGTCACACTTTCGGCAACATTTTCTGGTTGCAGAAATACATTGTGAAGCTGCCTGTGCTGTACAAACAAACTGAGTGGCCTGTGAGCTCTGTGGATATGCATGAATGATTTCTGTTCAGTAACTAAATTAACAGCTAATTTAATGACACTTGGTATGTTAGGTTGGTTTATAAACTAAACTGATTTATTTAATTAATTTAATAAAATAGAAATTGAAGGACCAAGTAAGCGCCTGCAAGTTGGCAGTTATTAAAATTCCTGACTGAGCTGGTTTGCAGACCACTTCTGTGGGTACTGAGCTCATATGTGGGTGATTTTATTGTCATCAGGTGCCATGATCCAGAGAAAGTTCTAACCACCACTATGTAGACAGTCTCCATGATGAAATTATTCTGTCATGTAACAAACAGAAACATTTCAGATTTTGTGGGTTTACCAAGTTTAATGAATTTACCAGGTAAGTATCTTATTATTTTGGACACTGACTTTCTGCATACATTTATTTTCCTTATACTAGATGCCTCTTTAATTATTGTGCGTACAATATTCTGTTCTTTAGCCAATTTCAGTTTTGTATTACAGTAGCATCTGGAACTTTTTAAATAGGGACACACAAATATACAAAAAAGACTTGAGATTGGAGCAACCTGTCAGTCAATACATCTCTTGGCTTCATTTTAGTGCTGTTTTCCAGTGCTAGAAAGTTCCAGTATTCTGGTGTCACTTGAAACAAGAAGGTTCTGGGCAAAGTAGCTAGGCCTAGAAGATAGGGAACATTGCAGAGATAACTGGGAAAACAAGACTACAAACATCTTAAGATAAAATCCTCAAGTGTTATGTCAGTTCAAAATGGAGATGGACTTGAACAATTCAGTTGATACTACTACAGTAGGAAATGCCACTTTGAGGCACCTTGCTTGGTTTTGTCTGCGTTTTATAATACAGTTTATAAAAGCAGAGCTTGCTTCCTTTTTGTCTTTGATTTGCTGGACACAGTTAGTAACTTAGTATTTTACTTAGTTTACTGTCCAAAATGAGCCATTTTTTGAGCATCCATTCCTTAACAATATAGCCCGAGGAGGATGGTAAGTAAATGATGGTTTAGGTGTCAGAGGCTGCAAAACTATCACACGTGCCTTGCAACGCAAAAACATACAGTGGGAAACATTAGCAGGCCACTTCAAAGCATCCCCTATGCGCTGGACCCTAAAGACAGGAGACAGCCAGGAGTTCTAAACTCACGGCTTTCAGGGAAACTGTCTGAGTGGTTCACAGTGAGTTACAACGTGTGGTGGGAGCTCGGTGGCAGGAGGACCAGGTGTGCTCTGCACCCAGGCTCTGCTGAGCACACTCAGCCTTTCCTAACAGCAGTGTGTCTCTCTGTCTCCAGTTAATGTTTTCTTACCTGAAGAAGCAGTTACTTGTAGCATGTGAGCATTTGGCTATGACAGCTAAAGAGACTTGCTGAAGGTCTAGAAACCTAATAAATCTTCTTGTCCAGGCCAGAGAAGTACAACAAAATTGTGCCTGGGAAATAAGGCCAATGATGTCTTAGATCCTGTGGTGGAGACTGTACAGTGACCCTGGAGAATCCATCCCTACTTCATTCCTTCCCATCTTAGCTTCCCTCTGTACCTAAAACACTTGCTGTTGCAAGCTGAACTGGTGTCTTCTTGTTGTCCCCAAGCTGTGGACCACAACTTGATGGCCTTTTCCTTTGTTAATCACCTTTTGTAGGCAGGGTGAACTGTAGTGATGCCTGTCTCCTTCCTTGGGCTTCCTTTTCCTGAACTGATTAAGCCAGCTTCTTCGTCCTTTCCTGTAGCTTATGTTTCCAAACCTTTGAACAGTCTTCCTTTTCCCTTCTGGACTCTGAATTTGTTTCTGTCTCAGCAGCATTCAAAACTGGATGCAAGAGTCTGGCAGAGGCCTCGACAGGGATGGATAAGACAGGATAACTACTTCCCAATGTTTGCATGTTACACTCTTGGAAAATGTCTTTTGCAAAAGCATCATGTTGTTGACTCAAATGTTTTTGTGCCCTGCCACCCACAGATCCTGTGTGAATCCTCACATTTACTTGTGTATTGATTTTTGTTTTTTCCTCCCATATTTCTATTTGATCCATCTGAGATTATTTATTAATTTTGCCACGGTTGCTGTGAAATATTGCTGTGGCTCCAAAGAAGTTCTGAGGACCATTTTGACCTTGAAATTAAAAACAGCAACAAAAAACAGAAGATGGATTTGTCATAGTAAATCTCCCTGTACTAAGATAGAGAGCCAGGAGTCACAATCAATTTTGTTACTTTGAGCTCCTTAGCCTGTTACAGAAAGACTCATTTAGTTTGCAGTGAAAGCCCCTGTCCTGAGCAGACCTCATGAATTAGCTTGCTTGAGCATATTTGCCTGTTTGTAGGTATGAAAAATCCTTTGATTTCAGTACCCTTTCAGTTTGGAAGCTCAAAAGATGTGACAGACTTGAGACCAAATTTTGTCAGAAATGTTACAAATGAATTGTAATTATGCATTCATTCCATTAATGTAGTAAATCCCATAAGCTTTTGCTGGATAGGAAATACGTATTAAATAGTGTTAGAAAGTATCAAGAATAAAATGGAATGTGGAATGAGTAAGTTTCATTATTATAAATCTTATAAGATTTAGTATACTTAGCTGTACTAGTTTGTGCAGTGGTCCTGGACGAGTTATTGGATCACAGCATCTGACTTTTTGCAGTGCTGCACACAGGTCACAAGCCATGTGTGACTACGGATTCCCCAAGCCATAGTACAGCCATGGCTAGTAGCGCAGGGTGGTATGTGTGCTCCAGCTAAAGTCTGTGTTAGATGTGCATTGCTATATGGAAAGAGGAGCAGCAAAAGTTTTGGGAGATCTGTCCTAAACAACTGTAGCAGTGTGTGTGAGATCATGGTATTTCACATCTGCAGAGGAGGAAGAGGACTTTTGCAGTCAGAAGTGTTAGTGCCAGCAGCCACCCCAGGGTCCAAGTTCTTAGTAGTTCCCAATGAGCTGTTTTGGCAGGCTTGGTGCATCTGTCTGGTCACTCTTTGTGAAAAGGGAACCTGATGGTAGGTAGCATTTGGGCTGTTTGGGGTTTTTGCCCTTCTAGAGCGTGTGCTTTCTGCAAAAGTTTCTTTTGTGTGTTAGCTGTAGTGCTTGCCAACACCTTTGAAATACATCCCTTGGTCCATCATGTTTTTTTTAAAAAGATCAGGACTGAGGATGAGGTCCTCATGACAAAAGCAGAGGTATTTTCTTATGTCAGCAGTTAGGAATTTAAAAGACGCCAAGAAAACTTTACGGAAGCAGACGTGGGGCTTCTGCTGCCCCCTCCTGCCCTCCTCAAGTAGCCTGTAAATGTCTAGCTGCCACTCAAAACCATGGAAAAGTTTCAGAGGGCTTTCTGGGTTCAACCAAAGTAGTTATTACTGCAGCTGATGCTTTGTTGCTTATGTTCCCTTCTAAATGAAGTAAATTAACTGTACAAATTTGTGCTCATTTAAATTCAGCACTTTTTACTTGAGTTGTTAAATGAAGAATTTGCTTCTAGCATAGATAAAGCCATGCAGTCCAATGAGTGTGATAAGAAAATGGTGTAGGCAGAAGCAAGAAGTGTCTTAAAATGGATTTTTTGCTGGCCAGATTTTTTGAGAACTCTCCACCAGCAGGTCTGCACTGGTGGAAAGTCCCTTGTGCTGCGGAAATATTCATTACATCATTTTGCATCAGGGGAGCAAAAGTTGTGGAAGTAGGAAAGGAAAATATAAAGAGAGAAACTCTTGAAGGAACAGCTTTGGAGTGTCTGAGGATGGCAGAAGGGCTGAAGCAAGCAAATATTTACTAGTGCTGTTATGGAACATCTTGTAAGGAATGGAATAACCTGTTGGTTTAGCCAGCAAGTTATTGATGAGGGAAGGGTGAGAGGAAACCTGGTAAAACTAATCATTTCAAAACCAGCAGGACCAGATGACACAGTGCCAAGGCTTCGAAAGGAACTAGCAGAGGATACCATGAACTGCTAGCCAGCCTTTTTGAACATTCATGGAGAACAAGTGAGATCCAAGACAACTGGACTAGGAAAACATAGTAACAGCCTTTAACAAGAAAAAAGCATGTCCTTGGAAGTTGTTAAACAGAAAATGTGAATTAAAACCATTTTGAAATGTGACAAAACATCAAACATGGCAGCACTGGCATCAAGCAGCGTTTTTCAGCTATTTTAAGTTTAAATTGAATTAGCCCTTTCTGGTGGTGGAGAATTGCAGGCCATCTTGTGTAGTGCTGTTGCAACAATTCCATCAGCAAAGAACAATCATGCTAGGCTTAAGGTGTTAATTATTTTTATTTCATGATTGCATGGGTCTGGTTTTTGATGGCTTTTAAAATGTGCAGTCATCTCATGGGCTGATGTCCTTGGATAACTGGTCTGACTGACCACAATTTAAATAATCACTGAGCTGCACGAAATACATCCTTGACACAATGTACTGAGGGCTGGCCCAGTGGCTTTTGAGTATCATGAAGTCATTCAAGGTAAAAGATTGTGCTGACAAAACTTTGATGGCCTCTGGAGCAGAATTATGTGATCACTGAGTAAGCTGAAAACACGGGCCTGAATTAACTGGACCATGAGTAAAATTGTATGTTCCTTTCTGGAGCAAAATAAAGGTACTAATAATATTTTTAAGGGCCTCTGCAGAGGGGTGATATAGTCCCAGCAGAAGCTGGCTATCTCTAGTGGACAGACTCAGAAGGGAATTATGATTTGGATTGACATTTATTTGATTGTCTTTCTTGCAGAAAGAGAGCTTGGCAGAAGTCCTGTGTCCCAAAGCTGGGCTGGCTTGTCAGTTCCCATACCTGAGGATAGTGCCAAAGTGCACAGTTTCAAGTTTTGTTTTACTTGGTTTGAAGTGTTTGGAAACATATATGCAATTAGACACACTAGCTGTGAGCCTGGTGTATGACTCAGGTTTACACTCCTTAACCAGTGGTGCTGCTATTTTTATGTTCGTAAACTTGCACTTTCATCATGTGCACATTAGACAAGCAAGCCGCTTGTCAGGTAGCAGTGCTCTCTGCTTCGTGTGAAAGGTCTCCTGGAAGGGACTATACAAGGGGGTTGCAGTAGAGGCTGCAAAAGATTGGGGTTCTGGGTTTGGTACTACACTTTGATGCTGACCAGAGGGCATACCAAGGGAGTGAGTTTCCTCCCTTGGATCTCACTCTCACCATTTAAGGATAAGTGTTGAAGCACTTCCTTCCTCTAACGCTTCTTTTCACCTGGCAAAGCATCAATACTGTCATGTTAGAAGAATCTGATACATCAACATTGCAACTAGAATTTGATACTGAAACCTATTGCCATGGACTCTGGGAGGCATGGACAGCCTGATCATAAAAAGCAAATGTGATGGCAGTTAGCATTTGAGGTTGAGCACTGAGCATGTGACCATCAGGAATGGAACCTACCCTTCTCCTGTCCACCTTTGTAGCAGCAAAGAAGCCCAGGAGTGTTGCATTGAGTGAGTTCTGGCTGAGCTTGTCTGGTTTCAAGCCCACCAAGGGCACTTTCAGTGACTCTGGGGGTTATTTGAATAATCATGCAATCAAGCTGAATGCCAGCAGGTCACAAATAAGCAGGCCGAAAGGGAAGACTAAGTCTGGAAGAGGGGGCTTGGAATGGTAAAGGAAGGGAATTTATATACAGCTCAGGTTTGTGCAGTAGGACGAGGTGCTTCATCCAATGTATCAGAACCTACTCAATGTGCTTATGTAGTGTGAAATCCTATTTCTGAGTGCAAGAAGAAGAGTAGAAACAGTCAAGTGAGATTCTAGCAAGAGCGTTACACTTAATTTGCAGCACTGTTCAGCTGCAAGACTGTAGCTGGTTAGGACCGAAGTTTTTAGCCAGCAGTGTGGATGCAGGTGATAAAAGACTTTAATGTCCTCTATCCTTGGTATTCACGTGTCTCCCCAGTGTAGTTTATAGATCACCAGTGGGCTCACAGAGATCACAATGGGATTGATGTGCAAGACTTTCCAGGGGTTCTGAAACCTCTTGGGAAACTTAAATTTCCTTTTTGCATTAATTCCAAATGGGTCAGCAAGTTCTGGAGGCTTGACCTCATTTCAGGTTTTTTGGATTTATACAAAAGCTTGAAATGCTGTTCTGAGGGATAGTGATTTAATTCCCTTTTTTGTCTTTCAAACAGATGTTCTTCTATGTAAGGTTCCCTAATGAAATGCTTGTTTGCTGTGAATTTTCTTTTAAACACCAAGAATGTTTAACAACATATTCAGTATGACATATTCTGAACAGGAAATCTCTGTTGTCCTGGTAGGTTTTTGTTTGGTTGTATTTAATCATGAACAGTGCAGAACTTGGAGAACTGGCATAACATAGTACCATGCAAGAGTTGTTCTGGTTGATGAGTGGTTTTGGAGCAGCATTCCAAGGGCAATGTCTAGGAAGGTTCCTGCACCAGGAGGGGTCTTGTGGGCTTTTCTTCCAAGATGAAATATTGCTGTGTCTGGAAAAAAAATAGGGAAGAGGTAATATTGACATTTCTCTGTCTTTAAGTTCCCTGTCCTGCTCATGTGTAAGGAAGCAAAAGAACCCAAAGATAAGCTCGAGTGAAAAAGCAAGCTAATGACCCTGGGAGAAGAGTAGCAACTAAAAAATGAAGGGAAGGTTTGGACCTAGGGCTGCTTTGGAGGTGAATGAGCACCAAAATGGAAACAGAATCCTGATAAGGTCTGGTGGAAAAATACATCAACATAAGGATGCATTGTGTATTGTGGCATACTGGTCTGTGTAGTTTTCAAGAAGGGCTGAGCTGAGCTGCCACTGAGCTGTGACATGAGCTAGTCCAGTAGGGTCCCTCACTGTTCATGTCTGCGTTAAAAGAATGTCACTTTCCTATTTGGGGAAATTTGCACAACAGCAAATACCAGATCTCCTGTTCTAAGGAGGCAACTTTTTCTCAAGAATTGTTTCTAGTTAGAAAGGTTGAAGATGAAGATTGATCAGAAATACCAACAGGGCAGCATTTTTCCCAAGATGATAAAATTTAGAGGAGTTAATATATGAGATTGTTTCTTCCATCTGTTGGATTTTGGGACATTTCTTAATGCCAACTTTATTTTCCTTGATTATGAGTTTGGGCTAGCATTTTAATCCTTTCATATATATGAATATTAAAAAAAAAGCAGCAACAAACCCTGAGGAGATTTATAGGGGTGTTAGGTAGTGTATTTCAAGGGTTGGATAGCTTCTTTTTGTTATTTATTCTGTGTCACAAAACAGAGTGAGGTAATCTCTGAACTCTTTTATCCTTAATCTGGTGTCACAACACATCTCACTTTAACATGTAGTCAGCAGGGTAAGGAAAATAATAAAGGCCTGTTGTACAGCAGATAAGTATTGGTGTTAGCAAGGGAAATAAGAATCTTTTCTTCTGGCGTTGGATGTATTAAAACTGGCACAGAGTTAAAGTCCACAGGTTAAAATCTTCCAAACTTTGAAAGCAATAGCTTACCTGATCTGTAAGATTGTTTGCAAATCCGTTGAACTTAGTTGCTTAAAATTCCTGATGGGTCTTTGTTGGCATGCAGCAGTCCCTCTCAAGAAAAAGAAAAAACCTGAAAGAGAAAAACAAAATAAAAACCCCAGATACTTTTTAATAATAAACAGCCTGTCTTTCAGAAGTGCCAAATGCCCAGCAGTTCCGTGATTGCATTGGCAGCAGGTGGGTTTTCATGGGTCTGAAAATCAGAGTATTTTAGATTTTTCCACAAAAGCAGTTTGATGTGTTGGCTGAAGTGAGAACACTGCTCATGTCCTAATGTGGACAGCCAGGGAGGTGACGGAAGGTGCCATCTGGCAGCAGAGCCAGCTGGCTCATTCCAAGAACATCTTCTCAGGGGGGTTGCACAGCACAGCTGGTGGCTTGTAAATTCCCATCCTACCTTGGAATACGCTAATTTTTCTATGTGGCTGAGCTTACAGTTACTATGAAGCACAACTTTAGGCCTATGTTTCACTATGTGAAAATTGTCAACTATTTCTCTTGGAAAGCTTTTGCACTGAGAATTTCCAGCCTCTGATCTGCCTGAAAATAGCTAGGGACCATTTTAACAGTTCTTGCATGAGGTTTTTCTTGGCAAGTCAAAGTCTACCGCTAATATAAACTTTCTGTTTCACCCCTGTACCTTGAAGAAGTCATTTTGCTCTGCTGTGCTCCATTTGGAAACCAGAAGCTTCTTTTGAAGATGCTCTGAGTTGCTTTTGACATAAACACTGGTCAAAGTTGTTGTTCTGTTTAGAACAGCAGCCAGAGTCCTGGCCTAATTGTTCTCTTGAGTGGAAAAAATGTTTTATCAATGCCGAGTGTTTTATATGGAACATGCATTCCCAGCTGGCAGAACTTCAAGAAAACCCAAAGTATTTTGTTGCATGGTTACCAGAAGACATACGATAATGGTCTGAGCTTGTTCTTCATATTGCAAGGCTAGATTGTTTTCTCTATTAACTTTATAGTCTTTATTTGCTCATGCTTACATGAATTATGCAAGTAATGTACATCAGTTTTACAGAACAAGGGGGAAGCCCTGAAGCCAATGAAAAGTTTCCTTTCTGAATTACTCCATTCCACAAAAAGAAGTGCACAAGAACTGGGGACAGTTGTGTTAGTAGTCTGCATTTCTATGACATGCTACTTCTAGCAGTCTTCCAAATGGCTGTCAGGTTTAGTCTTTACCACAGGCCATGCATAGAACAAGTGAAAAAATAATCAATGCAGCCAAGAGCAGGCCTGTAAGACTATTTTTCTTCATCTAGCAGCACTCCAAAGAGCATCTGTGAAAGAGAACTAACTGGAAGCCAAATCCCAGGTCATCAATACCAAATTTGTTTAGTTTCAGTGATTGCGTTTTAGGAAGATAAAAAGTACTGCTAAATGTTGTCCTTGAAGGTGTGGAGATAGGCTGGGCTATGTAAGCTATGTTACTAGCTTGCTCCTTGCAGTGGCAAACACAGTGATGTCTTCATCATTTCTACAGTTTGGAAAGCCAACGTGTTTCCTTTCCAAGGGAATTTTCCTGTAAAGTTGTTTAAAAGTTAAGAAAAAAAAAGTTTGGTTTCTTTTGTTAACCTTGGTATTTTAGTTTTGCATCCACTAAATTTAAGAGTATCTAGTGGAAAAGAAGAAGGAAGTGGACTAAAGCAACTCCTATTGTAGTAGAAGATTAAAAAAACCAAACCAAAACCAAAACAATCAAACAAAGCAAATAAAGCCTTGCAGATCTTGAATTTTAAAAGTATAGCCAGTCTCAGCCAAAGGAAACCAAGTTTAAGATTTTTCACTTTCCAGCTGTTGGTCTTTTAATACAGTTTGGAGTTAAGTGTCTTGTAAAATAAATAATTGTGCAAAAGAAAGATACCCTTACTACTAGCATACTGGTTAAACAGTCCTCTAAATTGGAAAGCGGGCATACCCAAAGAGAAATCTGGATTGCTAGTAATTCTTTTTCATTTGGTTAATTGTTCTGATGCCTGTTCTTGACCCGAGTTTACCAGCTACGTAGCAATGCTACTCCAAAACAAGCTGGACATTGCTAACTGAAGAAATGCTGAGTAGGGGACAGGCAGGTATGCTAAGTGTAATGTGTTGAAAGTCCATTGTTTTGCCATTCGAGGGCTAGTCCCTAGTTCTGTTTGATGAGGTAACAATGTATCTGATGAAGGTTTTAAAAGCAAACTTTCTAATGTTTACAAAATCCTTAACAAAGATGAAATAAAAAAAAAGTTACTTCTCTAGTAAGGTGCAAACATGCATCACCCATTCATTTCTAGCACAGAGTGATTTTCTGCACAAGCATGAACTTCATGGAAGTTTCAGGCACTCCTGCAGCACAAGGAGGCACCCCAGTGAACACTTGGGTGGAGAGCTCTCAGGGATGAGGTGTAGCGGCAGGTTCATAGCCACGCTATGACCCTGCAGAAAGACGGGAGCAAGTTGCAGCAAGGTTATGGAAGCGTCTAGCTGTGAACTGCAAACTGACCTGTGAAAATGGGAACAATCTATTCCACTGCTGGTCTTATTCCACATTCAGCACATAGTGGGATGTTTATTTCTCCTGCTTTCAGTGGAAACATAAAAGCCTGTAAGTCAGTGTAAATTACTCAGGCAAAAGACTACATATTAATGCAATCTGTTACAAGTAAATGAGCTGCACTTCTTCTAGCAGTGCTGTAAGCAGCGCTTCTCTGATTCAGCATTATCTACCATCCTTCTGCATCAAAAGAAAGATGACAAATTCATTCACTACTTCAAAAGTGCCCAATGTTGAAAATTATTGGAAGTCCCTTGTTTTCATAGCTCCTAGTTGGAGAAAGGTTGGCTTGTGTATTCCCATATAAGTCTCAGATAGCAACAAAAAACTTCATGTCTTCTTATTCAGTTCTAGAAAGACACGCTACAAGAATCTGGCACCAGATGTGCCAGGGTGATTTTGTTGTCAGCAGACCAAAGTTCAAATCCTTCACTGCCATTACCTCTGTCAGCATCTGTGTGTCTGATTTGAGACAGTGTCATCTAAGTGCCTTGGATGATTGTGCTAGAGGAGAAGTGTTCCCTCTGCTTGCCATGCTGGCTTTTGAGAACACAAGTCATAAATAAAACCAAGTCCATGGGAAATTTGCAGCTCGTAGGTAACCTAGAACAGTTCCCATTTCCTTTTGTTTCATGACTTGTATTGTTTGTCTCTTGTCCTCTGGGTGCGTCCCTCAGAAAACCTGTCTTTTCTAGTCACCTGAATCCATCCTTTCTCACAGAAGTGATCCAAGTTTGGGAAGTTGCTCCCTTTTTGTTGTCTTTACAAAAGCTTATTGCAGGGGCCACAAGGAGCATCTAATCTGATGCAACAGCCCTTAAAGTGACTTAGGTTCTTCTGACAGGTGCAGATGGTGGGTTAAATCTCCTGTTGGCAACCTCAGCCCCTGCCAAAATCAGACTTCTCCTGCCTATTTGTGCAGGCTGGTGTTTGTAGGGCTTCTCATGGCAGGTGGATTCACTTTTCAGGCTCTGAGAATACCAGTCCAAACTTTCTGCCTTGAAGGCAGCTGAGGCACGGGCACCAGACATCTCAGGAGCTGCGTTACATTTGAGCAAGGAATCCTGCTTTCTTCTCAGCACTTGGTGTGCTGGACCATTACCATGACAAAGGAGGACTATTGACTTTCATAGTGATAATGTCTTTGATTTGAGGCTCGCTTTGATTTGGGGCAGTAGTGTTTGCTGGCCCAGAGAAGCATTGGTCTCCTCCAGGTGAAGAGCAAGGAGAGAAACACACTTTTGAGAAGGAGGAGGAAGAGGGAAAGAATTGGCTGAAGAGACTGAATGGAAAGCCATAATAGATGCAGTTAGTCGCTGGGAAGGGCCCAAAAGCAACCCATGATTCCTTAAGACAATTAAAAGCAAATTGTCCGGCTGAGCGATCCCAGAGCAAGGAAGATGCTCCCCCAGACTATAATTCAAGGGGCTGAATGGCCCTCAAAAACTGAGAGCAAAGAGAAAAAACCCCAGAAGATGAGGCAAACGATGGAACAGATGTGAGTGCTTTTGTTGGGAAGACTTGGAGGCTAGCGGGATGGCGATAGGCTAATTTGAGGCGCATAATGCCAGGTTCCTTTCATATGCAGAATAGCACTTTGATCCACTGTGGATGAAAGTGCTGAAAAGTGGAGAGGATGGCAGGGGGTCTTTTGTCTTTGACAAAAAAGGCATCTGCTGGGCTCTAACCCCCTTTTCCCCACCCCCTTAGCCTAGCGGGCCACTCCAAGAATGCTAGCAAAGGGGACAAGTGTCTCCTGACAGCTGAAGAAATCTCCAGGAGGAGAATGAGGCTTGCAGCAATATGTATACCAGAGAGCTTAATCGATTTTTTCCACAGTACAAAAAGGGAGAGAGTTGGGGAAAGACAGAGAGATCACAGTAGAAATGGGAGGTGGGAGGAAAAAAATCCCTTTCTAATAAACTTGTTACTTTTGTTCTCAGAATACATCTTTTCAGGAGATGCTTTGATGCTAGTATGAATACACTTAATGGAGCAGAGTAGGGTAGAGTTGCTGGGCTGGGGGGGTGGGGAGGTGTGAAGTAAGGAAGAATAGTTTTGCAAGGAGGATTAATGTAGAGTGATTTCTGTGGATTCTAGCACAGGAAAGATTTTGGAATTGGTAAAACAGTGCAGTGGAAGAGATACCTGGGAGACAGATGCATGCTTTCTGTACCGTCTGTTGGAGGAGCTCAGCTCAGCACAAATTCTTGGTTTTGATTTCTAATCAAAATTGAAAATTTCTCTTCAACCTTCCCTTCTTTCCTGTTGTTGTCTTAACTCCTTGGACTTCCTAGAAATGAAAGGACTGCATGATTGAATGGGGACCTAGGAAGGCAAGCAGTATTTGTGCCAAGCACATATAGCAGCTGCAGATCAACTGGTGATCTGGTCCCCGCTTCTCATGCTTTATCGACTTTCTTCAGCTTTTTGCATCTGGTAAACAAGACAGGGATCTGATCCACCGAGTCTGATGGCTGTGGTGTTCCTTAACTATTACTTTGCACCTAGTCTAATGTTTTCTTTGAGAAATAATGACAGATAAGAGTTACCAACCTCTGAGTAAGACCCACCTCAGGGTCTTTAAATATTTTCAGAACAGTAGGTTCAAGAATCTTCTTTCTCTTGAGATCCTGACAGTGTTTATCCATTACTGTTTACTGAAGATAACCTTCTCACGAGGGCACAGCTATAAGCAACACCTGGTACTGGAAACAGCTCCTCCCTCTTTAACCCCACACTCTTCTTTCTGCTGGTTACAGTTCCTCCAAGAATGTACGAGTGATGCAGAAATGGAGAGAAACTATTACATTCCTTTGGGAGGCTCAACACACAAACAGACACCAAATCATAATCCTGTGTAACTGTTCAGTAGGTGCCATGATCTCCCTCCAGCAGATGCCACCATTCTGTTCAGGCCAGCTGATGTGGAGAGTACTTTTGGCAATAGCATCTCCTACCCTCCAGCTGTGCAAAGCCTGATGACATGAATTACTGTAACTCATTAGGGAAGGCTAACTGTCAAAGACATTGATGTTTTTTAGATTTCTACCATTAATCGTATCTTGACTTTTCTGGCTCCCAGTGCTCGGGCTGTGGTGGACAATGGTATGCAGGGACTTGAGCTGCTGCAGCTGTTTTCAAAGGAGCTGAGACCACCACTGTCCCTTACAATGCCACGATGAAAATCCCCTCTCTGTGTAGACTTCGGGTTGTTCTTGTGTGACTTCTCTCTCAGTGCTATGTACACTGATAGGATGCAGATCTAGATCCAAATGGGCAAAGATGTTGCTCATGGGTACGTCTCACCTGGCAGGGAACAGCACTTTGTAATCCTCTGTGCCAAAGAAAAACAGCCCATGCAGTGTCATGCGAACCCACTGACTGGGCTATGGGTCCTTAGCAGCCTATTGGATGGTCTGTCCCCAGGCAGTTTGGTCAGAATGGAGTGTGGGAGTCTTGGGCAGTGAGCCTGGACACTTGTTATTCTTTGAGGTGAAACATGAAGCACCTCATTGTGAAAGGTCTTTTGTGTTTCCCCAGCTGGGAAGGCAAGCCCTTCAGCTGCTGCCATCCTGAGATTTCTTCACATTTCCAGTATCAACTCTCCCACCTCCATACCAGAAGGATGTACTCTTAGCAAAGACTGGAGAACTGCCAAAACTGCCTTACCAGGACAGCTCTGTGTCATGCCAGCAGTAGAAATCTGAAGTGTGTGTAGTGGGGCGGGATGTGAGTTGACTCTATTCCTATGTAAACATGTGTGGTAATCCTCCATAACTGCAGGTAGTCAGTGCAGTTTTAAACTGTGCTCTTGAGACACATTTATTTAGCTTTTTGCAGTTCACTGTGTGCTAGTTTATTGTGGCCGGTGTGTGGGCACAAGGAAGAAAGATGCTTGTGTGGCTTGACCTGACTGCCATGGTCCAGGCCAGGTCTGCTTAGAGGAGAGACTGAATCTGTTCCACCTGAAGCACACTGCAAGGGAGGAGGGAAGATATGTGCGTGGAGCAGAAGGTAGCATGCGGAGCAAGTGACAGCAGGAGTGCAGGTTGTGGGAGTGCAGCAGAGAGAGGAAGGTTTGCTTTGTTCTCACGTCTCACCCAGCAGGCTGGTGTTTTCTGCACAGAAGCCTGTTACCCTCCACTGTGTTCTGATGAAAATCGAAAGGTAAAAATTGTAAAGCCTCTTTGTTGTACTTACTGTAAATGGAGGCAGAGCTACCTGACCCGCTCAGGTGACCATCACAGGTCTTATTCCTGCTCTGTGGTCAGGGACTGCCTGGTTATTGTTTCAGAGGCTGCTGAGTCTAGAAAGGGCCATATTGCTTTAGTGGTAAATTGTCCAGGCAGATGCTGCGATGGTAGTCGCATAACTTACAAATCAAGCCATTCCCATGGAAGTGCCTTTGGCTGGACTGATTGTATGTATGAGATTTTCCTGGCATGACCTAGCAGTCCTGGCTGTAGAAATCCTGTGTTATCAGCATGGATTTGGCCTGTCTCTCAGTGAATCTTGTCTGATCATTAACATCCGTTAGGGCATCTCTGTGTGGGAAGTGAAGCCAAACAAATGGAAAATGATGGCTTCTGAGTGCAATGAGCCTCAGCCAGCATGCAAACTTTTGTTCAGATATGAAGTGGTTTCAATTAGTTTTGTTTACTTCCAAATTAAACAGGGGTCCTTTGCAAGATGGCCACTGGTTAGTTCAATATAACTTTCCTGAGTGTCTGCCTGGAGGTATTCTTTTAATCAGGTGCAGTTTGTACCAACAAAGTGAATTCTTGCCCTTTTTAAAAACATGAGATGGGAGCTAATGTTGCTATTCATGAACACCCTTCCAGAACTAATGCGAAGTTATGTGCTTTCATATTCAGTTAAATACACAGTGGTTTGGATCCAGACAGGCAACCCTAGCTGTAGTGGGGACAGTGTGATTCCAGGTTTGATGGGACCTGCATCTTTCTGTGGGAGATGGATTGTTGTGTGGGGAGAGGGCAAATTGCACCTGTTTTGTTCCTGCATCTGCCCTGTCCTGTAATCCCAAGATTTGGTGCACATAATCTCAGTACATCATGAGTATGCTTACTAACATTCGACTTTCATGGTGTTGACGAATACCTCCAGCTCCAGAGTGCTTTTGATGGTGTTCAAGGCAAATATCCAGGAGGTATTAATTACACAGAGCCCTTGTCAGGCTGCAGAGAGTCACGAGAGCTTGGAAAACAGCCCTCCCAAGAGTAGCTTGTGAAATGTGTTTCAAGACCTCAGTGATATCTCTCAGCTTTATGTCTCCTTTAGAAATAAAAGCAATATGCCAGTACGCAGTAGGAAAGCGTGTTCCAGTTGTCTAGTCTCAGCATGCAAACCAGTGGTACTTGAGTAAGCGCTGTTTGGGAGAGATGGCAGCATTTTAGTTGCCCCATGCTGATATCGAGCTGCTGTCTGCACAGGTGAGTAGCCAGCCCTGCGCCCCACCTGTGTGCCCACTGGCACCCTGTGCTCAGCCTGGAGGGGGTTCTGGACTTGGGGCAGAATGGGCTCCCTGCCCCTCCAGAGCTTGGTGGCCACCTGCCGTGGTGGCTGGAGCAGCAAGATGTACAGTGGTCCTGTATGGTCTGTTTGGCTCCAGAGGCCCCTGTCAAGTGTTGCTCCAAATGGCTGTCGTGCCTTTGAAGTGGCAGTCAGCCTGGTGAGGTGTGCGCTGCCCTGGGTGGGAGGCAGCTGGGGGGCAGCTCTCTCTGGGTCAGGCCCTGAGGCCACTGCCTTGGGACACCCATGCTGTGGAGGAGCTGGGGAAGCAGCAACACCTGGAGAAGACCTGGTCTTCTGGTCAAGGGAGTGGCTCACTGTGGCTAGGAGCTGTGGAAGCCACGCTGGTTCAGCTTGGGGTGAAGGGAATGAGAGTGTTTGCATTCCTGGGTGAATGCTGAGGAGGAGGAGGATGGAGCGCAGGCAGTGGCAGCCCCCTGCCTGCAGAGTCCATCACTGGGGGGAGACCGCTAGGCTGCTGTGGGACAGCAGCCACCAACCTTCCCTGGCCTGCTCCAGAGAGCCATTCCTGCCTGAAACAAATGGGGTGTGTAGGAGAAGGAGACACAAAGCAGGAAACAACAGCATTGATGTTCCTCACAGATGAGAAAGAAAGGGCAAACAAGGAGAAGCTGTGCTTAATTTAGGTAGGTAGCTGAGGAGCTGTGGGGGTGGGAGCCTGTCTGGGTGCTGAGGCTCTATGGTGGTCAGGCAAACTGTCACCTAGGGGAGCAAGACAGCCCCTGTTTCAGTCTGCCCCTTTGTATCTTCTGTATTAATCACATCATGGGCAAACCTCCTGGAGTTACTTGTGGTGAGCCTGTTCCCTGTGAGCAGGCTTGTGGGACCTGAGTATCTGCAGACCTGGAGGAGGCATGGGTTGGCAACATGTGGACTGACTTGCTCAGAGTGGGAGCAGCTTCAGAGAGCCCTCAGCAGGCAGCTGTGTGTCTGTGACCTTCTCAAGGGGCAAGATGAGAACTCACCAGGAACTCTGTCTTTTCCTCCCTCTTCCCCTTCCTCAGGTGGTCTTTGCTTTGAATCAGACTCTCTTGCAGCAGGAGAGCCTCCGAGCAGGGAGTTTCCAGATCCCCTATACGACAGAAGATCTTATCAAGCATTACAACTGTGGAGACCTCAACTCCATCATCTTCAACCATGACACTTCTCAAGTGAGTCTTGCCACCACAGCCCTTGTACTATGTACGTGTCCCCATAGTGTAACCCCTGTCTCACTCATGCTCATCTTTCCTCAGGCAGGCCCTTTACAGGCAAGGGCCAAGGGCACATTGCTGGCTCCCTGGCCTGTTGGCTTTCCTGTGCCTCCTGTCCCAGGAGTCTGCACCACCTCACCCCATTTTCCTGCATGCAAGAAGTAAAGGCACACCTGGCTTTACCTTTTGGATGAGTGCTGTGTTTGCTGTAGCATCAAAGCTCTATAAGTTGATCCTTTATTTTCTTAAGGATCCTGTGACATTATGCTAGCTTAGGTATGAGCAAACTTATCGCCAACAGAGAAAAGCAGCAGGCTCTTTTTGTGCAGACAGCAACAGAGAAATGCACTCTTGACTTGGACACTTGTGTAAGGCTGGGCAAGCTGCAAGCTTTTTAATATCCCCTATCAGTATGATTGTGTACTGTGGGCAAGGCCCAAAGAAGGGAAATGGAGTGAAACAAAGAAAAGATAGAGACTGAATCTTAAGGAGAAGAAAACCTTCTGAAGTCTCATAGACTTGGTTTATGGAGACTGTTTCCTAAGCAGCACAGTGGAATGTAATGCTCTGATCTTTAAACCACTAGAAAATGCCCAGCAGGGACCAATTTCACCTGTTTGGGCTGTTAGATTAGCTAACCTCAGACTGGGATATCAGGCCTTTCTATTCCTGTCTGTGAGGTACTGCCTAGCAGTTTGTGCACATCAATGAAAACATAGGTTCTAGCCTCACAGCGCTGAACAAGCGAGTGTTGGTACCTGGGCTTTCACTGCTGAATAACTATTTTCCTATGGCTTTTTAATATATATGGTGCAGTGCTGCAGAGCTGGAAATACTGTCATATGAACCCTTACTTCTCCAGTGCTGAGCTTTGTGCATGTGTTCTCCCCTTTCTGTTCTGCACACCCTTCAGCCTGCAAGTGCAGGCAACCTGGTCATTAATACTGCTTAGCTTTTACACAGTGCATTTGATTCGTAGATTTCAAAGGGCTTCTTAAAGGAGGCCAGCACTGTAAGAGCATACAGATGCTGCATCACTATTCTGCTGAGGTGTTACAAGCTGCAGACAGCTGGTGTTGCATTGAGGTCCTTGGAGAAAACAGCTCTTGCCAAGACATGTATGTCTCCAGGGAAGCAAATGCCCGTTACTTACCTGAAGGGCCCTACTGCAGGACAGTTTCCCTCACAGTGGAGCTAGTCTGCAACGGTATCAGCTAATGTTTTTAAGCAGAACTTCTTTGTAAATTGTATTTGACCCCATCCTGTCCGAGTAGATGACCCTCTGTGGGCTAAGAACCCTTTGGAAACAGTCGATAATAGTCTTTAACTGCCTCCAGATACTCTTTAGCTGCTGCAGCCTTGCAAGGGAAAGCATCTAGTTTAGTGTTTGCTCCCCAGAAACCACCATTTGCAGGCCCTTTCCTTAGTAGTCCCTGTAGCTGCAGTGCCTGAAGCTACTTCTCAAGAAGTCAGGATGACTGCAACTCCAGACCCATGTTTCTGTTTACTAGCAAGAGGTCAGGGTAGTGTGCAGCCACAGCTGTCCTGGGGGCCCCAGGGGAGGAAGCCAGTAATTTAAAAGATACCTTGAGGACAGGTGAACTGGAGGTGGTAATACTTTCTTTCCTGACAAAATCTGGCCCTCTTTCTTTTGGAAAGTTTAGGGATGTTTTGTTAACTAGTTCAAATTGCAGTTATTTTTTGACAGCCTGAGGGTTCTGATACCAGTCAAACTCTCTTAGAAGAGTGTAATTATCGTTACAGTTATGTCATACCTATGGCAACTTAGGGAAGAGGTATGTAGCTAAAGATAGCCCGTGGCAAATATTTACTTTCTTCAGCCAAACAATCAGAATTTGGGATCTAAAGTGTGGAAAAGGGAGGATATTTGTTGACTTTGTAAAAAAAAAAATAATATTCAGCCAGCTGACTTATGAAACAATATGTTGAGAGAATTGAAGCTCTGTGCATTATTAGAAATTTGCTGAGTAATTTTTTAGCTTTCTTTGGGGTTTTTCTTACTGGGCAATTGCTGCATTCAGTGATGGAGCAAAATACCTGTGTATGATGGCTGCCTGTGAAATAAATGCCCCTTTCATGAAGACTTTTTTTTCCCCTACCCTAGGTCCCAAATTTCATTAATGCTACACTTCTGGCCCATGAACGCATTACTGCCCAAGAGATAGACAGCTACTTCCGTCAGGAGCTCATCTACAAGCGAAATGAGCGAATGGGCAGGAGGGTGAAGGATCTGCTGGAAGAGTACCCAGACAAGAGTTTCTTCTTTGCATTTGGAGCTGGTATGTGATCGAGGTGCCCTTCAACCTGAACATATTCTTCCCACGTCTGCTAGAAGCGTTTTACAAATGCTTGTCTTAGTTTAAAGAAAGGTTAGAACTTTCGCCATGGTGGACACAGAACACAGCTTTACCCTGATAGTTGTACTCCAGCAGGAAAACTTTTTCAGTGTAGGAGACTCTTTTTATTTAGTATGCAAAGAGCTCAGAGTGTATGCATTGATTCCAATATTTAATAATTATAGACTTTTTTTTATATGCATAGCCAAAGATACTGAACGAACTACAGTGCATACACAAAAGGAACAGCTCTTGGGTATACGTCCTTGTGGTCTGGCCAACCAGGGTGGAAGGGCAGGAGAAACATGGAGCTGAGATAGAAGGTATAAAGTCAGATGTTGCACCAGTGCTTGAATAAACCTTTCAAGAACATATCCAAAAGAGTAACATGCCAAATCGCATGAATTTAAGGGGCTCAATAAATGCAAGGGGAGAGGTGAGACACACTTTCACCTTTCTCTTTGTGCTGCAGCTCCTTACGTCTTTCACTGTGCTTCCACAAGGAAATTGTGTCTGCCACTGTTTTGGAGGAGACCACTGGGCCCAGCTGGGGAAAACCTACTCCATTTTCTGCCTCTTAGCAGCCAGCAGGAGTCTACAGGCACATTCAACTCAGCGAGGTTAACACCCACACTTCACACTAGGGCTGGGTGCAGGGTGTAAATAGGATTGGTTTGCCGTGACTCCTGTCCTTAGCTCTAGCTCCAGGGAAGGGAAGAAGTGAGGATCAGTGTGTGAAAAGACACCTAGCGGTGTGTGAAATTCCTAGAGGAGTATCACATCCCATCACCATGAACCATATGGGCCTTGAGAAGGGGGGAGAACTGAAACTGGTGTTAGGCTCCATGTGATGTTTTCCAGTCTCAGTGGCTACTGCTTTAGTGAGGATGGAAGATCTAGACAAGGCAAGGAAAATATTTACTTAAACATTCAAAAAGCATTGGTATTTGAAGTCTGTGAGAATCTCTTCACTTGCAGCAGGGAGCTGTGGTTACAAACTTATCATAACAAGGGTCCTGTGACAGCAGGGAGGTAATGAAAGGTGGCTGATAATGTCTGTTCAGGCACGCATGAAGATTGTAACACACTATCTTCCTGCGCTATCATTGCTCTGTGCAACTTGCTGTCGCAAAGAACAGTGAAGCAGGCACAGGTTGTGTAGATTTTGGTCATGTCTGTCTGTAAGCTAAGACCAGAGCTTTGCTGTACTTTGCTGCTGATGTTTTGATTGCACTTGTCCCTGCTGCTGAACTGATGTGCATTCCTGACCAGCATATATGTCAGCCCTGACTGCCAGTTGCATCAGTTGCAGGTAGCTAGTCTTCCATCAGGAGGCTGGTCACAGATGTTGGGGCTGCAGTAACTGGGTCACAACTGTGCAATGAGTGACCCATGCAAACAGACAGTTGTGGGTGCAAGTGTCACTCTGAGTATGCCCTACTCCAGGAGCAGAATCCTTTGAGAGAAAAGAGCCTTTTCCTGCACATAGCCCCTGAATCCCAGCAGCTGCGTTGGACAAGTCACCTGTCTTTAAGATGCTTTTGTCTCATTTGTCTCATTCCATCAATTTCCTTCTCTTCCCGCTCTTCTGCCCCAGACTTCATTGTCACTAGTGGGCACAGCTCAGCCCCAGAGCCCAGAAACACTTGCAGGAGCAGGACAGATCCCTGTCCTTCCCCATCTCTCTTGTTTTCAACCTTCATTGACAGTCCTACAAACCATCCCAGGCTTTCTGAATTCTTGCTTTCCTCCTTCATCTTATTTTCCTTTTCCCAGTTGTCCCCTTCTTTGTCCCCTGATTTACACTTCCAGTAAAACAGATTCACCCAACACTTCTGTACTGCAGCACTGCCTGGAGCCTTGGGCCTATATGAACACCTTTGATCCGTGGCTTATGTGCACATGGCTTGTTTTCCAAGCAACATGTGTGGTCTTCTTGTGCTTTTCCATCATACTTTTGAATCCAGACAGGTTCTCTGTCTTCTCTGGGGGCTCTAGATCACCTTTGAAATTGTCCCCGATTACAGTCTGGCTTTGATACCAGTCTGGCCTCTGTTCTCATCTGCCCTTCCAAATAGCTCTGCTCAAAGGACAGTGCCAGCCTCCCACTTTTAGCAGCATATTATCCGCATTATCCCTTTTTTTTTTGACTGCATGGGCATTTCTTTTTTCTTTTTTTTTTATTATTTGTTTTGTATTATTTTTCTAAATGACAAGTAACATCACAGGATATAATGCAAAAAACAGATGCATTTCTACACAGTTTAGAGGTTTTCTGAGTGCACATTACAAATATGAGTGCATGCTTTTATTATTTTCCAGCAAGCTAATTTAGCCTTTTGCTTATCAAGGTTGCTGTATGTGATAGATAATTATGCAGAAGATTTATTTTTATGCTAGCCAGCAATGAAGATGAACAAATGTCTTCTGTTCCATTTGGAGCACTGCTTGAGTATTGTACAGTTGTTAATTACTGGACTAGGGTTCTGGGAAAGTGCTCACAGAAGGCAGGTTAGAATGAGCTGCAGAAGAGGAGAAAAGGGAAGGCCATAGGAATGGGACAAAATCATCACTGCATCGTGGCTTCCCCTCTTCTGGCCCACAGTGAAAAAAGTATCTCCTAGCACTGGCTGATAAACTCCAGGACAAGGTTGAATTAAAATAGTAGTAGGATACTGAAGGGTCTCCAGATTAGAAGGGAGAGAAGACTTTTAGTTGTTTCTTCCCAGATTTTTTTCACCCTGTGCTTTTTATTTTTAAAAGGGCTAGACTTTTTGTAAGGAAAGTTCTGTTCTTTTCATTAACCAAACATCATTGAAAAAACCACTTTTATCATCAATTACATCCAAGCAGGGTCATGATTTGTGGGTGGCTGTGGTATTACAAATACCCCCTCTTGTTATTTAAACTACTCTTTGTATTTTTATTCTTATGGAGGAAAAATCAGAAAAGATTGATGATTAATTTTATATCTCAGATGGGTTGATATAGTTCAGAGATGCGTAATGCATTGTGCAAAATAAAGCTCCTACCTCTTTCCAGATCTTAATACAGCTGCAAGGCTATAGAGGTTGATTTCTTATAGGGTATTACATGTGGTAATTTGGAATGTGATAGATTTGATCATTAGATCCAGCATATTTTATGCTTCTACTACATTTTAACAGATCAGAAAAACACCCCCTATACTCTGTTGAAAACATTACGCAGTCAGAGCTCATTTCTGGAATTGTTTTTGTTTGGAAGTAATTTAAGCTTGCACAAAATTGGAGAGCTAAAAAATAACAGATTTTGCTGCAACTGTCCAAAAAGCTTTGCTTCTGGCCAAAGTGCAAACCTGGAAAGTTTCAAGCCAATATAACTCTGTTTGAGGGAATTAGAGGGAAGTATGGGAAGAGAGATGGTAATGCCAGCGGCATTCCACCATGTTCAGTAAGTATTTTATTTTAATTGTAGACAGGCTTTTTTGTGTGGTGGCACTAAAGTTACAAGCCAAACCTACTCCCTGTTGCCAGTGGAAGAACCTGTGAAGCAAAGCCAGCTATAATCTCTCACAAGCAGTCTTTCTTCCATGTGCATTTTTAATTTCTCTGAACTGTAAGTGGAACATTCAGGATTTGAACGCTAAGCCAAAGTAAGTGATGTCACATGTGACTTCATAGACAGCCAGCTAGATAACACTATAGGTTTCTGGTTTGTCTAAGAGGTGTACATTGACATAGAGAAGGCTGCTTCACCAGTCGTACAGGTCTTACAAGGGTGCTGCCTTCTGATTAAACCTTCACAGAATCACAGTATAGCTGAAGCTGACAGGCATCTCTGGATATCTTGTGGTCCACTCTTCTGCTTAGAGCAGGATCATATAGAGCAGTTTTCCTAGGACTGAGCCTGGTCAGATTTTGAGTATCTGCAAGGATGGAGACTCCAGAACCTTTCTGAGCAAGCTATTCTAGTGTTTAACCGCTCTCACACTAAAGAAGCTTTTTCTTACATTTAATTGGCATTTCCTTTATATCAGTTTGTGTTCATTGCCTCTTTTCCTTTCATGGGGCACCACTGAGAAAGGTTCTGCTCTACCTATTTTACAACCTCCTATCAGGTATTTATACATCTTACACCCTCTGAACCTTCCCTTTGCCAGGCTGAACAGTCCTAGCTCTCTCAGCTTCTCCTTGTATGACAGATGTTCTAATTGTTCATAATCTTTGTGGCCCTTTGCTGGACTCTATCCAATATGTCCACATCTCTTTTGAACTGGGGAGCCCAGAGGTAGACACTGGATCCAGATGTATGTTGCTGGGGCTGAGGAGCAGGGAAGGATTGCCTCCCTCGGTCTCCTGGCAACACCTCTCCTAATGCAGTCCTGGAGGCCTTTGGCCTTCTTTGCCACAGGGGCACATTGCTGGCTTAAGGTCAACTTGATGACCACCAGGACACTACATCCTTTTCTGCCAAGCTGCTCTTCAGCCAGTCGGTGCCCAGCCTATCCTGGTGCCTGGAGCTATTCCTGCTCAGGCGCAGGACTTGATTTGCTGAGCTTCATGAGCCAGGACACCCCCATCATATATCCGTACCAACCACTCTCAGTCATCTGCTTATCCCTAATACATTTGGAAATGGTTTGCAGGATAATTTGTTCCATCACCTTCTGCAAGAATAGAGGTGTGGCTGACCAGTTTGTAGTTCCCCAGATCCTCCTTCTTGCCTTTCTTGAAGATAGGAGTAATACTTGCTTTTTTCCAGTCCTCAGGGACCTTCCCCAATTGCCACAAGATTTTAAAGATAATGAGAGTGGCCTCTTAGTGACATTGGCAAGCTCACAAGGTTCCTCTGGGTGTATCCTATTGGAACTTGCACGTCTTTTCTGTTTGAATGTACCTTAAACTCATTCTCCTCCACCCAGGGTAAACCTTTTCTCTGTACTTTCTCTCTAGTCATAGAAACCTGAGATTCCTGAAGGCTGGTTTTACCAGTAAATAAAGTGACAGCGGCACTGAGTACCTTGGCCTTTTCCATATTCTTTGCCATCATGTTTCCTGCCCCCTTCAGCACTGGGAAGATATTTTTCTAGCCTACATTTTCCTGTTGAGGTAGAAGCATTCCATGTTTCCCTTTATGTTTCTCACCAGATTCTACTCTAGATGGGCTTTCCTTCTGTATGGTCACTTTTATTCTAGGATGAGCATGGCTTGTTTGCTTTGGCTTACTTACTACAAGGGGGGGGGGGGGGAAGCATGGGATTTTTTTTTTTGTATGCAGGAGGAAGCATACTTAGTGGCATGAGATCCTGAATTTATTGTGACAGACAAGGCCTCAGGTGAAGCCAGAGTTTCTGGGAGCCAAGTTTAAATTCCCTCCAGTATCTCCTGCCACTTTGAACAGCTGAGAAACTCCAGAAGTGCCGGCTCGGGAACAAAAAGTACAGGGGGAACTAAGATGCCTTATATCCCTGTGGATGAAATGACTGACTTCACTGAGAGATGCTAGTTGATGTGACAAGATTAAAAGGACCAACTTCTCAAGCTGTAAACACTGGCAAATTCCTTTTTCTCTCAGAGCTCTTTTTTCTTTGCTGCTCCTGAAAAAAAAGCATGATTCTGAGGCTTTAAAGTATAGTGGATGTTGGCAAGCTACCACTAACACTAACAAAAGGGGGATGGTGGCGAAAACTTCTTCAGCTATTATTTCTTCTAATTACTAAAGAAGATAATGCGTGTGCTTATTTAGCATTGCTAAGGCTGTATGGATTCAAACTTCCAGGTACTAGCTGCTTTTTTTCCCAGCCTTTACTACCCTGCCCTTTGCAAGACCTCCCAGAAAGAATTGTTGTGAGCAGACTGATGAACCAGTATCCGAATTAGCAATCCAGCTAAGAGCTCCAGATCTTAGCTGTCTTCCTCCCAGCAGCTGAGTCAACTGATACTTGCTAAACTAAAATTAACTCATGGATGGTTGACATGTGATTCAACAACACACAGAAGAAGGATTTGGATATCATTATAGAAGTGTAATTGACCCTGTCTGAGCTGAAGGTGGGTGTGTAACCTATTGTCTTAGCCATCTGCACAAGGAAAAGAAAGAATGTGCTACCACGTATAGTTACCCCAGAGTCTGCCATAGTCCACCAAATGGCTTCTTCAAACTTCTCTAGGTTCTGAGGCAGCCCTTGGGATGTGGGAGATTGGTCAGTTATGTGTCAGTCTTTGGTGCCAAGTGCATTGGATCCACAGGCATGTCTGATGCCTTTCCCCTTTCCCCTTTTGTCATAAAAAGCAAAAAGAAAAGATCAGATTTTCAGCACAATTCCAGTTTCCCTTGAGTCTCTGTCCTGAGTGGTGTGTTAGGTGGTAGTGTTTCCATGTAAAGCTGTTCACTGTTATTTCTTGAAACCTGCTATTCCATCTAGCATTTTTGGATGGGAAATTATGCAAGAGGAACAAGATACATTGTCTCTGGAAAAGAAAAAACTGGAGAAAGGACCTGTCACCACTGTTTGTAAAAATAATCAACAGTGCTAAGCCCAGGATGTCTCTGTCCACTTTGTGTAGGTGTTTATACCTGTAAAACAAAACCAAACAAAAACCTGCCATGAGAATATGAAAGTTGCCCAGGTAAATGGGCCATTAGTTTGCCCTTGAACCTGCCATCAGCACATTTAGGATGGGAGATGTGGGTGTACACAGGTAATGTAAATTTATCTGTACATTATATAAAGGATTTGAAATGTTTAACCAAGGAAGTTCATGAGAACAAGAAGCTGAATCTTGGCAGGTCCTGGAAGAGGACAGAAATGGAGGGGAGGGCAGGACGATAACATAATGATAAAACAGATTAAATGAATCTTCTGGGGCTACATCACTTCTACATGGGCACAAAGGGCTTGCTGATTGCCTGCTTGCTTCTTATGTCTCTGCAGTGCAGCATCACTTTAGCCTATTTGGTTGGGAGGAAAGGCTGAGTCCCTGAAGGTGTGCCTGTACCTCTGTAATCTGAGAATGCCAGATACAACCCAGCAGTTTGAGACTGTTTTCCTGAGTAGCCTCTTTGAGTCTGCAGAATGCTAATGACAGGGTTTATTAGAACAACAACCCCTGAAGGGGATAGATAATGTTGTGTGGAGGCAGGATCCACATCCAAAGCCCCAGGGTTCACATGAAGGGCGCTCCTCCTGGCATGTCTGACACATGAAATAAGGAAAGCTTTGCATTTCTGCATTAGAGGCAGAAACCTCTGTTCCAATGTATTAGTAAGTACAACTGTTAAAATCAGCCAGGTTCAAACAACTGTGTGCTGTTTCTGCTCAAGTACTGACAGTGTGGTGACCATCAGCTGCTTCTCAGTGCTAGGGTTTATCCAAGCTACCTTTAGTGGGCAGCTACAGTAGGAAAACTTTCATCTCTTCTTGTATGTTTTAATATAGTGGGAAGCAGTGGGGTGGAATGGGAGCAGGTCCCACTGCAGAGGTGGCTATGAATACTGCAGCTCAGACATAGCATTCATATTTTGTTCTCTTACTGGTAACAAAATGCTGGCTGCTAACATAATTGCCTACATGAGGGTCTGCTTGCCTAATCAGACTAGAGCTTCAACAGTGGAAAACTCTGAGTAAATGCCGGTGCAGATGCAGCCTCAGTGGCAAAGGCTGACTAAACAGAAGCTGTTCCTTTTGACTCAGTTTTTACAAAATAAGTGATATGGAGCTGTAAACTTTTTCCTTATGTTAACTTTGCTGTAAATTTGGCCTTATGATCAGTGGAAAACCCTTCTCTAGCTTCAATTATCAGTCAGTAGTTATCAGAAAGTTTGACTTTACCCGAAGGTAAAAATGGGAATCCTCAGGACCAAAAGTCATATGTTTATGAGACCTAGTTTTTGACAGAACCTGGATGATAAGAGTGTCTTGGTGTCTTTCACAAGAAAAATGCCTTCATTTTGGCTCATGCAAATTGTAACTTCATATGGTTCTTTTCTGTGGTACTAGGCAATTTTTCCCATGTTGTGCAAGTCCTTCATCTTCAACTATTCTGAGAAGGATTTAATGTTTACATGATTCTCCTACAAACAAATATGGAAAATGAATCTTAGTAATTCCATATAGGTGAGTTAATTAGCAAAGCACATAAGTTTTAAAGAAATGGTGGGTTGTTTTTTGTTTCCTCCTGAGTGAATGCAGGTTTGAGGCACCTTTTTTAAATCTCTCCATCTTTAGTGAAATTTTTTTTCTGGGGCATAGAGATTACCAATGTTCCACAGTCTTGCCCACCAGATTTTCCGCTTTGGATTGAGAGTGACTGAATCCACCAAGATTTTGTACTAAAAAAGAGGTTTGAAGGAAATCATGGTTTTTGAAAACAAACACTTGACCTGGCCTCAGTGGAGTAAAACCTGAACTTCAGTGTTTATGGAGTAGTATTTAATCTTACAGGTAGTCACAGGAAGGAGTATGTTTGGAAGTCTGCAGTCTTAAAAGGATTGGAGGACACAGTAGGGCTGCTTGCTGGGGATTTGATCTACATGCATGCAGAAGTATTGTAATGCAACATCTTTGTAGTCCCTCACTTAATGTGAGTTCGGGAAGTCTTTAAGTTGATGTACAATACCCCTAGGGCCACCTCCATCACCTTCAATTTTTGTCATTCCCTTCTCCTGGCAGCACTAAATTTGTGAGAGTACCGTGCTCTTGGTCCTTTGGTTTGTGTTTTGGTACCTGAGCTTTTCCCAACTTGGAAAGCAAGAAGGTTTTATTACTTTTAGTGTTACATGTTTTCTCTTTGAGAAACTGTTTTAACTTAGGTGGCAGATCAGGAATACCAGCTACTTTATCAATAACCTCTGTTTACCTCCTGCACAGGACTTCCTCCCTCTGATGCTGGGAGAAGTGAAGTGTGAGCTCACCTCGCCTGGGTGCATGGTGCTCATGCTTGAAAGCAGTGTCTTTCTCTTGAACAGTGTCTACAAAGGCATGCATTTAAAGGAAACTAATGTAACAGTTGATCACATTACCTGCTTTCCTCCTTTTGCTTTGGATCGTATTAAATACTTTATTTTTTTTCCTCCAGAATTTTACTAACTGCATTAAAATGACTCCATGTTCTGCATCCCAACATGTAATTAAAAAGTATAACTATGTGTATGCATGAGGGATTTCTGAGCACCAAGTACAGCCTTATTCAAGGGTGCTCAGCTGGGAATGTTTGCCACTGCTGCCATTGTCAGCCTGTATAGGAAGTTCTCTGCATTTGTGCACAGATATTTTTGCAATCAAGTTTGGTAGTAACTTGGTTACGGATAGTTGAGGACTCTCTCTGTGCTTGCTATGGTATGACTACGGTATGACTGCCTCCAATATGGCTTGCCAAGCTCCACCAGTAAGACATGGTTAGGGTTATCTTTCTCTGGTCACTTAGTACTTTGTGGAAGCAGAGTGAGGTCACTTTGTGGTATGTGTGAAAAATGGACTTTGCCTGTTATTCACAGAGCATAAGCGGTCCCTTGTCCTTGTGCCAAAAGGTTAAACTAAGTAGAGATTTGGGGATAGGGAGGAGCATCCTTTTCTTTCCACAGGTTTGCTTCTATTTCTCTCATTCAGCTCCTTTCAGGGGATAACAGACCATGGGTTCTTGCCTGTGGGGATGCTGTGGGTAGTTATATCACATGACTGATTTTTGAGTCTCCATTCTTAGTCATTGTGTCCTAAGAGCTGTGTCTTTCAGGCGCTCATTTTAGTTTTGCCAGGTACCTGATGTCAGTAAGGATCACTTTAGCATTCATCAGCCCATAAGGTGGACAAAGTGATCTGTACCTGTGGGAGGAGTAGGATGTCTGTTTTGCAGTTTGAATTCCATCCAATGAAATTGTTTAAGAGTACTCTGCATCCTCTATGTCATTGGCTGGATCTGCCACATGTGAACTTTCAGCTCTTGACTGCACATACCTGTGGGACTGACTTGGGTCATGCATGTCCAGAGAAGGGTGATGAAGCTGGTGAAGGGTCTGGAGCACAAGTCTTACGAGGAGCGGCTGAGGGAACTGGGGTTCTTTAGTCTGGAGAAGAGGAGATTCAGGGGGGATCTTACTGTTCTCTACCACTACTTGAAAAGAGGCTTTAGGCAGGTGGGGTCTCTTCTCCCAGATGAGTAGTGACAGAACAAGAGGAAATGGCTTCAAGTTACACCAGGGGAGTTTTAGAGTGGATACCAGGAAAAGTTTTTTCACTGAAGGGGTGTTGAAGCATTGCAAAAGGCTGCCCGAGAGGTGGTGGAATCACCATCCCTGGAGGTATTTAAAAAACACATAGATGCAGTGCTTAGTGATGTGGTTTAGTGACAGACTTGGCAGTCCTGGTCGGACTTGATGATCTTAGTCTTTTCCAACCTAAATGATTCTATGATTCTTTGTTCTCCAGACCATCAGGAATTCTCCTTTGCTTGGTTTGCATACTTTGAGGGAGCACTGGCAGTCTTGAACCCTTCTCCATGGCTTCATTGGCTCACAGGCTGTTACTGGAGGATACTTTGATTACTGAAAGGGTAGGAGAAGAATCCTGCCATAGGTGTGACATAGAGAGGGATGAACTGTCCATTGTGCCTTACAGTTAAGTGGTAATTTTTGCTTAAGTTTCTCTTTTTTTGTTCATGGATAGCATAGTCAGCAGCCTCATGTCATGCCCTTTTTACAGGTCAGTATCTCTAATCCAGACACTCCAAGTGTTCTGTTCACCCTCCTGGGGCATGTTATATGAATTTATCTATACAAATCTTGGAAGCAATCTAAGAAGAATGATAGCAGATGATCGTTGCCATGGGTATTTGCAAGAAGCTTCTAAATAATAATAAGATCTGTACCTCTAAAACATTATTGAAAATACTTGTTTCAGTGACCCATAGACTCTCTGGCACAAAAAGCCCATCTGAGCACTCCCAGCCCAGGCAGAGATAAACATCCTACTTTACGATGTCCCCAGTGGCTAGAACTGTTTGTGCCGTTTTGTGGTTGCACTATTATGATCATGTGCTGTAGCTGTTGCCACCACTTCTTGGAGGCCAGCAATCCAGATCAGGTTTCCTAACAAACAGTTTTGTTATTTTATGCGTACATCCAGTGATTCATTGTCTTGGGATATTTGTAGATGGTGAGGTCCTGGCATGTTTCTGGGGCACATGGAAAGCGCTGTCTTTCTACCAAGGAAAATACAGCAGACATAAAGAATTACATGGGCTTGGGGGTTTCCTTTTACATGATTCCAAGAGAAGGCCAAGGAAATTTGTGTATCAGCCAGCCTGGAATTGTGGATTTTGTTGAAATTCAGAGAGGAATGTAGTTTTCTTCAGCCTTACAATCTTGCTTTAGATAAAAAATAACTATTCAGGAAAAGAAACAGAACTTCTGTTGTGCAGTATCTCCTTGTTCATTCAGCCTCATGATGGCTCAGACTGTGGTTCAGGACCCCCTGCTGAAACCCACAGTCCTCGCACAGTTACCTAGATGAAAACACCTCTGCATGCACTAGCAGTAAAAGCTGCAAGCAAGAAAAGTGGATTTTATGGCAATAGTTGTAGCCTGTGTTCTGCAAGATTGGGTATTGCTACTGAGGAAGGTCAGGAGAGCTCAATGCATGTCCACAGGAGTGTGTGGACTAGTCTGCAAGTGCACATTAGTCAAAGAGCATTGTTGTTTGAGCGTATTGCCTGTTGTGGTCCCTGCATGCCATCTCCTTTCAATGCAGATTAAAGGCTGGAGTCTTATTGACTCTCCAGTAGAGTGCATGGCTGAACTGGTGCACACAACAGCTTCTTAGTTTCTCTTTGAGCTTGAATACAGAAGAATAGAGATTCATGGCTCCCCAACCCCCTACCAGAGTAAACTGACCTCTCAGAGGAATCTCTTCACCTAGGGGTATGAGGATAATGCAAGGCTGTGTACAGAAAGAAAAGAGCAGGCTTTCTGATGGGACAGGGCCCGGGGCTTTTCTTTTGGGGGGCATTCAAGTGTGTTAGGCTAAAACAGAAAACAGGTGAAAGAGGCCTACTCCCTGTCATGTGACTTTGGACAAAGTCTCACTTGCAGTGTAGCTGCTTCATCTTAAACCTTGGAGTCATTATTTCTCATGTTTCTTACAGTTGTTTTTGGTAATCAGGTCTCTCACACACCACCAAGCTCTTTCTGTGACTATTCCCAGAAAAGAGGCAAAAGTGCTGATGCTAGAGAGGCTCCTGGTTAGGTCCTGTACCTCAAACCCTCACCCTTCTGTCTTTTTTTCATTTGCATCTAGCTTGGGTAGAGCTGGGTCCTCTGGGCGCCAGACCAGCTCTGTCTCATGGAGCACAGCAGCCCACCTTTTGGACAGCAAACACTGACATCACCTAATCCTTTTATGTACCTAGCCTGAGGGGCTCACGATTGATCACATCTTGTGAACAATCTAATGTCACATGCCTGTCTATATGTGTATGCCTCTGTTTTACACATATCTATTAATTTCATCTGTTCTCTTTTGCACAATATTGGCACACCATTTTTCTTTCACAGGCAGATATAACTTGTTGCATCAGCAACAAATGAGCAAAGTCTTCCTGTGAAGGCCTGCACATGTGACTGTGGTATAAAAGGTATTCTTATCATCCATCAAATTAAAAAGAAAATTATGGCCCAGCTTCAGGATATCGCACGAGCAGGTTGAAATCCATGTGCTACGGTAATTTCCTACATACCAACCTAAATCGCTGCTCTGAGCAAGGGTAACTGAAGATCGATGGGGGTAATGTGTTTGATGGTGTGATGTGAATGCATGTGACTGTAAGCTCTTAAACTGGCATGAGGAAAATTATTTTCACATCATAGATTGCCCTATATATTCCTTATCTTTATGTCTTGTCCCTTTCCTCCTGAAGGACTTGGATTAGTAAAATATGAGTTCAGAGTCTTGGCACTGCTTTTCATTGCTCAGCTCATCCAGCATTGCCTGCATGTGATGGATGCCTAGCCTGAACTTTCTATATACGTTGCCCCTATCCTTCTCAATAAAGTTAGTTCTCTAAAAGTCTGAATTGTCCTGCTTCACTTTCACAAGGGGTGGATCACCCTTTGGAAGCACCCCTTTCTTCTGCTTTCTGGAGGCAGGGGTGGAGGAGTTGTGAATCCCCTCTCCCCTTCCCTTTGCACATACCTCTCCTCTGTGTTAAAGGTGGGAGACAGCAACTAGGTCTAGCACCTTATATACCTAGTAGTGGCCTACCAGTGGCTAATTTTACTCAGCTGCAATGTTTAATTACAGTCATTCCCATTCCCTGCTGCATCTGGTCTTTCTGCTGACATGTGGAAATCCTCAGCAAACTACATGTGGGGCTGAACCATTGGCAAGTGACAGATACCAATAGTATTAGGTTAGGTCCATATAATGGCATGTTAGCTTTACTCTTTCTAAAGGCAAAAGATAGACCAAGGAGCTGAGGAAAAATCTGCTTAAGTAAGTGAGAAAATATGGTACCTGACAGGTGTGTGTGTTGCAGTGTTTGGTTAAAATATTTCATTTAAGCTAGATACATTTGTGTTCTTAGACTCTTGGGGAAACTTCATCTTGATAAATACCTGTGCTCAAATAAGCCCTGTGCTGTTGTGGCATAAGAAACTGGAATTTTGTGCTCCTAATTAATTGAATCCATTTTGGAGTGAAAAATCATAAATCCCTTGGGTTTAGTCCTGTGTTTAATCTCATCACCATTGAACTTCTCTTTCTATGTCCTTAGGTTTCCTGGCTACTAGAATAATTCTGGTGGGTTTATTGTCACGTATTTATGAATAATATTAGTGGAAAACAGATTTTCTGAAATTTATTATCAGTTCTAGCACTGCTTACATCTACCTACAGAGGCAAGAGATCCCCCTAATAAGTCATTTGCTCAAGCCTAATTTTAATTAATGTAGGCTGTTAAATGAACAAATGTTTTCGAGAAAGCTAGATCTATGAGGGACTGTACAAAGCCTCTGTTGTCCATCTGCTTCTCAGCAGCCTTGTCTGATGTGTTAGTGATGGTGGAAGTCAGTCAGTGTGCAGAGCATACAGTCCTTCAGGAATACTCCTGCATCCTTTGAGTAGTCATTTACTCATTATGCCAAATTATGGGCTGACCAACCACCACAACTGTATGGAAATGGAGTGGACACATAAATAAGAGGGGTAAAATTAGGGCAGAGCTAGCTAAGTCCTTCCAAAACTTTTGTCAACATGACTGAAGTGGAGTTTCTGTCCTCAGTGGCTTATACTGAAAGAATGAAAGGGATTGATTTAAGTCATTGGCTTTCAGAGCTGTTTTCAGTTCTCTGCAGTTGGATGATTCTTAACCATTTATAAATTGTTAGTGATGTTGACCAACATCTCAGATAGTGCCTTTATGATGCCAGAGGATATTAAAATGATGAATGCACTGCAGCCAGATTCTGACCTGGTTTGCACCACCACCAGTTGTAGACTCAGTGCTGCTCCTGAACAAGTGTCTCCTGACTTCATCTCTTACTGCCCCAAGAAATCCACAGTAGCTTGGTAATGCAACAGCCTGCGGGTCCAGAGTAATTTCAATCAATTCTGCCTTTTAGAAAGGCAGAATGTGTTATTGAAGTGACCGTGAGAAAGTTCAGTTATTGTTTGTTAGAGATCCTGTGCTTCTGGCGCATGGTGGTGGGGAGTGGTAAAGCACTGCCTGCCCTGAGTGTGGCACTCCTCCTGTGATGAGGAAGAACTTTGTTCTTTCTCTTTCCTTATGCTTGTTGAGTTCTGATGTCATTTTTCTCTTAACTGCAGGTCACTTCATGGGCAACAACACAGTGATTGATGTTTTGAGGAAAGAAGGGTACGAGGTAGAACACACTCCAGCTGGACAAGCCATCAACAAGTAATGCATGCTTCTATCTAGCTGAGCAGCCATTGGGAGGGTGGGTTTATAAGCAGTCAAGAAGAGGTAGTGCAAGATGGGACTATACCTACTGATGAGCCAGGCTCCCTCTCTCCTCCTCTGTTTGCATTTCTTTTCCGTGAGCCAGTTTGGAAACAGGATTTTATTTGGTTTGGGTTTGGGTTTTTGTGTGTTTTGTTTGGGGGAGTTTTTTTGTTTGTTTGTTTGTTTGTTTTGTTATGGGGTCTTTTTGATAAAATGAAAATATTTTTTCCCCTGTAAGTTTTTAACTCTTAAACTAACAGCCATACAGTATGCATGCTTGGTTCATCAGGTCTGGATGTTCTCTTATACCACATAGGCTTCCAGGCTCCTTCCTCCCTTTTATGTGTTTGACTGTCCTGCCTCCCTTCTCTTTCACTGCTATTTTTGATTCTTTCTGATTGCTCTCTCAGCCTGGAATCTGATTGCCAGAGTCCACCCAGCCTCTTTGCATGCAGTCCCCATGACTGATGGCTCTCATGTCCCCTGTTCTCTTCTGCATTTTTAAGCCAAGGTACTTCATTGGTTTTGTTCATCTTGGAGTTGTCCTTCGGGATATACCCTTACTGCCTCTTTTTATTTCTTACTGGATGCATGTATCCATCTCTATGGTTGCAGAAACTACAAAATGCCAAATAATCTACTGTTCCATGCTCTGCTGAGAATTACATGTGCTCTTGACTCACCTCTTCCTGGCCTTCTTGCCACCAGCTTAGGGTCTGCAATCCTTGTCTCCCCCTTCTCCGGACTCTTGCCAAACATGTGCTCCTGTCTCTTGTCAGACATTCCCACTCTTCCTTATGTCACTGCTTAAAGACCACAGTGGAAAAAAGGTTTGATCCCAGTTATGGTACTGTTTCCCTCTTATCCTCTGTGTCAGTCATGCTGTCCCTCAGTGCTTACATCTCTGTTCCTTTTCCCCCATATTACTGATATGAGGCTTTCAGGCAGGATGATCACCTTTTATACAAGGGGCCCAGTACAAAGGCTTGGTTTGTGCCTGAGGCTACACAGAAGTGGTGCAAAATAATAACAGATGTTTTTCTCATACTCTGGTTGCTTCATCTTTCTCTTTGCAGCATGTCTGCCTTTTTCAGACCATGAGATTCAAGTTCTGGCAGGTCATGTTTTTGCTGTGTTTCTTGACATGGACATATACCACTAACTCTACATGCAGTGAAACAAAATGAGCAAAGATTCATCCCCATGAGAACACGAATGCAACCCCTAAACCTGTTGCCACCTAATAGGCAGGTAGTCTGACATGGAGAAGCTCTCTGTGCTTAGGCAGAAGATTTAATGATCCTATAACACTTCAGTCATGATAGACAATTCAGTGTATCAGTGTTTATGGGGTTAATCAGAAACCTGTCTGCATTGATATTTTCCCCCTCAGAACATCATTAGCTTAGGTATTCCTAAACCCAACCATAACAGCTTCTTAAAGCTTAAAGAAAGAATGCTTAATATGCTTAATATATACTTGAGAGTAAATAAACCCCATCTCTAAACGTATAGCTGTAAGGAAATCAAGGGCAGACAACTGTGAAAAGGAGAGATAGATCTTCACACATCAGGCTATGCATCAGGAAGGTAGGTATCAACCTACCATCATCAGGGTAGCTGGGCACCCATTTCTCTGACTACATCATGGGAGTTCATTGTCCCGCCAGTGATTCTTGTGCTTTTGCAAGCCCTCAGTTTGGCATTGATTACATCTCAAACCTCTCATTAGAACTACTGGACAGAACATCTTTCATGGTGTCTTGGTTTTAAAGCTGAGTGAAGAAGCTGAAGAAAATTTCACTTTAATATTTTCTTTGAGAAAAGATGTTAACATTCCTGGATGACTTGGAAACAGATCTAAAATATGAAGTTTCAAGGAGAATGTGTGTTCTGAAGGAGAAGAGCATTTGAGGTGAGGGAAAGACCTGCGGCAAGAGTACGTCAGAGTCCTGGGAACTGAATGGAGGGTTTCACTTGACTGCTATCCTGGGCTTGTTCTAAGGACCAAAGTCCAGGGCAGTCTGAGTCAATAAACACAGTCCAACCCACATAAATATGGAAACATATCCAGCTACTGTCCTAGATAGCAGTGCTGCACACAGTTAAGTCAATACCCATGGGCTATTTCAAATGACAAAATTGAGAGAGGAAAAAAAACTGGCAAGTGGTTGAACTGAGACAGAGCATTCAAATGGCTGTTCTACTGTCCGATGCAGTAGGGGATATTAGCTGAGCAGTCCTAAAACAAGAAGATGAGGAAGTCTGCAATTGTCTCCATTCCCCACAACATGACATTGTACAGTAGCAGCACAGTCTGCTGCTGCTTGTGCTCTGGCTAAGCAGAAAGTCCCTCCTAAGGTATCTTGTAGATACTGCGTGCAGGAACACAGAAACATGCAGGAATAATTATGCATGTTTTCCTGTAACAGGCAAACTGCTGGATGCAGTAACACAATTTCACCTGCGGACAGGGCTGCCATCCTGCCCGTCTGCAGGGGGAGAGGAATGAGTGCCGGAGGGCTCCTTCTTTGTGGTGTCACCAAAGCATGAAAGGCAAAAGGGCTGCTCCAACTGCACAGCAGCACAAAGGACAGTTTATAAATAGTGCCACAAGTTCAATCAAGCTCTTACTGTCTTATTTTGGGCTTTAACTGTTGATCCTGATTTTAGAATACATATATATGGTAAAATATTCATCACACAATCACAGCCTTAATTAAGGTGCTTCCTGACTCCTCTGTTAACTGCTATGCTGGGAGAGGGAGCTGGCCTTGGGGAAGAAGGACATGCTTTTGCATCTGTGTGCTTTTTCCTGTGATTGCTCTGTCAGTCCTGGGAAGAATTGGCTGCAGGAAGTGTTGCAAAGGAGGTTATGTATATGAGTGTCTGTTGTTATTAGAGTTATGAGGCTGCAAGTATCAGAATAAATAACTGGCCGTGCAGGATAGAGGTCATCCTGTCTGTGCCTGTAGCAATGCTGAACTCCAGCGTGGTATGGACACGAGTTTGGCAGGGGAGGCTGCAGGCAGCAAGGCACTCAAATCTACAGGGGAGGGCTGGTGCCTGCTCTGTGACTTTCACAATTAAGGAAAAGGCACACAGTGGAGAGACACTGCAGGAAAGGGAACCATAAGCCGATGACCTTCAGAGAGATCAAATCCGTTGTCTCTGGAGACAACTGGGTGGGGTCACTCTGTAAGGTGGAGTTAAAAGGGTGGGTGATGTGAAGGTGTTGTGGAGGAGAGTGAAAGGGTCGTGAAACTTCAGGTGATAAAGTGAGAGTGTGACAGTCACAAGGATTTTGAAAGGGGTCAATAGCCCAAGACCCATTCTGCACCAGTCTCTGTCACATAAAGTTCACCACGTGATCAGTCTGTGATTTTCCTTGCAAGAAATAAGACTAAAATCTCTTCGTTTTCCCTCTACTGTCTTCCTCATGTTACAGTCTACGACTTCGTTTCACCTGTTTCAGGATGAACCCTTTTTATTCTCCATCAAAGAGATGTGCCCACAGTGATGGGCTAGCTTGAAAATGGCAGTCATGCTGAAACATGTCTCCTTCAGGACCTACTCCTTGCGATGCTATTGCAGGGCAGAAAGGAAACACGCTATAATTCTGGAAAAGTTTTACTGACTGAAGCCAGGTTTCTGCAGAGTGGTGTGTGGTCTTGTTACTTTTCTGAATTTCAGCCCAAGCCAGTCTTCAATTTTGTCTTCTTACAGATGACTGCTGCATCTCTTCTCTTTATGAAGTAGTCATAAAGATCAAACAGATATTTTTGTTGTGCTCTGTGTATCCACAGAGTGGACTGAATTTGTGCGTTTGTCCAGAACGCTCATGAACAAATGACGAGGGGGAATTGCTTTGTTCCAATGAGGATAAGTGTGGGCCAGCAGAGTGATGAATGGACAGGAGACTGCAGACTGCCTGCCTTGGAGTGTACATGAGGAAATGTTGCTTACTTTAAGTATAATGAAACAGATCTTGAGGAATCAAGGTAGAGCTGATTGATTGTTTCTTCAGTATTTCACCTTCCTATGAAGTTGGGTATGCGTAGCCCTTATAGTTTTTTTCTGAGGGCTTTGACTGAGTGCTCCTTTGGGCTTCCAAGATTTGCCTTGTGAGTTTGTGCATGCACATAGTCTCACTGCAGTATCTCACTTGCTGGAGCTGCTTTGTAGTGCTAGATAGTGGTGCCAACCTAATAGAGGATCTGTGCAGCCAGAAAGCTGAAGTCCTGACTCCTGCTCCCTCATTACTTGCTATAAATGTGGGCAAAGCTCACTCCTGCATTGTGGAAGGGCTATGATTCCTCTGCATTCTCCTCTCCACATTGACCTCCATACTTGTCTGATACAACCCTTTAAAACCACAATTTCATGCTCCCTGGTGTGCTTATCTGAGTGGTAGGACAGCATTATCTTCTTTTTTAGATCAGCATGAAGTCATCAGTGCTTACACTAGAAGTGAATGCCACAACAGTGAGTTGAGCTCTGGTCTCTTACGTGTCAGACATGTCCCCTGACCTGACGTTTTATAAAGGCTATGCATTCACTGCTCTGGACCACCTGGCTTCATGAAAGAGAAAATTAGATGATGGTGAACTTGGCAGCACCACAGCTAGTCTGCTTCCAGTTGCTGCAGACTAGATGGCCCAAAGAATTGCTTAATGGTATATTGACCCATTCCCTTCAAAGATGGTAATTCGCAAGATGCATTTCTGCAGCTATGACTGCAGTCTGTGCCCTAGCTCATTACTTGTCTTCTCCACCAGTGAGACCTGTTGGTCTAGAACTGGCTCCTTCAACTAGTGTGCCTTAGCTGTCCTGTCCCTGCCCCTTCCCCTAGCCCTCCAAGTTAGTTGGCTCTGGGCAGGAATTGCTGAAAGGAATAATCTGGTCTGTGTTCCGCAGTACAACAGACAACAGGAATGTGGTTTGACCTCTTATGACTTAGAGAGTGATTCCTTTTTTGTCTCTTTCTAGATACACAACATTATTGCCAAGAGTTATTCTACCATCAGCCAGACTGCATTCTTTCTGCAGTTCCAGGTTACCACTTTTCCAAAGCTTTTTTTCATTAAAGAGAACAGTTTTCATCAGAATATTGAGTTAAGGAAGGGAGGGCAGGAGCACAAGATAGAGAAATAAGCATCCAGCTGAGACATCAGGGAGAAATACTTGTTTTGTGTGTGTGCCTTGATGGCATCTGTACCAGGATTCTCCCTCAAAGCCCTTTCAAATATTATCTGTGTTCCCTCCTCCTTCCAGCAGAACCCCCCCCAAAACCTTGTTAGCCTTTTCATCATCATCACCGGCACACAGCGCCTATGTCACATCCCAAGAGCTCCCACTGCCGTTGCATGCCCGGAAGGAGGAGGAGGAGGAAGAAGTCCTACCTCACCTGCTGCTCCCTGACAGCATCGACATGCTGGAGAAGGTAGACAGGAAGTACAAAAAGAAGAAAAAGAAGCAGCAGAAGAAGCAAAAACTGCGACAGTTTAATGACCTCTGGGTTCGCCTTGAAGAAAGGTACCTAACGGCTGGGAAGGGTGGAGGGCTTGTCATGTAAACTGGACTTTAACTTGCAGTGATTAATCCAGTACTCCAGACTTCCACAGGGGCTAGATACATGCTGAGGGCAGGATGTGACTTTCTACCTTACCGTGATTCCTGCTGAAACATTTGCTCAAGGCTGCTTGTGCTTTTAATGACAAAACAGCTTCTGCTGCATGGTTAGGTTTGTGGAATATTGGGCATAATACAATAGAAGCCTTGTCTAGACCATTTTGCCTTTGGGCTTGAGGGATTGTGAGCATGTGGTAGTCCTCTATCACAGAAGGCTGGGTCCTGTGGTAGATGGTATAGATAAAAGCCTTGGACCTTTTTCCAAGAGCTGCTGCATATGTGGAAACTGCCGTATCAGGCATGTGTACTCCTTGCATTTGGACAGTTTTTGTGTAGTATTTTCAGTTTCTGTATTCTTCCAGTCTTAAAAAGCATGTGAGCCCTGTGGCATTACTGGAGATCTGGAAAGGGAGATGACAACCTAATGGATGATGGAATTGATATTAAAAATTGAGTGTATTGTATATAGGGGCAAAGGTTCACACATACCCCCTAGTTTTCAACCAGAAGAGCTTACTCGACTACAAGAACTACAGCAGCCTGCAGAAAAAGCTAACTTGTCCCTCACTAACTATATTTAGGCCTGTGGCTGAATGTGTACCTTAATGTTTCCCTCCTGTCTAATAACACACAGACCTAAGTCTGCTCACTTTTGTACTCTATGTCTCTGTATCTCTGGTATCTAATACTCAGGTTGAAAGCACTTTATTTTTGTGGTACTGTACATAACAAGACAGGTCAGGATGATGGGGAAAAGCCTGCAGTTCTTGAAATGAAGCTTCTACATTAATATTTTTCTTTCCTCTGAAGAATATTTCTTCCAGCTCCTTGAGGTACTGTGTATATCATGGTTCTTCTATGCCTCTTATATCACTTCCCTGGGTCTCAGCTGTACCACTTCTTTGAGTAAGACATTGCTCAGGCTGGATGCAAGCAGGTGCAACAGCTGTTGTTCTGCTCTAAGCATTCAGCCATTGTCAGACTTTTTAGACCAGACTCCTTTTCCTCGTTTCTACAGTAGTTTTTGGGTCTTATCTCTGCTCTTCCTTCCAACCCAAGTCTGAGTAGTCTGGAGAGAAAGAAAGATGAATAAATGTGCATGGAGGTTTGCATGCCCACTGACAGACCTACAAAGAGTCCAAGATTCACCAGTCAGCAAATCCTTATAGTCATCATATTTGATTTTGTCTTTTAGTGTACCATTGACTTTCTATTAATGTAGTTGATACCAGTTGTTTGTGAATGGGGTTTTGGAGCTTCTGTTGAAGTTGGAGTCTCTATGATCTCAAGATCCCTCCCTGCCAGCACACTGACGTGTTCAGTTTTTCACATGCAGTTGTTCATATGAAACTCAGGGAAGTCAATGGACACAGTGATGTGAGATACACATGCACTTGCAGCATCAGTGCCTTCAGAGGAAGAGGGAAGATGGGAGGATATGCTACTGTGACTAAATTGGAGGTACATACTGGATTGCAAGTACTGCAAGGCAATAGTGAGGTAAAAAGCAAAGGTAACCTTAGGAAACTACTGCATAAGCCTGGGAGCAGTGAATGCCTCCTTTCCTCCTTTTGTAATGTTTCCTTTTTTCTCCTGCTAATTAAGTCATCCTTTGTGCTAGAAACTTACCCAGGTACTAGGTGACAAATTCTTTTTAGGGGTGTGGGTCCTTAGCAGGAGAGAGCTTGAACTTCTAGAGGTGGAGGTGTTGCTTGGGAGTACGGGGTAAGACAGGTAAGTGATGTTTATTGCTGCCTTGGGAGATCGCTGCACCCTTGCTACAGAGGGAAAGCCGCGGGTGTCAGAGAGGCAGCTGCCGTTCGCGTACAGCCCCCACCTGCTCCGGGTCTAGGCTGTGCGAGGCGGGGAACGTCGGCCCCGCGGCCCCGCCGACACCCCGCGCCGCGAGCGGGCCGTGCCGTGCGGGCTGGGCTGAGCCGACAGCGCCACCTCGTGTCCCCACGGAAATGCAGCCCCCTGGGCTCAGGCTCACAGGTGCGCAGGGCACGGCTCGCTGCGAGCCTCAGCCCTTGCTCTAAGCACTCCCTGGGGTCCCCAGGCACAGGTAGCGCTGTCAGGTTTCTTATGTCTGGGCCGTTCACAGCTTTCCTCCTGTGAGCCTGAAAATGTGAAAGGCAGAGCTCAAGTGATTTAATGCAATCTTATAGTCCGCTTGGCAGAGTGGCTTTCATTTGTGCTCCTGTATGCATCAGCTGTCAGGTGTATTTCTTTGATGTGTGGCCAGCTGGCTTCTCTCCAGTTACTGTTCAAACCTTCTGTGGGGACCTTCGGGTATGGAAGGGTAAGTGTCTCTAAAAAGGATACTAATTGCCTTCAAGTTTCCCAAACCATTTTTCTTAATGGGAGTGGCCAAAATAAGGCAAGAATGGTGCACAGCAGCGGGGGGAGTGGCGGCAGGAAAAATTACTATGCCTTTTTATTTGGCAGGTAGACTTGCATTTAATTTTGTCCCCATTTGTCTTCTGGTTCCACAGAGCCCCATGAGGCCCTGGGGTGTACGTCAGCCTTAACAGCTGTGGGGTCAATCATAGTTTCCAATACATTGACAAAAAGAACGACACCTGTGCAGTATCTGACCCTTCTGACTCTTGACCTGCCATGGTGTGGGAGCTTCCTCAGTTTGGAATGGTTGGTGTTTTCAGTCTGGAGCATACAAATTTCTCTCCTCCATCACATGTTGCCATAATGGGAGTTCTGCATCACATAGCCTCTGACTCAGTTCTTGTTCATCACCACCTCAAAGTCCTCACTACCACTGGGAGATACTCTGGGATGTGGTGGTCGTTTCCCGGTGACTCTAGGATGCATTTCTGGAAGTAGCTCTTCCTCTCCTTAAAGCATGTCATGTAAACCCTTTGTAATTCTGTAGTACAGGAACAAGTTTGGTCCATGCTAAGATGCACATACAGACATGGCAGGGGAAGACTGATTCAGCTGAAAGCAGGTGCCTCACTCCTGCTGTGCTCAGCATGTTGCCACAGTTACAGTCCCCTGCAAGAAAGCTTGTTTTCTTCTTGCATGTTTTCTGCTTAGCTGAAAGGTGCTAGGAACATGGTGGTCCTGCCCATCTGAATGTGTGGGAGCAATGGGCAGGCTGGCTGGGTAGGCCTGTGTACAGGGCAGGTGTTCAAGGGCTACCTCCACCCTCCTCAATCTCTTCCCCCTCAAGACTGGTTTGCAGTTCAGCTGGGCAGCACCCTGGTCCATATGGGCTGTCATGGGAGCTGCCCACACCGGTGAGGAAGCGATGAGGCAGTGCTCTGCCACCAGGAGACAGTCCTCGGGTGAGCATGGAACCAGTACAAGAGACCATTCCCAGGAGCCCAGGAGACTGATGGTGGGACACAGAGGCTGATGACCATGGAGCGGTTCTGGGCTGAGTCTGGACTGATGTTCTTCTCTTGCCTTGCAGTGCTACGGACCCTCCTCCCCGGATCCGCATCATTAACGGCTACATCACGGTTGAACCGCAGCCCCGGGGCCACAGACGGTCTAGTCACGCTCGTGCAGACACTGGCAGCGCTCACCAGCTTTCCCGTTCCATTTTCCTCCCACTATTGACTTTGACTTTACATATGATAAGGCTGCATTGAAACACAGGGGGAGACAAACTGCAGGGAACTCACCTTAAAAAGCGAAAAAAAGAAACTTACATGAAAAAAAACAGAAATAGAAGACTGAGTGGGACACCTGTTCTTTCAGGTGTTCTTAAACTGCCTCCTTTTCCTGAATCTGGATCATTAACACTATTAACTGGTTTGACCTGCCCAAAGCAGGAGAAGATATTTTAATGAAAGTGTTAGTTATCCTTCTCTTGCAGAAGAATGATTTCATGTTATCCCATAATGCTTTGGGGAGATTATAATGTTTGCTATAACATAGCTGTTGTTTAGCTGTATGAGCCCAACTAAATTACACTTTTTTCACCTTCAGTGCCTTGTAAGAAGATTTACACACACTAACTTGTTTGTTAGACCAGAATATCTTGGTCATACAAGCACAGCTGGGAAAGAGAGGTTAGTATTTTATGTCTCTACTGGGTAATACTTTCAATTCTTGCTCGTTAGGGCTCCAGATTACATTTAAAGGTTCATGACAACACCTTCTACAATAGAATAAACCACTAAAGACTTCTGAACACAGAATGTTTCTGCCGCCTGTTTGGTGCTGTTGTAAGATGGGTACACCTGGACCTCCAATGGCCAGACAAGTTTCATAAGCACAAACTAATATATGTTTAAGAAAAAATATAACCTGGGAGCTTCGCAATCATACTGTTGGATGCTTCCAAAACAGGAAGTTCTCAAGAGCTGATCTGAGAAATCCAGATGCAGGTTTTCCCTCTCTTTCTACATCACAAATACATAGTTATTTTATAGATGGAATCACTTTTGGGGATAAAGGGCTTTCTTTTCCTTTTCTGCACAGTTAGACTTCATTCTAGGAAATCCTTGCAAGTTTTCCACCAATTTCAATGGAAATTCTCAGACTTTCCAAATTGTTTTAAGTCCTTTGCTGTCTACTTAAAACGGACATGCTGTTGACTGTTGAATGTAGGAGGCTTGGAAGTGGTGATGAATGGTTTTCTCTGTTTGTGCAGGACAACCTCATTATCACACTGACTTGTTTAGCGAGCAACATATCCCTCCCTCATCTGAGGAGGGTTTCATTGCCTGGGAAGGTCTCATAGGATTCACCCATGGGAAGGCTTGGAGCCAATGTGCTGAGCCTTGTACCTTGGAAACACAGCAGTCACCTGGCCAAGCGAGACAACAGACCCTCAGGTTTTCCTTCCTGTGCATGTACATATGCTTTGCTGCTTTTTTCATTGCCTCTAAAAAGTACCTCTTCTCATTCTTCTACTGCACATGGGAGGAGGAAAAGCAAATGGTTCTAGCTCTCTTAACAGTTCTTTAATCTCTTAATCTCAGATTTCAGACCCCCCTTCGGAAGAACTGAATCTGAACAAATTCTCAATTTGCTGAGGAAAACTGAGAAAGGAGAGGCTAAATACCACAGTTTGCAGCCACACTGTGGGGAAAGAAATATATCTAGGCTGAGGCAGAAGATGGAACCATCTTATTGTATGTTCCTTCTTATAGGGACTACTACAAGACTTCAGGGTCCTGAATGCGTTCTGGCTTCCTTGGCTTTACACAGCAGCCGGGCTGGTGATGTGCCGTCCCTTGTCTCTCTCTCTGGTTGATCTTTCACTGGTGTAAACTGTCATAGGCCTGGTGGGTCCAGAGCTGTTTTCCTTGGCCTGAATATGACCTGAGGGGAGCAGATTAGATGGCAGATAGCGTGGTTACAAGATGCACTGCAGGCCTGACAAACTGAGCACGTGTGTACTTACCAGTGCACCTGAAGGGGCATCAGATACATTATGTCCAAGTGTGTTCTGCCACTTGCTACTCTATGCATTGGTAGTGCTTCTCCTCCCCCTCTCCTCTGTCCTTCAGAAGTGCATGAAGAGGTATGGCACAGGTCCAAAGGGCTCTGGAAGCACTAGGAGAAGGGGCTGAGGCATTTCTTTTCTCCATTACAAGACAAAGGCTGCTGTGTAAAATAGCCCCAGACTGACCTTTCCCTTTGTTCCCTCCTCCATGGTTGCTCCTGAGTGTCACCTCTGTGAAAGGAGCTGAGTTGAGTGGAACAGCCATGAACGTTTTTCTTAGGTTGGCATGAGGGAAGAGTAATTATAAAACACTCAGGAGTAACAGAGACCTGAAGCAGCACTATGGATAATTCAGTTCTGGTGGCATAACTTATTTTGTAGCCTGTGTCCAAGTGCCTGACTATGTCAGGGAAATAAAGATGTCCTTAAACTGTGATTGATTGTGTGCCCACAGAAGCTCCATCCTGGGGGTCTTTCTGCAAAGTAATCAGATTCTTTCAAGGTATTCTTGAGGGTCTCATGAGCTTGGCTTGGTACCTGTGAACTAACCAAGTGGTTCCTACCCCTCACTTTTTCTTCCAGAGTAGTCTTTGCCGACTGGCCATAGGACACCAAAGTCTTGAAACTGTGACTGGTATGGAGAGCAGAGCCTTACTTAACTGCACGTGCTACTCAGCTGTTTACAGTGACCACTGGGGAGTGCTACACTGAGGTCCAGTTGTTTCTCCTTAGTTCCAGAATAAGAAAAGTTTACCAGGACTGGAACAGCCTGAGGAGCCATCCTAATGGCCAAGGTCTGCTCAGGTATCACCCTTCTTTGAGCAGGAGAGCATCAGGAAAGCAACCGGTCCCATCATGTGCCTGGAAGACTTCACTGTCCCTCTATCTGTCCCTCCCAAGCAGCTGAGATAGTTTTTGTGGCCTTGCAAGTGAGATACTGTCAGGCTTGTGATGAGTAGCAGACTTGACTCAGAAATAACTGTGAAAGGTGCAGGTACTCCTTTCGTCAGTGCAGGGGCTGAAATCTCATGTTGTCTCCTGAGCTAGGTGCCTCTGCATTCTCTAACTGCTATTACAAAGTGTTTGTTACATCTGAACATCCTGGTCTCCCTTTTCCATTCTCTTTCCTTTGTACTTACTGATTAACCTGTGCACTTTGCTGTTCCCCTTCTTGCTTAAATAGTTCTCATAAATCCTCTCTCCAATGTTCTCTGTTAACAGATCTGTTTTGAGATGGTTGGGACTCTTGCCATGGGTTCCTTGTGGTCAAGATTTCTCTTTCTCTGTTGGGAGGCTCCTATTTGAAAAGTTATTAGCAGAAATTAGAAACCTACTCACTTCAAAATGTACTAGTTTGATAATATATTCTATACACCACCTGATCAAATTGTAATGTTGGAGAGTATATGTTATAACTATTGCTGATTTTCAGCAGTGTATTGTGAATTCTTGTGAATATTTGTTGCTTGACTAAGCTTGACTAATGGACTACTGTATTTTGATATATATGCTTTTTAATTATGTTAAAACTTCACATTTATGTATATAGCAAGGAAAAAAAAGGCAGACAAACATCCTCCTTGGGAAAAGGGCTTGCTGTTTCCTGAGATAGTCAGCACTTGCACTTTATTTCTACTTGCTGATAAATGGACCAGGCGTTAGACACCATTTATTTTGAACTTATTTACCTTCCAACAGCTACCTCCTGCAATTTCACAGCTTTTTCTTTCTGCTGCTGCATTGAAGCTTTATTTTCTGATATGGTATTTGGTTAGCAACTAGGATTCCTTGCAAAGCACTGCAGGAGGCATGACTTCACTCAATGTGCTTTAATACACAGTAATGTGCTCCTACCTGACACAGAGTTTCTGTGAACTGTGAATGCTCCTTAGCAAGCTGGTGATGCAGTGCTGGTTTACTTTCAAACTCTTTCAGATTGGGATGTGAAAAATAAAAACACTTAAAAAAATAACGTTCTTGTTGTTTAGATATGGTCTAAAAATGTACACATCCCTCCTAAATAATAATTACAACAATGTGAGAGGGGATCAATAAACTTTGTGGATTACCTCATTCTAACTTCTGACATGCCTTAAGGACCTTGCATGGTTTTGTTATTTTAAAGGTGCAGAAGCATAAAAGAACACAAAGTAATGCAAAAAACCTTGCTCAGTGATTTGTATTTCTTTCTTTTCACTTTGAAACTTTTGAAAGTGGGTGTTTTTTCCTGTTTTTAACCATTCATATAGCAAAATTACACTTCTAAAACAGATTAGAGGGAAGAACTGCAGGAGTTACATGAGGCAGGTAAATAAATAAAAATTAAGAAATCTAAACATATTGTTTCTTTTTTTTTTTTTTTTTCCCTCTGTGTTCCTTCTGTACTCTCTGCAACAACACTTCAGGGGAAAATATCGCACTCTTTAACTAGGGAAAACAGCCAGGCACTGAAAGAGCAGATCCCTCTCTTTGAACACCACGGTAGTCTTGTGGCTGATCTTTCTTGTCTCAGTAGAGTTGAAAGCACAATTACTCCTTAAATATGATAACAAGCTAATATAGTTCAGTGGGTTGTTATAGCCTCTTTTGATCAGCTATTTAAAACACTGTGACACAGCCAGTGTGTAGAAATCAGGCTGAAACCTCTTAGATAACCAAGAAATGTGCTTTAGAAGATGTATTTCTCCAGTGGCTTGCTGTCTAGAAAACGTGGACAAAATATATCATTTACCCTTTAACACAAAAAATAAAATCTAAGCCATGAAAATTAATAAAAGGTGATCTTGTTATATCCATGGTGAAACTGATTGCTATTTTCTACCCTCCTACTCTGCTTCATCCAGACTGCTATCCTGTAACCACCAGTGAATGCACATGAGGTTTATTCAGGTCAGGTCTGATGCTGAAATTAATTTACCTTTCAAGATCACAGTCCTGTTGTGGTGCAGGTTTGTTCTTATCAAAAAGACTGTGTGTATCAGTAAAGGCTGGAAAAAGTGTCTATCACAATGTATTAACACTCTTGCACACAAGCAGGTCACAGCTATACTGAGTGGGTTAAATGGCATAAAATTAGAAGCACACAGTGTTGCTGGGTGTTCCCTGTGCTTCAGGATAGCAACAGCCACCCAGCATTTGTGCTCTGAGGACTGCTCTGAAGATACTTGTGGTCTAGGCAGAGAACTGAGGCCCCTGCCTTTGATCCTCTGAATCTTTCTGAGGTGTGTGTCTTTCTATATGGGTATTGCCAGCAGTGTTCAGCTATACCTTACCCAAGAGCTAGGTTTTCCAGTGCTCAAGCAACCAGGTACTACATGGGAAACTGGGCATCAAACAGTTCAGAAAACCTCCACCCTGCAAACACTCTGACCGTGGTAAACTTACCTCTAATTATACAACTTGTGTCTTGAGTCATTTGATCATTCAGATTGCGACACCCATGGAGAGTTTATTCCCTCCAACACTGCAAACAAGTGAAAGCTTTGGATTTTAAAATGTCATTTCTATGTGCCTTGATATTATTTTTTTGTAGATGCATAAATAATTGATACCCAGCATAAAACATACTGTTACTGTCACAGCTCTTTCTCTGATACCTGTGACAAATGACTACAGGTCTTTTGTGCATTCTTCCATTCTGATAATTTTAACACCTCCCTTTAAGGATGTAGCTATGCATGTAGCTTTAGCTTCATGCAGCTGAAGACAAGAAACAGTATTTTAACTTCATTTCCTGACAAATGTTACTATTCGTGCATTGTCTCAGATCTCCCTTCTCCTCCTCTTCACACCTCACCCTGGCTCTAAATTAGTCTGTGCAATTTTAGGCAGTACCAGCAGAAGGTCAGGGGACCTGCTTTCTACATGTGGATACCTAGTGTGGGAACTGCCTCTAGGGTCCCCACAAAACAAGGAGCAGAGCTAATGCCTTTTTGCTGTCAGGTAGCTCTGGGGTTAAAGTACTGGGTAAGACCTGTTTTCAGCTCTGTCTTTGCTAGAGGAGATTTGAAGCCACAGCTCCTCCAGGTGCAGTCTAGCATCCACTGAGAAGTTCACTGGAGGGAGGTAGTTCCTCTCTGTGTAGGGTGCATGGAATATGTAAATGTTTGTTAAGCAATAGGTGAACATGACTTACAAGTTTAAGAGCTGATTACCAGCATCTACCAGGGATAGCTGTGATCAGCCACTGAAAGCCCACCTTCCTGCTGCCGTTTCTGTACCGGCTATTTGATATTCATTGGATCCAACATGTAAACATTCCTGGGACATATTTGAGGTTATCAAGTAGTGGCAGAGTATCTCAAAAGACACAACACTAATGATCAGCCCCCTGAATGATTCAAACCTTGCATACATGCAGTACTTATCGTTCAGGGTTAGTGCACGTGACAGAATGTATACTGGGAGTACCAGTCCTGTCCAAGATGGTTTTGCCTACTGTATGTCTTCTCAGTACAGCACAGTGGGCCAGTTTGAGGCTGGTCTGATTAGCTGCTGGTGGAACTAGAGTCTTTGAGGAGAGCTGGTGCTCCTTTTGTGGAGCAGCACCTGGTGGTATAGACATCTCAGAGAGACAAAGCAGCTCTGACCCTGTGATTAACAGGGAAACAGAGCTGTCAATAAAGCTGCACTGAACACTTCAGATAAACCCCCCCCTTTTTTTATCCTCAATAATTTAGTGAGTATTCACTATAAGCTTATAAACATTCGTCTGTGGAGGAGTGGAAGGAGGTGGCCCCTTCTAAAGAGACGGTCAAAATCAGGTATTTTGATTAAGTTCCAATTAGCCATAGAAGAAACTAAATCTGTCTTTTCAGGTTGCATTGCAATAGATGTGCTGCTGCATGCCCTCACATCTCATGTTATTGTGATTGTCCATCTGGTATGCAGCTTTTGAAAGCATCCCAGGAAATGCATTTTGTATGTCTGATTTGAACATAGTGGAATGTTATAAATAAGTAGGAACTCACTGGCCCGCCCCAGAGTTTGCTAGCAGGCAAGGCAATCTTCTGAGACCTTCCAATAGTGGATGCCAAGCCTCAGTTCCGTGTGGAAGGCACATGAAGTTTTGTGCTGGACTTTTATGACATACTGGGTAATTACCTGCCAATATAGCTTCAAGGATACAAACTCACACCTACTCAGATCAAACGGACAAAGGCTATTAAAAGAATTGGAGCAGATATTGCTACAAGCAACAAGAATCTTGAATATCAGGCTCCTACCATGAAAGGTAAAAAGATGCATAACCTAAGTACAGCAGTTACACATCTGTACTTAGCAGGCCATATAAACCAGCTGTCTTTGGGCTTTAACGTTACCAAGCACTGTGCCACACCCCACCCATTCAGAAGAACTTAGGCATTTCCATTGCTAAGTAGAAAACCCGTATCCAGGCTCCTGTGAGACATGCATGTACACAGGCTCTTTTCCCCACATTAGACTTACGCCAAAAGGTTAGATCCTTAAATGCCACGCAGCACTATTTCTTTTCCACAGTGTTGTGTACTTCCCCTGTAGCTTATGCTGCTCGCCAGTAAATTTGTGCTGCCTATAGCATTAGAATATAATAATGAAAATAGTGCTTTGCAAAGGAACTTTTCTCTAGAAGATCACTAGAGACCAGTGTTACTCTGGTGAAGTTTCTTCATATTCATAATGATTCAAGAAAATATGAAGTCCTTGGCACCAGAAATCACCAAACATGGCCTAGGATCCACTCATATTTTTCTGAAGGGTCACAGGCTAGCAGGAGAACCTCTTCAGGCTTGCTCAAGCTTTTTCAAGGTTGGTGTTTAATCGTCTTGATGTGTGACAGTTTAAACAGAATAAAACCACTCCACTCATCTGAATTTATGGCATTGTTTATTTATTTATTATTGTGGGTACAGTTATCCATTACCTGCTGGAGAAGCTGCATGGTACTTAGTTACTAGCTGGGTTTAACCCATGACAGAGGTAAAGCTGTCATGCTGGAGTTGTTTTACATGGCAAGACTCAGATATGAGGAAAATCAGTTGTGTGAAGAATTGTGAAAATGTCACTTACGGTTAGCCCAAAAACTCAATTGCTAGAAAGGAAATTAGGCAAATAAAGCAATTTACAGAAGAGCTGGCAACCTCTGTCTCAACAGTTCAGCACCTAGACAGCAGGAATAGAAACTGATAATCCAGGAAACATTTAGGTGTACCACCCTGAACAAACACACAATAATTTGCTCAGGAAGCCAGGTGTCAGTGATGAATTACAGTACAGAGACTGGTTTACTGCCTAAAAAATGACAGAAATGCCCTTCCTAAGATTTCAGTGGCAGCTGCTAATAGCAAGCTGAATATTCTTCAAGTACCCAATTCTTTACTGAATTTGTTATCTGTTTAGTCACAGCAACTTCCTCTGGTAACGTGTCAAAGATCTGACTTTGAATTTCCTGCACCTGCACTTCATTAAAACTCAAACTTGTTTCAAAATTTCTCCATGCTTGCAATTCGGGGACTGCAATTCTTGATGCATTAGTTCTCTTTTTTTAATTCAGAGTTACTGTGCTGTAGAACCAGAGGTGTTTAAAGCCAGTCTGTTCTTTGTGTGGACAACCATAGCTCATTAGAGGTCTCTGTGCACCTCTGTCTTGCTGCGTACATCCTGCCAGAACTCTTTGAGGAATCTGTTACTTCATGATCTGTTATATCAAAAAGAATTAGGGTTCAATCCAGGCTGACTGGTGGATGAGCAAATCGAGGATGAGGAAGTTTCAGTGATTTTTACATACTCTGATATGATGGGGTCAGTCTTGAAACTGGGAGATCAAGAAGTGAGTTAGAATTTAGGCTTGAAAAGCACAGACACATGTTAAACAGTCTTAAAAGTGGTCACTACCTCTAGCAGCTCCAGATCCTGAGGATTCCTCCTGCCTGGTAGCTGGAGCCTGGTCCAGGGACCCAGAGGTCTCTGTGCCAGACCGATGGATGTAGCTGCTGCTTTCCTGTTTGCAGGTTCAACCTGCAAATAAAAGCGGCAAAGCTGAGCACATACTCCAGAGACAGACAGACAGGCGGACACACACATGGACAGAAGACACTGACATGGCCGGTTACCCACACTGACACAGATGAGACACTGCCTTCAACAGCACCCACATAAAACATAAGCACAGGCAGCCAAGACCCCTCTTCCTCTTCAGTGGTAAAGACAGACATTTGCTACTGAAAATGTCTGCATCCTCACCCGGAGTTCATGAGCACATACACAGTTGTGGCTTGTACGGGCACGGCCCACTCCTCTGTCCACCTGCCACCACCACCCAGATCCTGAACACTTTTACATGCTTCATGGATCTCCTACTCACCATCTTGTCCAGCTAACAAATCCAGAACTTACACACTCATCTGACAGGTATCCGCACTCACGGGTCCCCTTGGTTAGCAGCACAGACCCTCTGCCTACTTGGTACCCCTGCCCAGATCCAGCACCTACTACTTGCTGGCTGGTACAGCTGGAGGTTTGCCAGTTGGAAGTACACACCACCCCTGAACACAGTAGGTGTGCGGAAGATACAGACCCTCTTCGGCCCCACAGCAACTGGTGCTGGGTATGCATCTGTGACCTGAGATCCCACTCCAGCTGCTGGAGCTGACCCTCACCTGCTTCATTCTGCCCAGTTCCTCACAATTACTGGTTTTCAGGACACACACTGTTCCCATGCCAGTGCCTAGTGGCCAAGACCACCACCTGCTGTAGTTATGAAAAGATTTAATGAGAAAATAGGGCAAATTTCAGTGATCAGGCACAGGGTGTGGTCAAACAAGCATACTGATGAGCAATGTTTTACATGCAACCAGACCCTTTTACACCACTTTGTCCATTCCTCCCCTTTGCTCCTTCCCAATCCCCTTTCACCAAACATTCCTTTGTAAATTTTGCATAGTCCCTCAGACCCCCCTTGAATTCCCAAATCCTCACATTATCTTTTTTCCCCTTTCTTATCAGTTACAAAGTCCAGGTGGCCATCTCCAAAGCTGTGCCTCGGAGTTTCTTTCAATCATCCATCAATTAGTAACTAGAGACACTTAATCCTTGGCATGGTCTCTTTTATCTGTTGTCTCTTTATGTGTTCTTGCTTATCATTTCACCTTTTATTTATTATCCCCTTTGCACTGAAAAGGCTCTTGATCAGATAACCTTCATGAGGCAGACACACTTACCTTCCACATAACCTGACAATACATACTGCACAGGACATTCTTTTAGCAGAATGATGGAAAGACAAGTGATTTTTTTTAATTATTATTTATTTATTGACAACTTCTATTTGTGTCACAGCAAGAGCACAGTCCAGGGCACACAATGTACCAAACTCATACCACCTTGAAGCTTCCTTCACTGAAACCAAGTCCATGGTGCTAAAACTGAGAAACAAAACTGTATCCCCGACTTTGGAAATCCAGCATGGAAGGACAAACTGCAGGTGCTGCTATAATCATGTCTAGCATGGCGCTTGAAGCTGTTAGCTTGTGTGACCCCCTGATGCAGCTGTAGCCACTAGCACCTTGCACTGAGCCAAATGGGCTGAATCAAGGTGGTGTGAAACAGGAAGCTGATGACACCATCTCAGAATCTTTGTTGGCAGCTTATTCGTAGCTTAAGAACCATCCATAGCTTGCTGGGAGTGTGGCTGTTAACTGGCAGATACAGGGATAAGTCTCTGCAGGGACGGGGAGTGAGTTCTGATCCTGTCAAAAAAGCAGAGGTGTTTTCCCCAGGGCCTCATACAGCTATGATTTGCCATGCAGGCAATTGCTGTTTTGGTCTGAAGCCACCACATGAACTGCATCATGGGATGTGCCTGCTGGAGGCAGTTACCTGTATATCTTGGGTTTTGGGACCTGTTAATCTCAGGCCAAAACACCACATTTGGTTGTCTGGGGAAACATACCAGCTGAGCACACCCTGCCTTCTCCCTCCCCACCAATTTTTCTCTTTGAAACAAATTACAAGGTAAAGGTCATCCAGAGCTGTGATGTAAAACTAGTGAATACGGTGTTTGGCTGACCAGACTGTTGGGATTCAGCAGATGTCAGTATAACGTGCTGCTGAGATAACAGATTCTAGTCTAGTATTGAGGCCTGGATAAAAGTTTTGGGGTCCAAAATATCTCCCCAAGTCTTAGAACTTGTCCCCCAGACAGGGCAAGGGAAAGATTCTCACCATCTTAGACAACAGATTGTTCTGGAGCACCAGAGGAAGGCTAGACCCACACAGTAAAATGCACCCATTTTGGCTACAGCTTGATTGTGATCTGGCCAGTGCTAAACCTATTCAGAAAGTTTGTAGACATTTGCTGGTCCTAGGGCCTTGCTGTTGCACTATGGAAGAAAGATGGTCATTGGAGGAGGTGGGTGACAGATGATGAGGGAGGAACGGGGGAGAAAATGGGCTGACTGGCACCTCACCAAAGGGAGTAAAGGCTCCTGCAGAAGGATCTGAGTTGTGCTGACCTCTACATGCCAGCATCAGATGACTTTGTAATGATCTCTGCAACACAGCCTCCTCCCTTTCTCCATCATTCTAAAAAGCATGTCTGGAGCATGCACATCATCACTTATGATCTCGTCATTCCCTGCTTGAAGCTCTGAGCACACTACTCAGGCTTTGCTTACTTAATCAAGACATCCATCCATTCCCATTCAGTTACTGCCCTGCCTCGTTCTGCAGGTCAGTAACTCTCCTCCTGTCTGGCAGGACCAGCGTGTTTCTGGCTTCTTGGACTGTAGTCATCACCATTAACTGATACTGGAGACAGAAACTCTGCATGTCTCCATGTAGATTTTCTAGGATTTGCAGCTCAAATGATGGTGAGACCTTTGTTATTCATTTTAGCTAGTTCAGCATAGCATTAGTCATGTGGGTAAGAAATTTATCTAAAACACATCACTTCTGAGTTGATACTGTTCCTTTAACCTGCTTTCCCATGGCTCCTGACTGTTTGTTTATTACTAAGTCTAAACAGGATACCAACAGAACTGACTACTAACAGCATACAGGCATTGAGAAAAAGCAAGAAAATATATAATGTGTGTCTTTTGTGGTAATGCCTGCCTGATCTCTGGGATATGCCATCTTGACTTGAGGTAAGAAGACCTGGTTTTCGTAGAAACTCTTTTATAGTCATTGATTATGAATGACAGATGTTTAGCCATCCACGAAGATCCTGGAATATGCAGTATCCCTCAGCTAACACTAGATGTTGCTGGATGTGCTTTAGAAGCTGACACTCATCATGCAAAAGGCAGCAAAGCTAGCTGGAGGGCTTTAGGACAGCTAACCCGGCTGCAAGCTATGGGCATCTTATTCCAGAACTGTTTCAGTCAGCAGTACAAATATATATATCTTCCGCAGTTTATCTGGCAGTTATTTCTTATTTTTCTCACCACTCTTTAGGCCTGGCTAGTGCCATATGAATGGTGATTTGGAAGGAAATTCTTGGCTGCCTTCTTAAAATATCCACTCTGGTTTTTGTTACCTCTGTCAGAAGCAGTGGTGCCCACAGTGGAAGTATGTGCCCTTCAGATGAATATGTCAGAGTTGTTACTAAGCCTCAAAAATGTCCTCATCATTTCTATACCCTATAGAGCATCTTTGTCATGTTTTCTCTCAGGCAAGAAAATGCACATGGTTAAAGCACTGGAAGGGTTAGTTGGAGTACTTTGTTCACATCCTTGCTTCAGACACGTCTTTTAACTGTTTTAGGTGAGTGATTTTCCTCTATTTGTGCTTTGCTGTCTCTTTTCTTAACAAGAGGCCTAGGGGTGCTTCCCTCCCACATGGGAGTGTTACATTCTTAAATATATACCTTGGATGGGAGTGATAAAATCATGTGGGAGAAAAGTACACGTAAAAGCATCATCTGTGTTAATGATGGAAGTCCATCTCTGAATATTCAGCTCTCCAGAGTATCATGTATTTCAGGGAATTAATGGCCAGTGTACAGTCTTCGTAGCCAATTCCCCTGAATCCTGGCCAGATGACTGCTCTTCTTCTGGTGAGGGATACCTTGAAGTGAAGTCTTGTCCATCTCAAATCCTTCAAAATGTTTTTATCATCACTCTTTCAGAAAAAAAACACCAAACCACATGTGCTCTGAATTCCGTCCTGACCTAAGGAGGCAACAGGCTGGCTGTATACTCATCACCATACCTTAGGAGACCCCAGGTTATTCCAACCTCTCCCCCCCCCCCCCCCCCCACCGTGAAAGCAAGCCACTTCCCCTCCCAGCCCTACTGCCTTTCTTGACAATAAATCACTTTCTTCCTGATGTGCCAACAAAAAGTGTCAGCTGTGTTTTTTTGATTTTACTGCTTTTCTTCTTGGGTTTAATATCACTCCTGGGTTTTGTATCAGTTATTCACCTAGTGGAATCGTATGCTGCATCTTCACTGTGTGTGTCACACAGCACTTCAGACGCAGCCTGGCTGGGTGATGAATCTAAGCACACAGTCCGGAAGGCTGAAGGCCTGCCCAGCGCATGTCCTCCTGCCCAGCGCTGCCTTCTGGTCTGCTGCGCCTTCCCCAGGTCCCTTCGGTTTCAATGCTCTGGGGCCCGGTAAGCTCCTCCGTTCCCGACGTGAGGCTGCATGCTTCCGCCGCCTCCGCGCAACGGTCGAGGCCGCAGCCCGCGGCACCGCCTCCCGCCCCGCCGGCTGGGGGCTGCCTCGGGGCTCGGGGCTGGCCTCGGGGCTGGCCTCGGGGCTGGCCTCGGGGCTGGCCTCGGGGCTGGCCTCGGGGCTGGCCTCGGGGCTGGCCTCGGGGCTCGGGGCTCGGGGCTCGGGGCTGGGCTGGGCTGGGCTCGGGGCTCGGGGCTGCCTCGGAGCTCGGGGCTGGGCTCGGGGCTCGGGGCTGGGCTCGGGGCTGCCTCGGGGCTGCCTCGGGGCTCGGGGCTCGGGGCTGGGCTCGGGGCTGCTTGTACGGCAGCGCGGCGGCGCGTGGAGCCCTGCCCCGGCGCGTGGAGCCCTGCCCCGGCGCCTCCCTCCGTCCGGGCACAGCCGCTGCGCAGGGGAGGTGGCCGGTGGTCCTGTCGTGAGAGACCTCCGCCGATACCCTCAGGGGAATGCCCCCGGGAAGAGCTGGCCTCCCCCTCCTGTGCATGTACCCCGAGGCTCAGCCTCCGCCCTCACGGCGGCGAGTGAGACAGCTGCACCTCGGCTGCAGGCGGCCAAGGTGATGAGGATGGTCACCCTGCCGCTTTCTTCTCCTGTGCCTTCCTCCACCCCCAACTCCCCCTGCCCCAGTTTTTGGATGCTCCAGTTCTCTAACTTCCAAGCCCTAGCTGCTGACTATTGTGATTCGCCTCGCCCACAGAAAGAGGCCTTTAAAAAGGTAAAAACAATGATCTATTAATCAAGACTCTCTGTGCAGTCATCTCCCCCAGGTTATTCTGTTTCCCCTGGACAGGGCTGTGAGGGGCTCCCTGTTGTCAGAAAAGATGGAACTGGAAAATCTACAGTCATAGACTTCATCTGCTTGAAGAGAGAAGAAAGATCTGAGATTTAACCACTGCAAATTTAAACAGAAAAAGTGTTAGAACTATTGTTGTATGTTAACCCTGGCAGGCAGTTGACTTGCTCAGTCCCTTGCAGTGGGATGGAGGAGAGAGTCACAAGGGCAGAAGTGAGAAAACTCATGGGTTGAGTTAAAGCAGTTTAGTAGGAAAGCAAAAGCTGTGTGTGCAAGCCAAGCAAAATAAGAATTCATTCATCACTTCCCATTGGCAGGCAAATGTTCTGCCAGAAACAGGAAAGCAGGGCTTCATCACGTGTAAAGGGTTACTTGGGAAGACAAACACCGTAACTCCAGATGTGTCCCCCCTTCCTCCTTCTTTCCCCCGGCTTATATTGCTAAGCATGATGTCATATGGTATGGGTCATATGGTATGGGATTCTCTTTGGTCATTTGGGTTCAGCTATCCCAGCTGTATCCCCTTCCAACCTGCTCACTGGTGGAGCAGCATGAGAGACAGGGAAGACATTGATGTTGCACAAGTACTGTTCAGCAATACCTGAACATATGTATGCTGTCAACACCGTTTTCAGCACAAATCAAACACATACCACCATACCAGCTACCATGAAGAAAATTATCCAGTCACAACCAGTACAAGTACGGAGGAAGATAGTATCTGGGCATTTAAAGTTGTACCTGTTAGATTTGAAGTTGCCAAGCCTTTGGGTTTGGTTTTTTTTTTTCTTAACAGATAGTATGTGCTTGCTTTGTAGGCAATGGTGTCTAAGAAACTCTCCCTGTCATCCTTCTCCCCTTAGTCACCCATGAGTGAGAACAGCAGGAGTGACAAATATCCAAATGAGGAGTTAGTTAGTACTGTTAGTAATCCCAGCAAGCCAAGGGAAAAGCTGCTTTGTATGGCTCCCAAACACACAGCAACAAACCCAAGTGCTTTGAGGTTTCTGTGTAACAGAACAAGGAAAAGACAGCAAGCTGTGAGTGTGAAACACTTGGATGGTAAAGGCTTTAATGTAATTTGAAAGATCTGCAGTGAGACCTGCTGCATTTATAGTCTATAGGACAAATGTTGTCAGAAATGTTCTTTCAGAACTGATGGTGACTCATTAGAGGAATATCCTCTGCTGAGGTCTGAGGGAGGATGACCTGGTGCTGCCTACTGGGAGCTTTTCTCTAGTTGCTAACAAAGGTCACTAGAACTAATTATTTTTTGTATGTATAATATTGAGCAACATGCTGATGTCTTCTTCAGTATTTCTTAATAGAATGTATTTAATGAAGTCATAAAACAAACGTGTGTTAGCTAAGGAATTTTTTATTTTGTAGGAATCTTCAGTTGGACCTACCATGCTCAGATGGAAAAAGTGTATTGCAATTTAAATAGTTTTTTATCTTATCTGCCACAAAATAATATTTTTTTTATTATTATTTTTTACTTTGCAGGATACTAAGAGCTTATTTTCCATACACACATATGCTCAACAATAACGTATTTCACATACTACTCTTCAACTGCAGTGTGTTACTAATGTATTTAATGACTGAAATGTTGCCACTCAATTTCAAGATTCATAATAGTTTATATGAATCAGAAATTCTACATTTCTGTTTCATGTAAGCAAAACCATCGTTGTTGTGCCTGATAAAGGGACATTGGACCAATAATCTTTACATCACAGCACAAGTATTTGCTGCTTATACTAAGTAATAGTTGCATATAAGAAGAAGCTATTGCCCTTTGTGCACTAGGCAGTAGAGGAGGAGGTGACCCTGTCTTTGAATAGTGGCAGGTATTTGTAGGTATAATGTTCAGAACTGGAAATCTTGATTCCTGAATCAGTACTGTCTGGAGGATTAGGAGATCAGATTTCCACAGTAATTGATCATGTTATTTATTCTGAAAGTTATTATGAATAAATAAGCATATCTCAAGTCCACAACATTATAGACCTCTGCCAGGGTCTGTTTCTTGTTACTGACACATTAAGTGTTTTGTCTGTGTTGATGTGTTGAGAAGTGGCTAGAGCAGCCTGCTCAGGAATGTATAGCACTTGGCTGTGTGTGGTGGTTTGACCCTGGCTGGATGCCAGGTGGCCACCAAAGCTACTCCATCACTCCCCTCATCAAATGGACAGGGGAGAGAAAATATAACAAAAGGATCATGGGTCTTGATAAGGACAGGGAGATCACTCAGCAATTACTGTTGTGGGCAAAACAGACTTGACTTGGGGAAATTAGTTTAATTTATCACCATTCAAATCAGAAAAACACCCTTCCCTTCTTCCCTGGCTTAACTTAATTCCTGGTTTCTCTTTCTTCTCCCTGCAAGCAATACAGGGGAATGGGGAATGGGGTTTACAGTCCATTTATCACACATTGTTTCTGTTGCTTCTTCTTCCTCACTCTCTTCCCCTGCTCCAGCGTGGGTCCCTCCCATGGGAGACAGTTCTCCATTAACTTCTCCAACATGAGTCCTTCCCATGTGCTGCAGTTCTTCACAAGCTGCTCCAGTGTGGGTCCCTCATGGGCTCACAAGTCCAGCCAGCAAACCTGCTTCAGCGTGGGCTTCCCATGGGCCACAGCCTCCTTTGGGCATCCACCTGGTCCAGCATGGGGTCCTCCATGGGCCACAGCTGGATATCTGCTCCACCATGGACCTCCATGGGCTTCAGGGGCACAGCCTGCCTCACCGTGAGCTTCACCATGGACTGCAGGGAAATCTCTGCTCCAGCACCTGGAGCACCTCCTGCCTCTCCTGCACTGACCTGGGTGTCTGCAGAGTTGTTGCTCTCGCATAGTCTCACTCCTCTCTCCTGCTGACACAGATCTATTTATTTAACCACCACCACCACCGTGCTCCCCCCCTTCTTAATATGCTGTTACAGAGTCACTACTGCTATTGCTGATTTGTTCAGCCTTGGCCAGCAGCGTGTCTGCCTTAAAGCCAGCTGGCATTGGTTCCATTGGACGTGGGGGAAGCTTCTGGCATCTTCTCACGGAAGCCACCCCTGTAGCCCCACTGCTACCAAAACCTTGCCACGTAAACCCATTACACTGTGTATTGGGTAATAAAGGGAAAATATTGTCAAAGGGCTGTGAAGTAGAATAAAAGGCAGTGATCAGACTGCTCTGCTCTTGGTAGCCCTATGTGGTGCAGAAACCTGTAAGACTTCTGCAACTAGTGTCGAAAGCTGCTCTTATGGTAAGAACATTGAATACACAGAGGCATAGGACAGACCTGGGATTTTATACTCTCCCAGTCGCCAACAGTTCTTAGCTTTAGCACTTTTTGTCTGAATCAGATGTCATTTCTGTGTGCCTAGTAACCTCTTATAGATTTCTCTTCCATAAATTTGTTCAGCCTCCCCTTGGACCCATGTAAACTTAGCATCTGCAATATGTTTTGGCAAACATTTCCAAGATCTACTTCTTCCTCTGTGAGGAACCATATCCTTTCATTCATTTTTAACCAGGCTTTTGCTAGCTTCAGATGTCCTTGGAAATAGCTGAACTGTTTTCAAATTAAGATTTGAACAAATAATTTCGCAGTGGGCAAAGAGACAAAGTGGGATATGCTCTGACAGCAGCATATTGTATTAGCTTTGGAAACATTACTGCACTTGCTAGTACAGCCTAATGGAGTAGCATTAAAAATTCAGCTATAGTAAGTCAGAGGTTAGCAAAGGTTATCTGTGAAAGTGCTTGCCCTAACTTACTTTTCATTCTAAACTTGGATCTGTGCTGCTTCTAGTGTCTGACTTTTAAATCACTTTCACGGCAGTACTTATACAGTGCTACCACAGCTCAGATACCTCCAAGGGAAAGGTTTTGTCAAACACCGGTAATGGTACAGTTATAAAATAACTGAAAACAAAAGTTCATAATGGAATTGTTGAACAGTATCAGTTCCAGTTACATTTGTTTCCTCCATTTATAGTATTTCCTTGGTTATATGTTTTTTTAACAAATATTTAATTTCTATTACTACAATGATTTAATTAAAGTACTGCATATCATCCCTGAGTATTGAACCAGTTTTCGGTTTCTTGTGTTTCTTGGCAAGTTTACAGACTGATCACAGCCCCCATTCCCCATCCTCCTGCACCACTCGTGGGAGAGTAGGTAGCAGCATTGGCAACAAAGGAGTGAAGCTGAGCCTGAGGAAAGGATAACAGGTTGCTTCAATTTCTTTGCCTTTGTTTCTGAATACCCAAATCTATTTTATTTGGAAGTAAATCAAATTCATTTTTATCAGTTCAAGTCTGTTTTGCCCTTAGTGATAAATGGTAAGCAATCTCTCTGTCTTTGTCTCCACTCACAAGTTTATTCACCCTGTTCTAAAAAAAAATGTATTTCTGAAAGTGTAGCTTTATCTTGATAAATTGCATTTATTGACTGCCAGCCCTTGTAACAAGCACTGTAACATTCAAAATCAGTGACATGGGACTTTGTCATGTTGAAAAAGGTTACACATGCAGCCTGGAGGAACTTGGAGTTTCTCACCTCAGGCAGCTGGAGGAGGTAATTAATTGTCACTGGCTCAAAGCTCTGGCACTTTTTGTTGGTTCTGTTAGGGTTTTGGTATCTCAATTCCTGAAGTGCACTACTGCTTTCAGGTCACAATCTGTCTACTGGAATTCAGACAGCTTGCAAAACTAATTGTTGGAAATGCTCATGAGGCTACTCAGGCTGTATTCAGATTAGCTTCTGATGATTACATGTGTAGAACAGAGTATTACAGGTGTAAAAGCACGCTGAACATGGTGGAGGTGGCTCCTACTCAGATACAGCTTTCCAGTAAACTTTTTCTTTTTTGCAGCTAACTCAACATTCTCTGGAAAGTCTTAATATTCCATTTACTCAGCTTGTGATTTTATAATTTTGTAAAGAAATACATTTAGCTGAATATTCCCAAAGAATATTAAATTATTGGAGAAGATAATAATAGCAGTTATGAATGCTTGTTTGAAGAGGCTCCTTTTGCCCTTCTCTTTCATCAGAGAGGTTCTGCATTACTGCTGCTGTAGGATAAGTTGGGAAAGTTCTTTTGCTGGCTTATGTATGTTAGGTTTAGGAAGTGGGAATGGTATAAAGCTGCATTTCTTCATTTCCTCTCTCTATTTTTCAATTAGAGCTATTTTGACCTCATTGTCAAATGCTATCTGCAAGTCTCTACTAAAGACTTCAGATTCTGTGCCTATACATGTTTTTATGGTTTTGAACTGTCTCCTATCTTAAATTTGTCTGTAAATATACTGTTTGGGAAAGGCAGAAGTCCTCTCCAAAATAAATTGTGACTGTCTGTAGTCACTGCAGGATCACTTGACACCTGTCAGAGAACTTAAGCAATTTGAAGCCTTGCTGTTCTCTGGAGGAATCATAAAGGGCTAGGAACTGTGTAATGGGATTGTCCATCAAATTTCTTGTAGGCGCTTCAAGGTCCTTTAATATTGTGGTTTTACATATATCAAAAATGACAGTTTGTTTCTAATTCAAGCCAGAAATGTTTGATTGGTGCACTTGTGTATTTTAATATTTGTGGCATTTTTATTAACAGACTTTATTTTATTTCCCACATTGAACAGGCATCAACATTCTCATACAGTCTGTTATCTAGACTGAATGTCCATGCTCCCAATTGTATAAAAAAACATTGCAAGGAGTCAGCTGTAAAATTAATTTTGTGGAGCAGGCCACAAAAAGGTCTTTTTTGCAGGAGGTTAACCTGGTTAATGATTGCTGCTATTCCTACAAAAAACTATTTTTGTGCTTTCTCCTCTATTATTTCATTACCATATAAATTCCAAATAACTTGCACAATAATAACTGTTGAGCTGATGAATTCTCTAAATTCTGAGCTAATTAACTATGTAAATAAAACCTGTATAGTAGATCAAACGACACACCAATTTAGTTTCTGAAAGGACTGAATATTAAATACTTCAGAGTGTCTGTATGTGTGTTTCAGATTCATCAAATAGCAACAAGATTCTCTCGTAATATTTTTAACCAGTTCTTCAAATCTGATGTAGATGAGAGAAATCTACATCCTGATCCCCTCAGCTGAGAAAACAGAGCCTAAAATATGTTAACACTGTTTTTAGATGAGCTCATAGCTGCAAAGGCATGTTTTTTGCTTTTTTCCTTCATTTTACTGCAGCATTTTGTATGTGTAGTATTATTTACTTTAAATTTTAAATGTCAAAATTAGTTTTTTAATTAAATTTGAACCCTTCTATGTTTAATTAGAGCTGGGAAAGAAAACTAAAGATTGCTATGGTTATGTGTCTATACATAACTATACTGAAGACTGCACTAGGTCTCTTTAAGAAGCATTTCTGTGTGGTCTTGTGAAAACGGTGGTAAGATCCTGTTCTTCACTCACAAAGTTTATGGTCATAGTCTGGGCTAACAAGGACTTTCAGGTCCTCTGTTCTGAACGTCACTGAAAGACAGAGACATTTACGGTACGACTTAAACCTTACTGTGGATCTAAATAATAGCATTTTTGGCGGGCAGCCCTACGAGTGGCAGCATGGCCTGGAAACTTTGCAGAGCCGTGACCTTGACTATGACATTCCTTGTTTATACAGCCACACAGCACTGAGTCCTCAGCGCACACTCACCCTCAGAATTGCAGAGGTCCTCTAGATGTAGCATTATGTCTGTCTTCTGCCTGTACCAATGATGAGAATCCTCCTTTTCCTGGAGATGAAGTTTTCAGAACCTCTGCTTGTGGTAGAATAACCACAATAAGGCTGAAACAACCAGAAAAAAACAGAAACAACCAGAATAAGGCTGAAAGTCTTACTCCATGATTATTTGATGAGAGTGCTGAGACTCCAAAGATGAGATTCAGACAGTCTGAATCTTCTCTTTGCCTGATATTTTCTATGCCAGTACTTCTGAAGCCTGGAACCAACCTGAATGAAGTGTATAGTCAGTGAAAAATAATGATTGCATGTGAGGCTGGTGCCTAAATTAAGTAGTCCTAGCACCTGAATATCCTGGGGGTTCTCATGCTTCCTTGCTTCCTCTCTTTCTTCATTTGTACCTCTAGCCCCAGAGTACATAATTAATTATGTTAATTTTCATGTCATTTACTTTTGTTTTCTATTATGTCAGTCTATTTATCATTCTCAAAATCCTCCTGGGGATTTCTCTCTACCTCATCCTCTTAGACGTTTTGTAATCCTCCATGTGAGGGCAGTGTCATAGTTTTCCCATAATGCCATTGCTTTGTGTATCCTGTAATTAATTTAATTAATCTTGTAATAATCCTGTAATATCCTATATATTTCAGCATTGCTGAGATCCTGAGTCTTTTCATCATTCAGCTCTTAACAATGCCAGCATTGTGTCTCATGTCTGTTTGTGACTATACAGGTTGTCTACCATTCTCTTGGTCTTATGCTACCACTATAAATAGTAGTAATTAGGTTAATGTAGTACCTTTGAGTTAAAAAAATTGAAAGTCATTCAAAGCTCGGGAAAGATAGGTCATTTGCCATCGATTTAATATAACGATGATGCTATGTCTTTGGTACAGAAAGTCCAAAGGATTGCGAGGATGTCACAGAAGAGTAAAAACAGCTTTCCTGCAGTTTTCTTCTGTATCCGGGAGTGTTTAGTGCTGGAGATAATACCCTAATTTACCTTAGCAAAATAGTGAGTGACTTCTATGCTTACCATTTACACCTGGACAATGACTAATGGGAGAACCAGGGAACATTTTATGCCCCTTTTATACCTTTTTTATGCCTCCCTGACTCCAGGAGGTTTGGAAGACCTTTCCCTGCCTACAATTTTTTCAAAAGCACATTTAGCAGTTCAGTTCTGAAGGTTCTTTACGCACATGTTATACATTAAAACTGCCATTATCTATTTTTGGGAACAAAATTGATTTATCTGATTTCAGAGATGCTCAGTGCTGTATGATCCCAAATAGTGCTATGAAGGACTTAGCTCTTATCTTGTCCCTGCTGGACTGCAGAGACGACACATTTTTCTGTCTGTTTTTGTCAGCAGTACCCATTTGGATGAGCACTTCAGAGTGTCTGAGAGAGTGTCATGGAAGGGAGTAGAGGCAAATGAAACTGTGTGTCCCGTTTTCACTGTAGATGTAAGTCTTCCAGTGTTTGAAGAAAACATCACTGCATGACAGTGAAGGTCCGTTACAGATTCAATTTTTTCTTCATTTGGAGGGGCTTGAGCACCCACTAATGTGGAAGAGGCAAGGGCATGACTGCTCAGCTGAATAGTTAGAGGACTTTCCTGTGAAGGGTGGGGACCTGCACAGATGCAAATCTATTGCTTGAAATGGGACAGGACTGTCCCAACTCAGTTTCACATACAGCTTATGCCGATATAAGTCCAGGCTGGGGCCAAAATGAGTGAGTGTCCTGCTTATAACTGTTCTGTCTCATTGCCCCCCTTATGGACCTGTGGCTCCAAATAGACCAGGCCAGACATACGGGTGGGTAGAAATTAGTTTACTGCTATTTTGATTAATTACAGAGGCTAAAATAGAAATTCATAGTAGACATTAATTTAGCCTCAACCAAACAGTGTAATTGTTTCTTTTTATAGTAAGACACAGAAAATGGAGTGTTCCAAAGCTGAATGTAAAGACATGAAGAGGCTGATGTTCAAAGGACACTTTTTTGGGTTATAGACCTTTTTTGAACAGAATGAATGGGCATATATGTTAAATATATTTTTCGCAAGACAGGTAACTGAATGTGGTTAATGTCATTTATGGATGCCATTAGTTCTAGAATCCTTAGATTCTAGATCCTTACTGTGTCCCTACTGAAGCTAAAATCCTTCTAGCATAGGACAACAGTTTGCTTTAGCAAGATTTGAATGAGTATTTCAGGATTCACCCTATTAGAAATATAGTATTTGTCTTTCTACCAGCTGCTGACATTGTAGCATGGAACACTGAAGAAATTATAGACGGGGAGAAAAGGTCATTTAATTTCTGCAGAATTGAAGGTAAATGTTTTGAAATATGAGCATTTAAATGTTTGATAATGAGGCATCTTGAAGACAACATGACTTTCAAAAGTGCTGAATCTCACAAGAAGTACACATATCACCAAAGCTAGTCTAGACAAGGTAGGACATGTTCACCTTCTCACACTGCCAGTTTCAAAAATTAATGTGAAGGTTAATCTTTGGTATGAAAATTTACAACCCAGAAACTTGCTAAGAAGTAGGGTGTATTTGCTAAGATTCTTATAGAGAAAAACCTTGCTAGTGCAGTTGCTGAAGTGTTACTCTTAAGAGCTATTGTTCACTTGCATGAGTATTTGCTACAATTCTGACACCAAAGCAAATGAACAGGATTGGCTGGCCTGCGTACAAGCTTTGAGACTTAATTCACATTTAAAATTTTACTTTCTCTCCCCATCCTGCTGTCACACCTGAAGCCAATATGTGCCAAATGCAGATCTGCTATAAAACGTGTGCTTAAGCTTCTAGAACTGGAGCATTTCCTGTGTTCCTGGATTGAAATGTCATTTTTTTCCAAGAAATCTCACTTCTAAATATTTTGCTTGGCGCCTTGTCTGTATAGTACCGAGGAGCAAAAAGATTCGCTTGTACTCATTTGTGAGAAAGAAGTCTCTAGATGGCAGCAAAGCATAGCAAAATTGCTGCTCTGACATTGGCAGAATCTCCTGAAGATTTTCAGCTGACGTAGTGCAGCAGTAATCACATATAATTATTTTGTCCCCAGTGGTGCTGTTCTCTAATTCTTCCTCTTTAACCGACATCTGATACAAATCTCCTAAAGTTTGTCCATAGAAACAAACTTAGAAGAGGGTGAAAGTTTTGCTTCTGGCTTCTGTGGTATCGTGCCATCAGCATTTAGCTTGCACTAGGCTTTTATTTTTTTCTTTACACCTTAAAAATATGCTCAAAACAATATAGTGATTTTTCATAAAGGATTAACTATTTATTATTTAGTATCTTCCCTTTTTGGATCTTACAGCCATGTTTTAAATGTGACTTTCACTTCCCACTTCTTGGCTTCCTAGCCAGAGGGATCCACATAAGCACTGTCAAAGAGCTATTATTTACAATATGCAAGATTTTCTTCCTTGGGATGTGTTGTCTTAACAGATCCCATGATCTACTCTTCTTCCCTCTTATTAGAGTTTGAGAAGGACATGGAGGCCTACTGGGACAGCTGTTTTCTCTATCCTGTTGAAGGGGAAGAAGTAATGCTTGCTGGAGCTCAGCCCAGGTGTATTCCCCTGGTGAGTACACCTGGTTGGAAGGCAGCGGCAAAGCATTAGAATAACTCATGTAATACCGTCACTGGAGAGCTGGTGAGAGATTTCCACTTATGTTAACGGTTTCTCAGATTTGGGGGCATATACTTTCAATAACAACCTTTTTGGATGAATTCTGGTTTGTTTGATTGTTTGTTGTAAAGATTTTGTGTATACTATTAGAAATTCCTCAGTTTTGATGCTTTAAATAAACAAACGATAATGACACATCCCCAGTCTGAAGTTCACTTGTCCATCTAAATTCATCATGTCATTAGACAATTACTGGTAGTTTTTTACAAATACGCTACTTTAGTCCCCAGGTTTTTAGCATGGTTTTCTTACCTAAAATTTTTATTTTTTAGATTTCATAAATAACAGTAAAAAAAACTTAGAGAAAGAGCTCTGCTCTCACACTTTGAGAATTCAACCAAACACTCATTTCCTTGTGTAGTGCTGAAGCTTACTTTAGGAGTAAGTTACTCTAGAGTATATTTTCACTGCTACTTTCCTCCTACGTGATTTTCAAATACAGAGTAAACAGTGCTGCAGAAAAAAAAGATATTAGAAATGAGTCCCTAATCTGAAATGGTAAAACAGGCTTATATGTGCTAATGCTAATATAATAAAACCCATATGAAACCAAATTGTGTCTGGAATTGCTTTTTTGGAGTTGTGTTTACATAATATAGTTGGTTTTTACTTCATGCATTTTATATTTCATGATAAAAATTCAATGGGTAGTACTCTTCAGTCACTCAGTGAGAAATCAGCTTCCAAACAGGCTCTCACATATGAAAGGCCATGGTAGATCTGTTCATAATAGGATACATTTCCTCATGAATTTAATACATTACTGGCATAACAATTACATAATGCAACATCACGTAACTCCTTTTTTTTTCCTGTATTAATTTTCTGGATATGGCTTTATCTGGCTCAGGACTTGGGAACTGATGTGATCACTTTTTTTGGTGTGCTTGCTTGTTTGCATGCTGCAAGGGAGTACCAGGCTGAATGAATTATTAGCACTGCAAGAAGCACAAATTTACTTTATGCCAAGTATACCAGTGTTGTATAACAAAGAATAAAAGTGCAGCCTGACATTTCACCAGCATTTATTATATAAGCAACTTATAGTAACAAAAAAGAACTGCAAGATGTGTAACTGAGCTCCTTTCCTCATGCTTTTGTAGCTACTCTTGACCTCTTTGCTCTCCTATTCTCACCAACCTAATGCATTATCATGGAAGGGTGTTGTTGATGTTGGTTCCTGCAGTACCCTGCCATGACTCTCTTCTGAGGAAAAAAGGCCCACTGCAGTAACGCTGTTGTGAAGGGGAGAAAAAGAGAGAAGATACTTTATTTTTCTTTTCCTGTAAATATATTGATATATTGATTCAAGATTATGCAAGCTAACAGACATTCCTTAAATCAACGTTCCCATATTGAGAGGATGCTAAGACATGATTCTTTGCATTATTAAGGAAAAGATAAGAAGAAATAATTTTGATTAGCAAAAATGAAGTGTTAGCTGTAATACTAGGGAAAAAGTCTTTATGGAGAGGGTGATGAAATTCCACCCAGAAAAGTGTGGAATTTTCCTTTCCTTAAGTTTTTTGTTATTTTTGTTGTTGTTATTGTTATTAATTATTATAATAATAGTAATGACTGTTGTTATGAATAACAATAATTAATAACAACAACATATTAGACAAATGTCTGTTCGGAAGGTCTAACTTTTCTTAGCTTTCCTCAGAGCTTGTTTTTGCTGGGTGGTTTCTATAGCCCTGTGCTTCTCTTTCTAGCTACACAGGAAACGTAAGTCAGAAGTGGTTTTGCCTGCATGCAGGCTCGGATTCTCCAGCTACATTAAGTTTCTGAAGATGTTTGACATGAATCCTGTGCCAGTGCTGGGTGGTTGTGAGGTAATGCAAGTCCCTGCCTGTATAAAGAAAAAACCAGATGCCATCTATATGGACTTCTGTAAGGCCTTTGACATAGTCCCCCACAACGTCTTTCTCTCTAGATTAGATCTGATATGGATCTGATGGATGGACTGTTTGGTGGATGAGGAAATGGTTATATGGTCACATGCAGAGAGTAGTGGTCAACAACCAGATGGAGTTCTGTGACAGCTGGTGTCCCTCAGGGGTCCGTATTGGGACCATTAGTGTTTAATATCTTCATCAATGACATAGCGTGATCTAGTGCACCCTCAGCAAGTTTGCAGACAGCACCAAGCTGCCTGAGGGATGTCATCCAGGGAGACCTGGACAACCTTGAGAAGTGGGACCATGTGAACCTCATGAAGGTTCAACAAGGCCAAGTGCAAAGTCCTGCAATACTTTTGAGTATTTTGAGTATTTTGGGGCAAACCTCAGTATTAATACAGGCTGGGGGATGAAGGGGTTGAAAGCCGCCCTGCAGGGAAGGACTTGGGGGTACTAGTAAATGAAAAGCTGGACATGAGCCAGCAGTGTGTGCTTGCAGCTGTCCTGGTTTTGGCTGGCATGCAGTTGATTTTCTTCTTAGTAGCTGGTACAGTGCTGTGTTTTAGATTTAGTAAGAGAATTATGTTAATAACACACTGATGTTTTTAGTTGTTGCTAAGTAGTGTTTATACTAAGTCAAGGACTTTTCAGCTTCTCATGCCCTGCTAGCAAGAAGGCTGGAGGGGCATCAAATCTTGGGAGGGGGCACTACCAGGGCAGCTGACCTGAACTGTCCAAAGAGATACTCCATACCATAGAAAAACTTGCTGAGTATATAAACTGGGATATATACATAAAATATATAAATATATAAAAATATATAAATACAAATATATAAAAGTTGGCCAAGTGGGGCCATGGGTCACTGCTTGGGGACTGGCTGAGCATTGATCAGCAAGTGGTGAGCAATTGTATTGTGCACCAATTTCTTTCTTTTTTTTAATTTCTTTTTCCTTTTTGTTATCTTCCTTTACAATAATTATTATTAGTAGTATCAGTATTATATTTTACTTTATTTCAGTGGTTAAAGTGTTCTTATGTCAACCCACAGATATTACCTTTGATTCCCCTCCCTGACCCACTGGGGCATGGGGGCAGTGATTGAGCAGCTGCGTGGGACTTAGTTGCCAGCTGGGGTTAAACTGTGACAGTCCTTTTTGGTACCAACGTGGGGCTCAAAGGGTTAAGATGACAGAACTGACCAGAGCATGTTCAAATGATCAGAGAGCTTTTGCTGGAACTCAGGGAAAAAAGGGGAGTTTACCACCTTTGGAAGAAGGGGCAGGGAACTTGGAAGGACTATAAGGATGTTACAAGGTTATACAGGGCAAAGATTAGAGAGGCAAAAGCCCAGCTAGAACTCAGGTTGGCCACTGCTATAAAAGACAGCAAAAAATGTTTTTGTAAATACATGAGAAACAAAAGGAGGGCCAAGGATAATTTCAATCCTTTATTTGATGCAGGGGGGAGTATTGCCACAAAGGGTGAAGAAGAGACAGGGGTACCTAATGCCTTCTTTGCCTCAGTCTTTAACAGCCAGACCAGCTTTCTTCAGGGTACTCAGCCCCCTGAGCTGGAAGACAGGGACAAGGAGCAGAATGAAGTCCCCACAGTCCAGGAGGAAACAATCAGTGACCTGCTGCTCCACTTAGACATGGACAAGTCTATGGGGCCAGATAGGATCTGCCTGAGGGTACTGAGGGAGCTGGTGGAGGAGCTCACCAGGCCACTTTCCACCATTTATCAACAGTCCTGGCCAACTGGGGAGGTCCAAGTTGACTGGAGGTTGGCCAGTGTGATGCACTTCTACAAGGAGGGCAGGAAGGAGGATCCGGGGAGCTACAGGCCTGTCAGCCTGACCTCAGTACCAGGGAAGGTTATGGAGCAGGTCATCCTGAGCACCATCACACAGCATGAGCAGGGCTACTGGGGAATCAGGCCCATCCACCATGGGTTCATGAAAGGCAGGTCCTGCTTGACAAACCTGATCTCCTTCAGTGACAAGATGGCCTGCTTAGTGAATGAGGGAAAGGCTGTGGACATTGTCTGCCTGGACCTTAGTAAAGCTTTTGGCACTGTCTCCCACAGCATTCCCCTGGAGAAACTGGCTGCTCATGGCTTGGACGGGTGGACTTTACACTGTGTAAAACGCTGCCTGGATGGCTGAGCCCAAAGGGGGGTGGTGAATGGAGTTACATCGGGCTGGTGACCGGTCACAAGTGGTGTGCCCCAGGACTCAGTACTGGGGCCAGTTCTGTTTAGTATTTTTATCAACTATCTGGATGAGGAGACTGAGTGCACCCTCAGTCAGTTTGCAGATGACACCAGGCTGAGCAGGAGTGTTGATCTGCCTGATAGTAGGAAGGCTCTGCAGGGGGATCTGGATGACAGGTTCAACAAGAAGTGCTGCATCCTGCACTTGGGTCACAACAACCCAATGCAATGCTTAGAGAAGAGTGGCTGGAAAGCTGCATAGTGGAAAAGGACCTGGGGGTGTTGGCTGACAGCTGGCTAAACATGAGCCAACAGTGTGCCGGGTGGGTCAAGAAGGCAAGCAGCACAGCACCCTGGCTTGTAACAGAAACAGTATGGCCAGCAGGTCAAGGGGGGGGGATTTTTCCCTTGTACTCAGCACTGGTGAGGCCACACCTCGAATCCTCTGCTCAGTTTTAGGCCACTCCAAGAGGGACATAGAGGTGCTGGAGCATTTCCAGAGAAGGGCAACAAAGCTGGTGAAGGGTCTGGAGCACAAGTTTTATAAGGAGCAGCTGAAGCAACTGGGGTTCTTTAGCCTGGAGGTGACTCAGAGTGGACCATATTTCTCTCTACAGCTACCTGAGAGGAGGCTGTAGGCAGGTGGGTAGGTCTCCTCTCCCAGATAACAAGTGACAGAACAAGAGGAAATGGCCTCAAGTTGCACCAGGGCAGGTTTAGATTGGATATCAGGAAACATTTCTTCCCTGAAAGGGGTTAAAGCATTGGAACAGGCTGCCCAGGGAGGTGGTGCAATCACCATCCCTGGTGTTGTTTAAAAAATGTGTAGATGTGATGCTCAAGGACATGTTTTAGTGGTGGACTTGGCAGCCCTAGGTTAACAGTTGGACTTGATCATAAAGGTCTTTTCTAGACTAAATGATTCTATGATTTTATGATTCTAAAATAAATCTGTTATAAGCATTTGTTGTATTCATTAATGGTCACTGGTCATAGTATTGATTTTATTGCTCTCAGATTTGTTGTGCTTGTTCTCAGAGTTGTGTTATGTCACACCTTACTTGCAACCGTGTTCACGGTATTCATGACCTTTGGGGCCTGGGCTAAGGTTCTCATTTTGCTGTACCTTGTGATACTGGCTTGTGATATGATAGAATTGCTGGTGGTGAAACTAATGTGTGCTCAGTATTGCTGTCACTTCTGTACTTCAGGAGTCATCTGATGGGAACTGTTAATAATTACACCTTGTATTGGGTCTGGCTGAGATGGAGTTAATTTTCCCCACAGCAGCCCTCCTAGTGCTGTGCTTTTTATTGGTGGCTAGAAAGGTGGTGATAACACACCGTTTTGGCTACTGCTGAGCAGTGGCTGTATCTCCAATCCCTCCCCCTCACCAGCAGGCTGGTGGTGGGCAAGATCTTGGGAGGGGACATACCAGGACAGCTGACCCAAACTGACCAAAGGAATATTCCATACCATACAACATCTGCTTAGCAGTAATAGCTAAGGGAAAGGAGGAGGAAGAGGAGGCATTTGTTATTTACGATGTTAGTCTTCCAGAGCAACCCCTACAGGTACTGAAGGCCTGCTTCCCAGGAAGTGGCCAGATATTGGCTGCTGATGGGAAGCAGAGAATAACTTCTTTTGTTTTCCTTTGCTTCCATGTACAACCTTTGCTATTGCTTTACTAAACTGCCTTTATCTTGACCCATGAGGTGTTTTTTCCACCTTATTTTCTCCCCCTCTGTCTTGATGAGGAGGGGAGTGATAGAGTGCCTTGGTGGTCACCTGGCATCCAGCCAAGATCAAATGAGCACATACCTTTTGTTTTTTTTCTTTAGAGAGCCAACCTCTGGAGGAAACATCCTCCCATATCTCCCCCCTTCCTGTCGGGTTAATTACAGTAACATTTGAGAATTCTGAAAATTTTGAATATCCTTGAGATGTTGAAATCAGCATGGTCCTATTTCTGGGAATGGTGAATGTATTCCAGGTCTTGTTTAAGGTTAAACAACTATTTAGGAATACTACCCAGAGATCTGCCCTGAAGTTGGGTAGTTAAGGGTCGTAGAGTGTGTGGGATAGTATGGGCAAGTACCTAGGACTGCAGCCACCTCCAGTGTTTTGGAACTTCACCCCTGAGCAAGTGGAGAATTAGGAAAAACTAGTAAAAGATTTGGAAAAAGTATGTTGTCACCCTGGTAATTCCAGAGAGGCAGAAATCACTGCAACATGCCAGAGCCTAGCTGATGTCTACTGAGACCTGCTCAACACTATTCAGTACCTTCAAGGAGAAAAGAAGGTCTCTGGGCCTGACAGCAAAGCAGCACACTGCAGCTGCTCCAACCCTGGCAGCAGGAACTGCAGGTGAACCAGAGGACCAACCCATGCCAGGATCAATCACCCCTATACATAAGAAAGGGACAGGAAAGTCAGCTCATTTGCTAAAAGGAGGATGGAACAGGGCCATCACAAGAACAGGAGAAGAGGCAGAACAAGAGGTAGCCACTTGATCCCTATCCCTGAGTTAGCTATGGGATATACAAAAAGATTTCAGCTGTTGTCTAGGTGAGCACATTATCACCTGGCCAGTCCAATGCCTGGATTACAGGGCTAGTAGCCTGGAATTAGAGGGTAGGGAAGCCAAACAGCTGGGATCACTTTCTAAGTGATTGGAAGAGTGACACAAGTCCTCAGCCTCTGGAAGTGACTCCTTTCAAGTATGAGGGAAAGATATTCCTTCAAGGAAGGTGTTATATGTCACCCAGGAATGTGGACTGTCATGGAGAGGGGTGTCCAGTACCCTGAGGGAATTAGCTGTGCTAGAGATGATTTATTATGACCCGAACAGCATGTAGCTACCCACAGATCCAGATGAAGTCCAATGCATATGACCCATGTGGCAGAAATTTGTACAGAGCACACCATCATTGTATGCCAACCCATTGTCAGTAATGACCTGGAGAGACAAGGAGGCTCCAGTCTCCAGTCAGCAGTTCCCCAGACAGAGTGGAAGGGCTGATCTTACTCCTGATCTGTCTGCATGGTATTTAGTTGCTGACTGGGGTTAAACCACAACAGTGATGGAACACCTGTTTTACGAAGAAAGTTTGAGAGAGTTGGGATTGTTCAGCCTGGAGAAGAGAGTGCTCCAGGGAGACTTTACTGCAGCCTTTGGTAAAGGGACTTAGAAGAAAAGTGGAGACAAGCTTTCTAGCAAGGCCTCTTGCAATATGACAAGGGGTAATGCTTTTAAACTACAAGAGAGTAGATTCAGACTAGATATAAGAAAGGACATTCTTACAGTGAGGGTAGTGAAACACAGCAATAGGGTGCCCAGAGAAGTGGTAGATGCCCTGTCCCTGCAAACATTCAAGGTCAGGTTGGACACGGCTCTGGGCAACCTGACCTAGTTGAAGATGCCCCTGCTCATTGTGGGTGGTGGTGCTGAGTCGTGGACTACATGACCTTTAAAGGTCCCTTTCCACACAAACTGTTCTATGGTTTACCACTGAGGCTGCCCTGCAGCTGAAGTCTCTTGCACGTGTTGTGGAGGTTTTGGTATGCTACACACAGGGACAGGAAAGCTGGACATCTTTTGTGTATGATGTTGCTACTGGGTAGAATGTAGTGTATATTCTAAATCAAAGGGTGGAATAGCTGTGGGCTTTTAAGCTTTAATTTCTGTGATTTTCTTTCACATTTTCCATAGCTTAAAGCTTCTTGAATTATTTAAACTTGTGTTTCTACTTGTTCATTTTTTTAGTAAGTCACAATACCTTTTTATATGATTTACCATTATCTATTTGTGCCTGTTTTCTACTCTAACTCCAGTTTGATGTGACTTGTTACTCAGAAATAAAAAATGAAGTTAAGACAATGAAATAAATAATCAATTTCTGTACCTCTGTGGCATGTTCAGTAGCACAGCGTTCTTTTGAGCATGCCTCGAAGGAACTGACCTGCCCAAACTGATGATACTTCATCCTGTTTCGTGAATCAGGAGGTAATGGGATGCATTAAAGAAAGAATGTGCAGAGCTGAAACTCAAACAGCTGCTTTTGGATTCTATTGCTGAATGGGAAGCACTCCAAATAGAAAGACTTAGGTCAATTTAATACACAGATTATTGAGTGAAATACCATGCAAAAACATGTAATGAAGTCAGTAGTATGAAATTATGTTCAGTTATGTGCATAAAATTTAAAAGCAGATATATTTTTTCTCCAAAAATGGTCTTAAAAGTTTTACATCACTGAGCTAAATAGAGGTTACTTTTCCATATTATGCTGCTTAGATTTCTCTCCAACCTAACTGATGTTCCTAAAGCATGGTTAGTAACACACAATATTTCAGACCTCAGTAATAGAGGTTACTCTGCGGGGGGTGGGGGGTGTTCAACCCTCTACTCCAAGCAGGGCCAACTTTGAGGGTAGAGTAAGGATTTCTGCAAGTTTTGAATCTTTTGCAGGGTGGCGTCCACAGCCTCTCTGGGGCACTATTTCAATGTTTACAATTTCTGAACATGAAAGATTTTTTTCCTAATTCTAATTATAACTAATATCTAATTATAACTTGCTTTGTTGTGCTTCTTACCCTTGTCCTTTAGCTGTTCTCCTCTAAAATGAGACTCTGTACTTTCCCATTAGGTGACTGAAGAGAGTCAGAAGATCCCCCCTTTGCCTTTTCTTCTCCAGGCCAAACAAAATAATTTCTCTCAGGTCTTCCTTATGTGTCACAGGTGTTCCAACCCCATCATGTGGTTGGCCTCCACTGAGATATTTCCAGTATGCAAAATTTGTCTTGTGTTGAGGAGCCCCGGACTGGAAACAGTCATCCAGATATGGTATAACAAGCATTAATGGAGCATAAGAATCACTTGCCTTGCACAGCTGCCTGCACCCTTGCTTATACAGCCCAGTCTGCAGTTAATTCGTACTGATGAAGGGGCACATTGCTTACTGGTGCATAATTTGTTGACTGCCGAGACCCATAGATACTTTCCTGCAGATATTCTTTTTAACAACTCAGTGTATGGCCAGTCCTTTTACATGAGGTATTCTGTCCCACATGCAGGATTTACCATTTGCATTTGTTGATCTTCAGAGATTGCTGTCAGTCCATCTGTCTAGCCTGTCAGTATCCCTTTAAAATGCAGCTGTGCCTTCCAGACTTCCAGAGTATCAACTACTCTCCTTACAACTAGCTACCATCTATAAACTGGATTCACTCTCCCATCATCCTAGTCATTAATAAAGACATCAAACTGTATTCATCCCCATATAAAACTTTAAGATGCACAGATTGCTGTAAATTGAGTGTTGCGGAGAAGTAATATTTATTCCAGCTGTTTAAATTATAAGTTCAGTGTGTCAGTCCAGTGTCTCTTGATACTTCAGTGCATCATACTCATGGGATGGGGGTGGGTGGGGGGTGGAATGCATGAAACCTGCAGTGTTTGTTTCACTTTCCTAAAGGTATCTTCCTTTCACTTATATTCCAAAGTAAGGAGTTGTTCCATTTTCCACATTCCACAGTATCTTCTGACTCCCTTTTGTCCCACTGTGCACTTTGACAATCCAAGCTTCTGCAGCAGTGAATTTTGCAGATAGATTACACAGGTTTCTAAAGAAGCACTATTGCCTGTCTTTTAAATTTTCCCAAATAAAGTTACCCATTCTGCAGTTACTATGCCTGTTTTACTCTGCAATGACATTTCTGGCCACTTACAGATATGGTTGGTGTCTGGTCAGTATGTTGTACTGATCACATGAATGTGCAAGACTCTACCACAATAAGGCCCTTCTTTTCAAGTAAGACCTCTGGTACTATTACACTACAGAAATTTATTACTATAATGTGACAGCTTGTGAAGTCTCATTAATTGTTGTAATTCTTCATTTTTGCGTGAATACTCCTTCTTCCTTAAAAATAGTAACTGCCTTCACTTTATAGTTCTGTGACAGACTGCTCCATCTGCCAGCGTACAGGACATTCTCTTCTAGGTGCGGCATGGAGAAGCCCGTAGTCCTTCAGCACCCAGACCCTTTTTCACTAATGACTGTGAGAGAAGTTCCCCATCACTTCCTGCAGCTGTATTCACCTGGATTACCCAGCATTTTATCTGCTTTAAGATATTTATTACAAGTTTTCCCTCAGAATTTATATTTTTTTATGTAATTAACTTTAATTCTGCCTGTGGAAACACAGCTGATACAAAAGGAGGGAAGGTAATTATTTTTCTGACTCATTTCCCTTACACATCTCCTAGAATAGTGTGGTATTGCATCAGTCTCTACATTGCTGTTAGTCACTCCAGCTTTCTGAGCTCAGATCTCAGAAAAATATTAAATATCTGTGAGATATTAAATATCTGTGTAATCTAAGATCTTTGTCATCCAGTTGTATGGAGTAGTTGACATAATTGTGTGTTTACTTATAGTTATTAATTGCTACCTAGACTTGCCGTATGTGGTATATAAAGGTTTTGACTAAACATGCACCTAGTAGATGAAAAAGGCAGTCATGGGACCTGGATTTTTTGAAACGTCTTCTTATCTGTGGTTTATCATTGACATAAAAACTATGTTTCCATAATTTGTAACTGAAGAAATGAAAGGAAGAGTCTTTGCCTACAAGCTCTCAGAAGTTTCATTTGTTTATGAAATTTAGCAGTTCAGGAATGTCTGTCCTTTTCTAGTCTATTGCAGTGTGTTGTTGGACCACTTGTAGTTACCAATTTTTAATATATAATAAAGTAATAATTTAACATGCACTGTTTCTGATGCTCCTGAAAAAATGCACAATTTAATTAGTATATGTTGTTACATACAATATTCAAACAAAAACTTTTGAATACACAGGAATTACAGGCTCTAGCTCAGAACCATTAATATTGTATTCACTTTACTTCAACTTTTGGTACTCTTTTTTGGGTCAGTCATACATCAATTTGTGAATAATTGCATTGATTTCTATTTTATCCTGGTGAATAAATTTTACATTCAAAGTGTGTGGCAAAGTCTTATTCCATGATCACTAACGAATACATTTTTGTATGTGTTTGATTTTCTAGAGTGTAAGTTTGAGAGCTTGGATGCAGAGCCACTAAATTGCTTAGTTTCCAAATATGCCAGGTTTGTGAATCATCTGGATCCACACCATCTAATAGGGTGCCAAATATGGTTGCCACCTAATAGATTCATAGAATCATGTCGGTTGGGAAAGACTGTTCAGATCATTGAGTCCAGCCATTAACCTAACACTACCAAGTCCACCACCAAATCACATCCCTAAGAACCACATCTACACGTCTTTTAATATCTGCAGGGATGGTGACTCAACCACTTCCCTGGGCAGCCTGTTCCAGTGCTTGATAACACTTTCAGTGAAGAAATTTTTCCTAATAGCCAAACTAAACCTTCTCTGGTGCAATTGGAGGCCATTTCCCCTTCTCCTATCACTTGCTACTTGGGAGAAGAGACCAACACCCACCTTGCTACAATCTCCTTTTAGATAGTTGTAGAGACCAGTAAGGACTCCTTTCAGTCTCCTTTCCTCCAGACTAAACAACCCCAGTTCCCTCAGCCACTCATCATAAGAGTTGTTCTCAAGACCCTTCACCAGCTTCTTTGCTCTTCTTTAGACACGCTCCAGCACCTCAATATCTTTCTTAGAATCACAGATTCATAGAATCATTTAGGTTGGAAAAGATGTTTTAGATCTTAGACCTTCCCCAGCACTGAGGTCAGACTGACAGGCCTATATAATTACATAATGCCACAGCCAAAGCAAAGGCAGAAAAAAGGCAAGAAAACTAAAACTGAGAATAGAAATTTGAATGTTTTCAATAATATGCATTTTTAAATATAATAACATACATGGACTTCTAAGAGGGTTTTTTGTTTGTTTATGGAGAATTAATTGTGTGAAGCTGCTTGTCATATTTTGAAAAAAAAGAATTTTCAGAGTTTTCTCCAAAATGAAAAAAAACCCTCCAAACAAATGAAAACTAGCTACTCATAACAAAAAAACCCCACAAAACAACCCCACAAAAACAAATGTAAAGAGACCTCCAACAACACGCACCTTGTACATTTTCCCCCAAAGACATAATCTTTTAAAATTAGAACTACTCTCAGTTCCCAATACCTTTTTAAAGGGATGAATTGTCTAGGTGGTCAAGGCTGTAAGCAAAGCTTGACTTCTTGAGCTCAATGCTTTCAAATTTGCTTAGTAAATTCAGGATGTTTCTGGGGAAGCATCTGGCAAAGCTTCTATGAGTCAGTTCTCAAAAAGGTACTTTTAACAAAGAGATCTCTGGCTTTGATCTTTGTGGTTTTCACGGTTCTGGATCGTAAGATACTCATACTACATTGATATTGTCGTTATTATAGCTGAAAAAATAGTAAGCAAAAGAATACTTTCTGTTGTTGTACCTGTAGGTGTTATGAGTGAAATTTACACAGAGCACTGTTACAGTCCAGATTTAATCTGCAATTGCACAGTGTTACTCTAATTAGCAATTACTAATTAGAGCAATTTCTCTGCTTTTTGCAGTTCCTAGAGCCACAGACTAAGTCTTTAAGTCACAGTCGTGTTTTGGAAGGGAAAGTTCCTATGTGAATCGACATTTTTGCAAGTGAACAAAGGCATGATGCATGCAGTTTCTTTGTTTTGCGAATGAGAAAATAATGTGGTGCTTACTCAGTTAAAGAGAACAAAAGTAGCTGCAATTTTCCACTGTGTTTTCTGACAAAAGGAAATGGAAAAAATAGCAATCTGTTTATTGACAGTTCAGATAAAAAGGGTGTGTCAGTCATCAAAATATTTTGTTACTTATACATGATTTGTGAAACCTAAACATTTCAAGATTTTAACTAGATTTAGAATTCTCTAATTTTCTCAGCTAAGTGGAACATTCTCTTGAAAAGCAACTGCATTTATTGTTCATCCTCACCATCATTTTGGAGAGGTATTTATCTTTGGTCCCACAGAAAATATTCAAGCATGTAAATGCTTTTACTATAAAATGTTACTCAGTGTAGGACAGATAAAAGTAACAGCAGTAATTTTGACATAATAACATAATCCGGTAACAACATATTAGCAAAAATGTTCTTAAATTAAAAATCTCACATCAAAAATTTAAATTCATGAGGTTCCTCATAACCATATGAATGACAAAATATTTTCTTAAGGCAAAACTTATTTTAATAGTTTTCCCACTGTTTCATTAACAAGTTATGGTGCTTATCACAATATGACATTTTTCTCAGTTAAACAGAAACACAGTGGAATGTTTGCATTAAGAAGAAGAAGCATCAGCAGTTTTCTGGCTCAGAGCCATGTCTGAGAAATCTTGAGTTCGGTCTGGTGCAGACTGACCCTGGCAGAGGCCACCTGCAGATACTTCCTTCCATCTCAGCAGTCATTCAAAGGCCTCTGTGCAGATCTGCTTTTTCCCTTTCTTGTTGATTACTGATAATGGTTGAGGATCTTGGAATGGCATTGAGAACTGTTTACTGCTTCCTTAAGGTTACAATTAATGGCAGCACTCTTAAAACAGCAACTATAGCCTCCTCAAGATATATGGTTCCTCTTAAAAACCATGTAGGTGAATGGCAGAAACAACTTTTATTTTTCAATCGCTGGTGAGTAGCAATTAACCGAGAAAAGAGAAAAAAACCCCACAAAACATTTGTGCTCTTTGGTTCATCTTAGTTCATAAAATCAACTGGATTGAGATGGCTGAAAAGAGAATGCTTTGTCTTCTCTGATACGGTTTTGCAGCTGGGCTCTACGTCATAAGAAACCTTTTTATCTGGGGAAAGTAAATCATCATTTAAAACATATCATTGCCTTTATATGAAGCAGTGATGGGATTACTTATAGTTAAATTTTATCTTAAGAAGGTTCTTCACTTGGTAAGAAAATGGCTCTGGAAACCTCACTTATGTGCTGATTATAGAGGCTTGGAAATATTGTGTAGTTCTCTTCAAATGCTGGAATTCATATATAGGTTTGCTTGCTTACTTAGAAACAGTATGCAAGTATTTTGAATATGCAGTTTCTTAATGCACAAATGGTTGAGACCAGGACTGTATGAAATACTTCATATTATGAAGACACAAATACTTCATGGTACAGGCGTTTCTCAAGTGTGAAGTCCGTGGGAAGTGGTTTGAGTGGATGACGTTTACAGGCGAGTGGTTAGGTGAGACATCTGGTGGGAGAAAAATGCTCTGCAAGAAATTCCTCAAATGGGACAGCATACAAAGACTTTGTGGTTGGAATAATACAATAATTTTGGGAATCTGAATTTTACAACACCCTTTGCTGCACATGGAAATAACAGTGACAAAATAAACAATGAAAAGGATAATAAATTTCATTGAAATATAGGAAAATGGAAATAATTATTTTTAAACTATAAACTCTCCTACCAATATTAGCTATCTAGCTGTCACAAATACTGCACAGAATTTATGCTTAATAGTAGAAATACACAAATCAGGTTCTGTATCCAGTTATCTTCTTTGTAAGACAAGCCTGGGAAACAATCGCCGCTTCCATACACACACACACACACATATACACACACCCTCTTGTTTTAATCTGTCTTCAGGAAGATTAGTAGACCTGTCAGAAAAAAAGTATTTTAAATACTCCTAATATTCGAAGACATTTTCCTGGCAAAGCAAAAATATTTTTACACATGGGTAAGTCCTGGAAGTAAATAACGACAACAGTTAATCATCTACCAAATGCTCTCCATGCTGCCATTTGTCCTGACATACCAACAGATTGCATTATGTATTGTGGGCTGTGTTTATCTTTACTTAAAATATACAAGCCTTCAAACTGAGCCAGAGATGAAAAATCCGCAGATCCACAGAGCATTTTATTTGTGACAGTTCCTTTTCCAAGTGAGAATAGGGGATGTAAGCTGTTCATTGGTACTTGCATTTGGTTACCACCTGTTTTCACCCGGATTTTTCGTTACTTTGTTTCTAAACTTGCTATGCTTCATACCCATCTCACGGTACAGTTATTTTTCCTAAGGGTATTTTGATTTTTTTCCTCTTCTTTCTGGTCGCTACTGCTTGCCTGCGTGCATATTCAGGTCTCCTCTCTTGTTTTACACCCATTCCTACCGCTTTTTCTTTCTACATTGCAGGCTTTTGACATCCTTCCTGTGCTTCCAGTGCTCCTTCAGGTACAAGGTATGACATTCGCAAGGTTTTAAGTAGGCAGAAATACACCTTTTTATAACTCACTTGGAAATTAATTTTAAGTTAGCTTAGGCAAAGGCTGAGGGGCCCAAGGAAACACAGAAGACTGGCTCTTTGTAGTGGAAGAAGCAATGCACAGCTCTCCTGCATGCCTGACAAATGGAGCTGTTGCTGATTATCAGACCACGCTAAGAAGGGAATGGTTTGCTCCTGGACACCTCTCTCAGGTAAAACATGACCTGGTTTCTCTATACAACCTTTTATTTTAAATTATGAACTTACTCTTTGATCCTTCAAAAACTCAATCAAACATTTTAAGCGTACTAACAATTGAATTTAAAGATGTTCATTGCTTGCAACGTCATAGCCTTACAGTTTTGTATGGCACCCTCAATGTATGGTGTAATGCTTGCTCTGTTTAAGAACCTGGAATCAGGCTCCTGCACTAGGAACAAAGAGCTCAAAAGGGATGGGGGGGGGGGGGGGGGGCGCGGAAAGAAAGGAAAAAAAAAAAAGGCAAGGAAGCAACAGGGAGACAGGGAGAGACTGGGGACATTTCCTCCCTTAGCTGGTCTTAAAAGAAGAGCTGAAATAAATATGTCTTGACAATGCCAAGCTTCAGATTGTGGTTAATGCCACTGATGGCCAGCATTGCTCACAACCAGGAGTGCAAGCTTCTTTTAGGCCACAGCTATGGAGAAGAAATTATGTACAAGCCGTTTTAGGGAAGGGCTAGTAAAATTAAGTGTGTGAGCACCAGAAAAAAAGTGCTCAGATGTTCAAGGTTAATTGTTCTTCTATACCACTGGATAATATTTGCTTCCTAAGAAAGAAGGTATTAAGAACTATCCTCTCCATAGTAATAGCCTATTTGGTTTTCTCGTATTTCTTATAGTGATTCTGTACTTTATAGGGTCTATATTTAAATGTGTAGGTTTTACTTTTTTGTACTCAGAACCAATCCAAATATATAAAAATTACAGATTTATTTTACTATGCTCTTTAAGTTTTACTGATATCATTAGGACTGTGTCACTTTTATTTTTCAGTCATGAACTAAGCAAACGTTTCCTGCTGACTCTCTATTGAAACTAGTGCAACCTTAAGAAAACTGTATTATACACTGTAAGAAAATGACCTTATAATGTATTTCTTCATATCCAGAGATGTACTGACTGGATTTGTTCTTAGTAATCTTCCTAAATTACACAGCAATATTATGACAGCACTGGTAGCTATTGACAAGCATACCAAAGGCATTGTTACAGGGCTTTTGACAGAAAAGGTTTCTGCTTGTACAAACCTGACAAGATAACGCATGATCAGTTTCTGCAAGTAGACTCTGATGACAGATCTGAATGGCAAAAATAGCTGCATTACTACTGGGTTTCAGCTCTGGATAACCATGCCATTAGAATGGGTTTATCTCAGTACACATATAGTGATGATTACCTGGAAGCATGTCCAAGTTTGGTTATAAACCCAGATACTGTTTGGATTTTGTTATAGTTTTTGTTAGTGTTCTGTTAATGCAGTGTTGGATTTTTATTGGATGCAGCTGTAGATAATTTGTACCCATTTAGTCTGATAGTTTGGACCTATTAGTATGACATTGACTTGCAGCATGAACAAAGTGGAATAACTGTGCAGGGTAATCAAAGATTGTGAGATTGTAGCTGTTAACTTTTGCTAGCTGCACCTTTAACTAAATAATTTAAAATGTCCTAAGCTTACATAGATATGTGTAGTCCATCCAGTCTTTAACATCTGCATCATTGTCATATTAGATGAAAAATTTATAAATACCTTCAGATTAAGTTTACTATTTCATTCAGACTAAACCAGTCAAAACTGCATTTGTAAAAACTAGTCTCATATACAGTAAGAAAATGTCATGTTTGTACATATGGGCTTTTAACTTCAAGGTGGGTATGTTCTTGAGCATACATACAACTTTTCTCATAACTATTCAGATATACATATGCTTTGTACCTGTGTGAATCCCTGTGCATGCCATTCCTGTGGTTTGGTGTGTGTAAGTGCTGGACCAGCCCAACACTTTCATTCCCTTTTTACTGAAGAAATAGCGATGGCCAGATCATTCCCATTCTTAACTTCTTCAACAACTCAGAAGGAATGAAATAGGGAGTGCAAACTCAACCTGTTAGGCATCCCTTAACAGACAGATTGGGACCTACCTGAGTGTAGTGGATTTTTTTTTGTTGTTTTGTTTTTCCCCAGAAAATGGCAGTAGTATTTAGACTGCCAATATACGCACCTGTCCATGGGTTTCACAAGTTTGCCATTCTTTGGGAAAGTTGGTCTATTCTTTAATAGCAGAATTCTGTAACATTGGAAATAGTGGAATTCACTCAGTGGAATAACCTGGGTCTGCATAGAAGCAGTTTGACATAATACCTGTGACAATAATGTACCTATCTGCAAAACTTTCTTCCCTGCTATGCCATGTACACCAGTAGTTCTCAAGTGCAACCTCTGTGGCTGGCTCTCCAGTTTAAAACCTCAGGCTTTAACTGCATGGCAATATGCTATCTTTTGCCACAAGATATCCATCCTGGCTATCATGGCTGCTAAATTGTTGGAAGTCTGCAGAAACCAAACTTTTAGTTTGGGCTTGCTGGAGGAGAAAAGAGAGCTGTCATATCTGCCAGGTTTCTTCTGCTTTCTTTTTCTGAAACTGAATGAGATCCTACTGTAAAGCTAGTTGAAAAATCTAATACTAAGTTCCTAAATAAGCCCTGAAAGTGCTTCTTCTTAGATAATGGGAGATTTCTTCAGTGGCTTGGCTCTATCTGGGGCATAATGCTGCTTTGATGAATTTAATTGTATTGATAATGAAGTTATTTCTGTGATTGTGCAGCAGCCTATTACCTTCAGGAATGCTAAAGTTAAAAAGTTGGACTTTTTTTCTATTTCCTATTAAAACAATTAAGTTTTTATGTACATCATAAGAGGTATTCCATACTTGTAAGTCCATCAGGGTTGCTGATACCACTGTGAACTGATTATTTTAAATTTTATTTTTTTATTTTTTGTTTACCCGGAGAGTAAATGTCTTAGGGGAAGTGTGAGGGAAATGTTCTCACCCACAGCCAAGCCACAACCCTGAGGGCTTGAATCTCCAGTCTCTGTACTCATTCAGACCTTATGTTTTAATGTGACTTTATCAATGTAAATATTAATTCTTTGTAATTAAGGATCTTATCCAGTGAACTTTGTAGATCTTATCTTTTATCCCTCCTTGTAGGCCTGAAGAAACCTATAGGATTATACATAGAACCAGGAGTATTTGAGCCTAGTTTCATTGGGGATCATCACAGCAGAAAACTGTGGGCTGTACATAAGTGAGGACAAGACATAAGTTCAGGTTCATGCCCTTTTCTCATCTGGAGACTGTGACAGTAAGCAATCTGTTCAAGAAACAACAGTTCAACTGTTTTAGCTGCATTTAGTCCTTGAACAGTCATTCCCCCAAGGAACAAGGGAGTAATCTTTTTCCTTTTTGTGAGATATCATTTGGAAGTAGGAGTTATGCTATTACTGATGCACATACTGCAGTCAAGAATGTCTGGACTGAAAAAAAAAAAAGAGAGAATAGTTGCTTTTGCCAGAATTGTACCTGTCATGGCGTGTTTCTTGGTGCTGAATTGAAATCAACCAGGTTTTATGGTAATTTTCTGTCATCAATTTTAGTTAATTGTTGCTTTGTTTGTAGATCATGCAGTCTTACAATTTCCTACTTTTAAAGCCATTTTCCAGAGAGTCTGATAAATTATTCCCTAATCATACTTGTACCCCTAAACATCGCTGCTATATTAAGCTACAGCTTGTCTACATATCACCAAATTGTGCAATGCAAATTGTCCTGGGGAGTGTTTGCATATACGTCAAGTTTATGTGAACATACAGTGTACTTGTGTGGGTGGTGATGCCCCAGCATGTGTGACTTTAGACACCAGTGCATGAGAAATGTCTTCGTGGGAGCCAGACAGCTTGTACCTGGTTAAGGATGCTGTTACCCAGCAGTTCCTTCACTACAAGCTGCTCATTTGCTCTGGCTTAAGGCAAGGGCCAGGCTTAGTGATGCAGGTTCACATTTCAAAGATTACCAGATACTTTGCTGTAACCTATCTTCATCCTATATGTTCCACGCAGAGTATTAGGGTGCCATCCTATAGGAAAAAGAAAGAAACAAGATTGGTTGATGTTATTGTTTGATATTAATGATTTACAAGAAGTTTTGAAACTGACCCCTGTTTCTATATGTGTAATTTTATACATTTACTATTGTTGGCAATGAATTTACAAATACACCTAGATATCTTTTAAAATTATTTTCTATGAAATAGAAATAAATAGTTGAAACTACTTATTAAAATAAACTTAATTCTTCAGAGAATGTATTTTTCTGTGGATATAAAATGTACTAAATATCGTTTAGGTAGACATACCCAGAAGTCTAATTCTTTTTCCTGTGTTGACTTTTAATTGTACTTTTGCTAGGCTGTCTTCTACAGCTGCACTATGAGACATTTACTTCTGCTTTTGACAATTCAGACACCCAGAGTTTTTAGTCATGATAAGCTGAAATGTGCATGTAACTTCTTATCCTGACCTGTAAATTTAAATTTAATCAGGTTTTTTTTCAGAAATTATTAAATTTATTTTCTTTTTTGACTCTAGTATTTATAGATGTGTGAATATATAATGGTTAAAGGTGCCAACAGAATGAATAACTGCAAAATTTCTACTGTTTGCATGTACATCGGTCTTGTGAAATTTTGTTCCCTTTAGAGTAAATCCTGTGAAAAGCGCAAAGTCTATATCCACAAAATCTTTCAAATGTAAAAGGAATTATACATGCCTGCCTTCCCCACTCCCACCCACCCACCCACTCACTCCCACCCAGTGTTATTATTTTCTGAAGAATTTGATTACTGCAAACCTCTTGCAAAGAAGATGACACAAATCTACAATCTACTAGGACTCTGGAACGGCAGCAGCCAAGTTTGTATTAACAATGTCCAAGTAAGTTTCTCCATACATTGCAGGTTACAATAACCTTATGAAAATCTCTGAAAATGTTTCAATTCAGCCACTGATTATTTTTTTAAAAGCTACAATTTTTTACAATCCAAAAGAGGAAGACATTTAGATACCAAGAGAAAGATGAACAGTGTTTACCTTAATGGATCTTTCAGAACTCTGTTGGGTAGCATTGATTGGTTTTGGTGACAAGGTTAGCTAACTTTGTTTCCCTGTTCAGCACTATTGGGAATTAAATAACAGATAAACACCAGCCAGTCAAAAATGGGAATTCAGAACAAAAGAAGTGGTTTTCTAGTTGTTCACAGCTTTATTAGTGGAGCATGTGAATAGAATCAGATCAAATCAAGTCACATCCAAATAAATAATAATCTTGACATTTAATCCATTCAGTAGTTATGTAAATAATCAATTAAACATTTATAAATAATTATAATTATTTAATAATTATATGATATTAATAATAAATATTTATAATATAATAAAGTGGGTGTAGGTCTAAACAATTAAGAAAATTCATCTATGTTCATTATTTTTTGTTCTACTTCTCTAGATCACAAAACAGAGAAAATTCAGATCTGAATGAAGACATGATTTTAGTAAGGGCTTCAAGAATCTCCAACTTTTAAAAGACTATTCCAGATGTTGCAGTATTGTTCAGGCATATTTTTTTTAATATAATACTTCTTTCTTATTGCATAATCATGCTATAAATGATACCACAGTAAAACATTCGTGCACCTGTTACTCTTAAGTCTAGTTTATCACTTGTCATAATTTAGCTTAACTTGTTTGATAGGAAGAGAGTCACATTTTTGTTTACACTGCCTTGCCTTGCACTGTTTTCTGTTCATGGTAACTTTGAGAAAATCCATCTAGTCCTTTTGGAGTTTAGTTTTTTAAGTTTGGACTTTGATATTTTTTTATTGGTTTAGCAACTTCGAATAAAAAAATTATTTTTGTCAAAAATAAGTACTTTTAGAATTCTTTTCCAGCACTTTTTCAGCACAAAGCTTATTACTTTGGAACAGAATTTTGAAATTCAGCACAGATATAGGTCACGTCGCAGAAGTGTCATTTTGCTGCCTGTTAAAAATAATATGTTCAAGTTGTTCACATTGCAATTTTCTAAAAATTGCTTATGTGTACAAGGCAGCTACCACTGCTATTTATTTTTTTTAATGCAACATCTTTTTTTTTTTTTTTTTTTTAAGACAGTGTAGTAAAGGGCAAGATTATCTTTTATCTATTCTATTGATTGGATGTTAATAATTGAATGCACTTATATAATAATTAATATATTTTATATTATAATAATAATTAATGAGTCACTGCTCTTATTGTTAATATTTGTGGCATCTTTGTGTTATTAAGGGAAGAAATAGCTGTATTTCTCCCTCACTCAGACTCATTCAGGAACTGACTGAGGTCTTAGGTCTTTACTAACATATGTGTTGAGTTTCAGTAGCACAATGAATTTGCTGCATCTGTCTGTGTCGTTGACTGTGTTGTCCACAAAGTTGAACTCATCGATAAGCACTTTGGAGCTTCATAGTCATGCATGTGTTGGCTGCCTCCAAGATTAAGCATTTTACTGCTGTCTGGAAGTCATTAGCATGTTATCTAAATTGACAGAAATTTCACAATTGCATTTGGTTTCTTTCCATTTTATTTTAAAAACACACACAAAACATTCCTATTGCAGTACAAAAACATGTGAAAGAAATTGAGAGGGTAACTAACTTAAACCCTGAAAAGATAACAAAATGTCTGTGTTAGTTTTGTTACTTAATTTTGATCACATTTGCTTGTGCATTTCATAAGTCTTTTGTGGAATCATTATTAGGCACTGCTTCGCAAATTCCTTCATTGACTTAATCTGATTTGAAGGTCTGCAGTGTTCATAAAAGTGTCAGATTTATTTTGTAAACAAAACAGTTGCTTAGAAAGGATATACCTAATTCACTTTAGTACCTGAAAGGCATGTAGCAGGTAGAAAAAGCACTGATGAAGAAATATGATTAAACCTCTTGTCTGTGTCTGCAGAGATTCAGATTCTGTTTCTAGCTTGCAGATTTCCTTCCTAAAGCCTGTGGTCAAATTACATTCAGCAGAAATATCAATAATTTCTCATTTCCTAAGGACCTAATTTATAGATTGTAAGCTTAGTATCAGACAGATCAAAAATTTCAAAAAACTGTCACACAGAGTGGTGTCGTTGTGTCTCCTTAGGTCAGAGCTGATTTCAGATTTTGCACTCACCAGGCCTTCCTCCACAGTAAGTGCCCTCAGGGTTGGAAATTATTGTCTTTAATAGCACATTCCACTCTTTTAGTTCCAAAAGAAACTAGACAAAGGTGCTTGAAACTTTAGTTCTTGTGCCTCACTAAGTGTTCCTGCCAAGGAAACCGATACCAGAATGACTGTGCTACCTGGTGGTGGTTTCTTGGTGTCCTTTCATGTCAGCAGAGGCAAAACCTCTTGATATGTTGGGGAGGATGATCCAACAGAAGCTTCCATTTCTTTGCGACCTGCAGGGGAAAAGCTGTTCACTTTGCCTGCTGTGTTTCAAAGAAACACCCTCCTGTTGATTTTACCATTGGAGGGTGGACTATATTTGTAATTATAATTGGTGTGCTTCAATCACAAGAAGAGGGGTTATAACAGCAGTGAAATCCTTTATAAAATTCAAATCGTCAGTTTGTGTCAGTTTTAAATCATCATTCCAGGCAGGCTCTTGGTCCTGTGTAATTCCCTCCAAGGCATCAGGGAAACCAAGTATAGCTTGCTGAGCAAATCTATATGCCATCTTATGCAATTTTACTAAAAATATTCAGGGGAACTGTTATTTTTTCTTTTGCTTGCATTAGGCCTGGGCTTTGATGATTTACTTGATGTACTTGCCTTGTAGTTAATAGGAAGTACTTCATTCATGACAGCTGGACTTTTTGCAGATTGTACTCTGCAGAAAAATACTGTAGAAAATACTTTTAAATCAATATTTATTCCTCACTGGGGCACTCAGGTTTGCATACCGTCTTTTGCCTGATGTTTGCTTTCTGCTTCTCATGATCAATGGGTAAAAATTAAATTGAATATTATTGGGATGATTTTGATGTATCTGTGAGACTAATGTTTGAGGAAAACCCTGATGCCAAAATAAAGAAACCCAGTGACTAACTGGAGGGGAACTCTGGGAGGTCAAAGTATTAACTTTGAAAATAGAAGTAATGAGAAAGATACTTACTGAAATACCATGCCTCAGGTACCTGTAGTCATCAGGGGTCTTATGTGAGTTTTTAAGCCTCACAGACTGGTTATTTATTGGCTGTATGTTGTACATTAATTTTCACCTATACAGCCATCAATTTATAAAGGCATAGTTTATGTCAACATTTGTAACCTCACATTTCAGGTGTTAAGTGGTTAATCAATATGTAGAGCAGTAGCATATCAGGATACTGCTGTGCTCATCATGACTTTTTTCTTTTTGAGAACATTCACCTGCTGTGCAATTGTTTTGCATCTATCCTTAATTCTCTCTATGCTTGTATATCCTTGTACTGCTAGACAGCTGCCATAATGTGACAATGGTGATTCTATCCAGTAAAATAAATGATATTTTTCTGGATCCTTATGCCCCTCTGCAATATATCTCTTCCCTAGGACACACTGCTTTCTTTTCTTTCAAACCCCTGCTCAGTTTATCTCGTAGCTGTAGGCAGGTCTGCAGATGTGTGTTGCTATTTTGGGGCACTGAAACAGCTGCTGCCCAAGTCCTAATAGTACAGAAGTGTTCATCTGTTCCCCACTCACATTAGGAATCCCAGCCTAATCTTCACCTCATCTATCTTATGGGCCGAATCTGACAGTACTAGTCTCAGCAATGATGATAAGAGGGAAGTGAAAGAACAAGTCATGGCAGCACTGCAGCTTTTTGGGGGTCACCTTTAAGAGCCACCAGTGAATCCTGCACAGAAATCTTCATTCTGCCAAAGCAAAGTGACTTGATATTCAGGGGAGCCAGGTGCCAGCTGTGCATTTCTTATGCTGTCTGAGACTTCCCAGGAATACATGCCTAGAGGTGAGCCTTCAGGTGAGCCTGAGCTGCTTTCTAGTAGCCAGATTTCTTCTTGGCACAGTGAGTTCCATCTGATGTCCATTCCAGGGATGCATCTTTGTTTGGTGGAAACTGGCTGTAAGACTAAGAAGTATAGCAAAGAGTATTTAACAGTGGAGTGCTTCAACATTATCAGGCATTAATCATTAAAACATCAGTAACCTTAAAAGCTGAAGAAATCTGTCTGGATTTCTGGATAGTAAAATTAGGGAGGACAGAATAAGACAAGTATGTCAGAGAGTTATAATCAAGAATTTACAACAGTTTACAGTTCCTAGGAAAGTGAAACATCATGGTGGAAGACATTTAGTGTTGGCACATGCAAAGTGGTGGTCTCATGGATCATGATTTTTTCCCTGTTCATGCATCTTATTCTATACTAGTCTGACTGTTGGTTCAAGATACAGGCCTAGGCATCATGTGGCCAAACATCATTTTAGAATACATCAAGAAGAAAAAATAAGAAAGTAGAAACAGCAATTTAGTTTTAAGAAGAAAATGTACCTGGACCAAGTTATTCTATAGGTATTTCTCAGCTTTATTTCCTCTGGAATACGTGGCTTTGGCAAAAAAAGGTTGCTGAGTTCATATGGTAATTCATTGTTTCTAAGTAACAGGTATTGTAGGTGCAATGTGAAATATCCTGGGCACATTGGTTTGCAGCGGTGTGTCTCTCCAGAAGCAGAGAGGATTAGCATAACAACATGTTCCAAGGGGAACTGGAAAGCAGAAGGAAGGGTTGGCATCTGTTTCACTTCTCCTGTTCCTTTGAATTATTTCATTGAACTGTGTACACTATTGCATAATTAAGCAGAAAATGGATGCGTGTAACTATACGTAGCTGGAAATATGCTATAGTTGTTACTAATAATTTTACATTTCTTTCTGATGCCTGTGGTGGCAATGGAACTGCTAAAACAAGTTCAAGATAAACAGTCTATATGTCAATTTATCTAAATTTGTTTGCTCAGATATCATCAAGAACACAAGAGATTATTGAATTGAAAGTAGAGAAGAAAGAAATATTTGAGCTACTGTTTTCCTTATTATTTCTTTATTTGAATGACAACATTTTGAAATACTTTCTGCCACAGATCTTCACATACTATAGTTAGGTCCAGTGGAAGGCCACCAACATAGTTAGAGGGCTGCAACACTTGACGTATTAACAAAGGCTGAGAGAACAGGGTTTGTTGTTGAGCCTGGAGAAGACTCAGGGGATATAAAGATTGCCATGTGGGTGAGCAAATACTGGAATAGTTTACTCACAAGGACTGTTGAGTCTCTATCCTTGGAGGTGCTCAACACTCCACTGGACAAGTAGACACAAGTGCTCTATTGGGCAAGAAACCTAATTTGTTTGGTCCAGCTTTGAAATTCAAGGTCTCTGGGGGTCCCTTCTGGCCTAAATTATTTTATGATTTTATGATTCAGTGATTCTAATGAGATATTATGAAGCACAGTGACTTTGAAAATTAGCTTCACAGTCAAGTTACTATTAAACTGTAACATTGTAAATGAAACTTCAGCTCTATAATTTAACAGATGTAGTTCTTTCAGTTTTTTCACTTTTCAGCTGAGCACAAAATTGAGGCATCTCATACTTCAAATTTATTTCAACACAGAGCTTTTCATATGAAAAAAAATTAGACATTTTTACCAATATGACTTACAATTTGATGTTCAATCATACCCACATGGTCTGACATTAAAAACATATTTTAGGATTATACTTGGAATATATTACTTGTCAGCCAACTTACTAACATAGAGAGAAATAAACACTATCCGTATTTAATTCACATCTAGACTTAGCCCCTGCCAGTACAACTGAGCAACTACAAACTCTTCTGTTGAGCTGTAGATTGGCTTTTAATGTCAATATTTTTGTATGTAATGGAAATGTCCTTTTCTTCACCAAGTGTGTTTACCCCATAATCCAAACAGCAAATACCTATAAAAATATGGCGACAGCAACAGACAGGTAACATTTTGGGCAACCTGAGGAACACAACTAGAAAGCAATAGAAGTATACAGCCATATACTTCCTTTATGGAACTAACCAAAACCTTTCATGGGTCAGCACTGCTTCTCAAAATTTGGCAGATCCTCTTGTCCCATATATTCTTGTCCTCTGCCAACCCTGATGGCAAAATATTGAACCATAGCACTGAAGAAGCACTACATACTTATTTGAATGATTTGAATTTTTCTTTCCAGAAATTAACCATTGTGCACTTTCCTGAAAGCTGAAACTCTTTTTAAAGTGTGCTTTATTTGGCATTGCTAGATTACAGAAAACATGTAAGTCTGGAATAGTGAAAAGTCATGCCATCATTTATGAAGACTTTGAACTAGAGAATGTAACAAACACTGAGGAAAATCCTGTTAATTTTGAGGGTATCTGTGATTAAAAATGATGGATATAAATTGCTTGCCTGGTGTAAGTACTTACCAACTCTTTCAGCTTCTAAATGAAATGCCATGGAAACCTGATTTTTTTCCTCCGACCTGTCCTTAATTTACAGTTAAATCTGAAAGACTGCATCTTTCAGATGCATCCTGCTTCCATGCCATTTTTCTCCTGAGTTTTTTTCTACTGACCTGGTAGGTTTTACTCTTGAGTTTCATATCACAGGGGCGTGAATAAAACTGCTACCTAGGTGTCTGCATCATGACAAGACCTGTAGGCTGGTATTCCTTTGATCTAAAATTACACCCTGTTGCGTAGTGGAAACTTCAGAGGTCCTTAACCTCAGAAGTTAAACAGCAACAACAATAGTAAATCTTTTTTTCTTGGTTGTAAACAGTTCTGTCACACAGACAAAAAAGTGTTACTCCAAAACTGTAATTTTAATTTCATAAATGGAAATTATAAAGCAATTACATGTCTCTCTATTAATTCATTCATTTTTTGTTTATTTCCTAGGTGCAGTAGGAAACAAAACAGTTGTTATTTCTGTGGATGCTTTAAACATGCATAAATTGGGTCATTATGCCTCTCAGACTCCTCCTGAGCTGCTTCAGCAGATTTGGAGGTGTTTTATCACAGGAATAAACTTTTCTGTAAAGAAAATAGGGTCACCTTGGGTTCTAAATTATTCATGTGGTGAATCTGGTAAGGTTTTTTGGATTCCACACTTTTGTATAGTTATGGGATTACTACTTTTTACTGTTTCTTAACATGAATTTTGGTTTTACTATTCTTTGCATATATTCAGAGATTTTCTTCCTTGTCTGAATGTATGCAAGGACTTGGTCTCAAGTACTCTGTGACATGCACTTTACATAATGGCACTTATATTGTGTATCACTTTCATTTGAGAAGGACACATTTCTTTCTGATACTAGCTATCACTGTTCCTTGAAGCACTCACTGTATCAACAGTATGAATTACATTTTTTAACCTTCTGACCTCTACCAGCCCAGGGACTGAGGTAGCAGGACTGCTTTTCAGCAGTGCTTAATGGTATACATCAAGGAGTCAGCTTCTGAATTTGGTCTTTCTCTTCAAATGGTAATTCCAATATTATCATCCAGCAATTATTTGCTTTTACTAGCTTCTTATTTAGTGTCTATTCCTCTGTCTGCACCACAAACCAATTTTATGAATGAAGGTTCTGGTCCTCTTTTTGTCATCTGCTGCACGCCAAAAATGGCAGGAATGATTGCTGGGGGGGCAAAGCCACTACAGGACTTAGAGTTTGATGACAAAGAAGAAGAGGGCAGGGGTAACATGTTTTAAAACTGCCTCTTTCCTGCAACTGACTGAAGGAGACTCCACTGGGTGCTCTGTAATGTACGACACAGATCTGTCAGGGGTGGATCTAACCCATCCAGAATCTCTCTGAAGTATGGGAAGTTCTCCACTGCCAAGAGAGGTCCATGGCCTGTCAATGGTCATTCTGTACTACAAATGGGCAGTAGTATAAATTATGAGAATGTGATAAAAACAGAGTTGTGTAAACCTCAACTGTTTCACTCTTCGGTGATTTTCACATGGCTTAGCAGCAATTTAGCTGGCAAGAATGCTCTCCTTGTGCTGGCTTCCTCATTTCATTGCTCTTCCAAGCCTAGAGGGGAATTTTGTATTAATAATAATAGTGAGTCAAAACCATCTAATCAGTAATCTGTACAGATACAAGGGAGGAGATGCAAAAGTTCATACACAACCTCATCTAATCTTTCAGGCCTTCGATATAAAGGTCTTAAATCTATAATTCTGGTAGTATACTATACATTATGTATCTTCTCTATGGATACTTAAATTTTATGCCATATGTAGCACTAAAATGAATATGCTGGATCTATAATATGCCTGTGAAGGCTGATAAAAAAATACTGTAAACATTTCAAGGACAGAACGATGGAGCTGTGCAGAGTATGAATTACCTGGTGCTTCCTTCATAAAGCACCAGTGGCAAGGCTAAATCTAAAGTATAGAAGCCCATTTTTTAAGAATTTTCTTCTGGCGAGAGAGTTTCATTTCACCATGATGTGGAGTAAAGCTTGAAATTAATTTTTAAGATAGCGTAACCTTGTCATTTCCAAACTGAGGACTGAAGTACATAATTAACAAGGGGGTTTGCCCCATGTTTGTGTCTCGTTTTTAATGCAAATTAGTGAACAATTGCCTTTCTGCTTGTGCAGCTATAAATTGTGGGCGTTAATTCAGTAAGTTATAATTTTAGCATATTGTAAACCCATTGAAAGCAAAGAGTAGATTGTTCTGAAACATTACAAGAGTCCTTATGCAATTTTAACTGTCTGAATAAAAATATACAAGTACAGTAAACTACACTGATTTTTTATTAATTTGCCTGTAATCTGTAAGTCCCACTAGCCTTCATCTTCATTCTTAGGATGGCAGCTGCAGTTTGCATTGCCCATATTCTCACCATCCTCACAATAAAAAATTTCTTCCTTGTATCCAATCTAAAACTATCCTCTTTCAGTTAAGAACCGTTGTTCCTTGTCCTGTCACTACAGGTCCTGTAAGAGACCTGTACAGAGAAAGTGTCCTTTCTCTGACTTTCTTATAAGCCCTCTTTAAGTACTGAAAGGCCCCAGTAAGGTCTCTTCAGAGCCTTCTCTTCTCCATGCTGAAGAATCCCAGATCTCTCAGTCTTTCTTTATAGGAGAGGTCTTCCAGCCCTCTGGTAATTTTTGTGGCCCTTCTCTGGAACCACTCAAACAAGTCTGTGTCTTTCTTTTGCGGGGGACCCCAGAGCTGGATGCAGTACTCCAGGTGGGGGTCTCACAAAAGCAGAATAGATGGGGCCAGTCACCTCCCTTGATCTGCTGGCCATGCTTCTGTTTAGGCAGCCCAGGATATGATTGGCTTTCTGGGCTGCAAGGGGACATTGCTGGCTAATATCCAGTTTTTCATCCACCAATATCCCCAAGTCCTTCTCTGTAGCACTGCTCTCAATCCATTCAACTTTGTAATGTTCACATAAGCCTGCTCCTCAAGCCTGTCAAGGTCCATCTAGATGGCATCCCTTCCCTCCCTCAAGCCTGTCAGCTGCACCACTCACCCTGGTGTCATCCGTCAAACTCGCTGAAGGCACACTCAGTCCCATTGTTTATGTTATTGATAAAGAAATTAAACAGTGCTGGTCCTAGTATGGACACTTGAGGGAGGGACACCACTTATTAAGGTTTTCCACTTGGACGTTAAGCCATTGACTGTAACTCTTTGGATTTGGCCATCCAGTCAATTCCTTCTCCATTTAACAGTCCATTCATCAAACCTCTGTCTCACCAATTAATCAGCAAGAATGTTGTGGGGGACCTTATAAAGGGTCTTTCAGAAGTCCAGGTAGAAAATAAATCATAGCTCTTCCCTTGTCCACTGATGCAGTCGCTCCATCATAGAAGGTCACTAGATCACTAGGCATCATTTGCCCTTGGAGAAGCCATGTTGACTCTTTCATATATTTTGACATAATCCTGTAACTGCATGTTTTATTACAATGCTTGGCCATGCTGTGCCTTCTAACACCTTCAGAACATAACCTGAACCAGTTTTTTTCAGGTCAGTAGCAATATACATTTTTCTGTAAGGAGGAGAAAATAGTTTTGAAAGCACTATGTCATATTGCAATATAATTAAATTGTCTCTATTTCCCTTCACATTTATTCTTGTTTCAACCTTTCTTTCCACATTTCTTCTTTTTTCCTAATTTTTTGCATCTTTCAGCCAAGGAGATTCTGTGCTAGCAAACAGTGCGAGAAAGTTTTGGACATAAGGAAGAAGGCTAAGAAATTGACCTGCATCTCTCCATTTGGTTAGTGCAGACCTCATCATGTATTTGCTTTGTCCTGGAGTGCTCTTATATCTCTGTTTTGCCTAGATTATCTGGAGGTAGACAGCTTTTCAGTGCAGAGAAGATGGAGGGCCAAGTACTCAAGGGCCATTTCCAAAGGCCCTTTACCTCTTGACAGACATTAATTTGTTCCCTACAGCCCAGTCTCTTTCATATGTAGATGTTTGGCTATGAATTAGAACATTAAGTGCAGGCACCTTCCAGTAAAATTTAAAACTTAACTAATAGATTTCTTAAATTAGAATCATTTACTACAGTTTTGTGGTACAAGTGTGTCTTCTGTTATGCTAAACTTTTCAGCTGAGATTCCTTGAAATGGTAACAGAATGGGACTGCAGGTATCTGATGATCAAAGTAAAAGCAAATTTCCTGCATGTTGCATTCTGGGTGTGCTTTATTCTTCTGCTTCTTCTTTTCTCAGAGGCTATCCTGAAGGTCTTTTGGGCAGAATTTGCTCAAACAGTAAAGCAGAACACAACAAAGTTTGTGGATGCTGCTGTGGAAATTTATCAAAGCATCAGTACTGATCTTCTTGCAGCACCAGACAAATCCCATACATTTTTAATTTATGTGATTTGTCCAAGTGTGTCTAAGGTAAGATAAAGCTGTTTTTAACACCTTCAGATTAAGTTGGTCAGGACAATTAAGGGCACTATGCTACCCAGCACTGACCTTTGCAGTGCTCCACTTTCTCATAATTGCATCTTCAGAACCTCTTGTTTTCCTCCTTCCCCAGTGTTGTAATTGGATTTTCTGAGGCAAGGTAAAGGATTTTCAGTTATTCACTCTCATACCTTAGTCTTGTTTTCTTTGCTAGCAGACTTGATGAAGAAGCTTATGGTTTCCCACAATATATTTTTTTTCCCAAGAGGTGTAAAAAAAAAGGCAAATGCAGTGGAAACACTTAACATGAAAGGATTGTGTATAAATTAGTGTAAGTACTTTCACTTTGCAGAGGTAATAGGGCATACATATTCACATTTCATCCCTCTAGCTTATTTTCTTCTTCTCAGGTATCTAATATATGTTGCCTGAAAACCAAATTAACCAACCTCTTTTAATTTATCTTTCCCTCATTTACTTTAAAACAGATATGTGAGCACACACAGTGAATAAAGAGAAGACAGGCTTCTATCTTTCTTTTCTGATTCTGCCTTGTGTTTGCTTTCTCAGTTAATTCTGCCTCTGCAGTTTGTCCCAGCAGATTTAGAACATTATTTGCAAAGAAATATGGTTCCAATTGGTAAAAGCCAGAGAAAAGCAATGAATAGTACAAGTGGTATGATTGAATTTACATACAGTACATTAGCTTGCAGGGACAATGATTATTTTGTTCATAAAAGAGAAGAGTCAGTGTAAATCAGCCGAGATGCTCATAATTCTACAAGTGACACTGAAAAATGATCAGACCTTCTTTTATTTTTCCCATAGTGGAAGGAAAAGTGGACATATAGAACAAATTGGGTAATAATTTGTAACTAATAATATTTCGTGTATATTATAATCTACCAGTGGAATTCATAGTGCAGCCAGTCATCAGACACTATTGTGACAGACCAGTTTTATTACTTAAAGTAACATGGATAGATCTCCAAGCTAAACTAAGCAGAATAATCCATTTGTGCTTCATGGCCCTTAAAGAAGTTTTTCTGAAATAAAGCATGACATTTTTCTTAAAGTAACATATAAATGGGCTTGATATACATGTCAAGGGAACTTAAATACTCCTTTGAATCATCTGTCCCTGTCAGGATTTAAAAAATGAAAAATTTTCCTAGATGTCCACTCTACATAACCAAATATAAGATTGCAGTTTTTTCCTCCTTGCTTAAGTTTGTGCAGAGAATGTTATTTTTTAAACTTCACAAATATTTTAAATAGCTTTTCTTATGAGGCAAGTTAAAAATATTGGTCAATAACATATGCATGCTGTAGTATTGAAATTAATGTTAACACCACAAACACACATCAGCATTCCTTTTCCTTCTTTCTTCTTTTCACTTTTAATAGGCCACTCTGTCCAGTTACAATTTCTGTGACATTCCATCTCAATTCTTAATTCCATTCCAAGTGATGGAGAAATAGTAAAGGAGGATTAAGCATTTCATTTCTGAACTTGAATTTTTCATAGACTTTTCTTCTTCCTCTAGCATCATTCTTCCTGTGTTTTCTGCCACAGACATTTGCAGGCATTGTGTGATTTTGTATAACGTCTCACTTTTTCTTCTGCTTCTTCTTTTTCATAATCTGATGCTGTTAGATTGCTGAACACTTTTCACTGCCAATAAGGCTTTCTGAATGGCCCTGACCAACTCTCTTCCCACTTGTAAAGATTTTTAAAGGTTATATTAACATCAAATGAAACTTTCTGATTTTAACAACAAAGTATTCCATCTCTTTTCTACATAGATTTTCTCCACTATGATCCTGTAGTAGGAAGAGACAAAATGCAGCTGTGTTGTCCTGAAAGCCAAAGATTTTTCCACAACCACCTCATCAACAACAGAGACCAGCAGCATTTCCATCCTATGCCGTCTAAAATAGCCAGTAAGGAAATCAGCTTACTTTATTTGTATGCAAATATGTCTTACATAAACCTGTTTAACTTTGAATGTTGATTTGTAGCCAAATGGTTTGGAATCCCAGAATATATTGTGTGTAAGGCAATTATATTTTGTGACTTTCTTAATGTGAGCATACCATAGAAGTATTTTTTTAAAAATGTCTGATGTAACTGAAATTATGGAAAATGGAAGCGAAAGAAGCTGCATGTGTTCAATGGGTCACAAACCTTCACATTTAGCAGGGAAATTACCTTTTAGTACATATTATGAAATGTCTATATTAATAAAATCAGAGTTTTGCCCAGCTGTGGTCTCGGTCTGTCAAAAAGCAAGTTTCCCCTTGTAAACAGACTGAACTGCATATAACACTGTAATCACTGTAGCCCTAGAGATCTAAAAACCTCGTAAAAATTCTGGAAATGAAGAGATAAGTGCAAGTCTATTTTCTGTGTGAAAGTCTGTTTGTCAGAGAAGGTGCTGTTCTATTTTTCAGTAGAGGAAGCGGCTAATGCTTTTAGGCTGTTAATAGTAATGAGTTTGTAGCAGCAATGGCAAGGGTTTGGTGGTGCATCTTCTCCAGCAGCAATGTTGTCTTAAAATGTCCCATCATCCTGTCAGCTCTCAGCAGTTCCAGGGTACAGCAGTGTTCTTGCTTGGTACATGTTTGTGAAGCTGCACAGTAAGCCCATTCAGCAGCCCCCCTTCCCCACAAAACCATTAATAAAGCAACATAAAAATTCACAATCTTTCCACTTTTCTTTAAGTCTGCTTGTTTCCTGATTTGGCTTGTAGTGTGGTCTGCAATCAGTCCTGAGAGTAGAAAGGAAGCAGGGCAAGTGTGGGGAACACCACAAACAGAAATAATGTGCTGACTAGACAGTACTGCATGCCTAAGGATATAAATGAGGCAAAGTTTATAGGAAAAGGTGGTAACTTTTATTACACCAAATAGCAAACCCACAAGCATGTTTCCAGGCATGCATGGAGAGCCCAAAGTTGGGTTCCTGCACCTGAAACTTCTTCATGTCAAAGATTTAATGAAAGACATTGCATTTCCTCATGGTGCTTTATAGGTAACTAGAGAAGTATTGAGGTACTGAGAGAGGCACAGTTTACACCTTAACTGTAGAATAGATGGCTGAATTGAATTTATTTCCCCTTTAATAGTGCTTCTTGGACAGACAATGTGTCAGGTCACAGGGTAGTTCAAGAGTAAGTTAATTAGCAGATATACAGGGATGATACTGGCCACATCATTAGAAGAGCTAATTATGTTCTCTGTCCCTTTTCAGGTCCTGTGAGAAGTAGATTACACAAAACTTTTTGATCATTAGGCTTCAACGGAACAAAAGGAAAAAAAATAATTGGTGACTGACACTGTTTGTTCCACACAAGAGAAAAATTCCAGCCTGAATTTTTTTAAAAAACAAAGGATTTTAGCAAAACAATTCTGCTGAAAAGGAATTTGAGCTGCACTATTGTCACTTGACTAGATCAGATCACTTCACTATGCATCACAAGATGTTTCAGACAACCACCTTTCAGGGAATTGTCTGCACATTCTCCTTCCTCTTCTCTGCACAGGCAAAGCTTTTATTTTGCTTTGACAGACTTCTGTAAGTGGATGCTCAAGACTTTTTAGGATACCTTTTATACCTAGTCCCAGAAAAGACCTCATTATATAGGTAGCAGGCAAAAAGAATCAATTTGGTGTGCAAGTTAAAACTGAATAAGAAAGGTTGTATGGGTACAAGCTGAAACATTTCAGCTGCATTGTAATGGTGATTTGGCAGAAAATGAGGCATGAAACAGAGCTTAATTGTAATTAGAGAAGTCAATTGCTTATTTTGGCCCTATATTGAAAGATGTGGAGGTGGAGCTTTTAATGAGCTGAAAAACTAAACTGAAAATGGATATAAGGTTGTAAACAGCAGAAAAAATAAGCATGTATTTTAAACACAGTTCTTCAGCTTGTAAAAATAAGTATATTTATAAGCCTGTTACTAAATTTCCGGTTTTGAAAGTATGAACAAGTAAATTGTAGGATATTTTAGGATTGTACTGCTTTATATATTTTTTCCACAGTTTTATTTTGTTCAGAGAATTTCCACTCAGTTTGGAACGGAAAAAGCTGGTAGACCGTATGGGCATCTGGCTGATATGGAAACAAATGATGTTAGTCCTGTCACCCAGCATAATCTATGGCAACCTAAAATTGAAGGAGACAGTTGTAATTTACTGCAAACAGTAGCATCCCGTACTGAGCACTGGGATCAAGAGCTCAAGGAGCTGTACTGACAGCCACCTGGATAGCTTGCCTTGGATGCAACTAGTCTGAATGTGGAAGCTGCATACCTGCCTACCCCTGGCTTGCAATAGAAAGTACACATCGTTCCCAGGAGCTTTGCCTTGTTTAAAAAGTAAACCTAGGATGCTACCTACCCATAACATTATTTTTATGGGAAGTGGTTAGCTATTCATATCAAAGACAACAGGTCTTTTCAAGTTCTCTAATCTTTTATATAATCAGTAAGGTTTTAGTAACCATCCTTCTATTCAAGTCTTCCAGAATGTCTTTTCATTTCCAGTCTGTATTTCCTTTTATGCATATTTTAAAGATTCCATGCCTTTGTATGTTTGGCTCCTATCAGCTCTTTTGCATGCTGAAGGTACTCCATGAACAATACTCTCTTAATATGAAAGCTATGTAATGAGTCTTTCTGACTTCACAACTGGAGACATAAAAAGGAAACTGTGAAGAATGTATTTGTGATTCTTTGTGTGTTTGTAGGTTTTTTGTAGTTGCGGGTTTTTTTCCTCCTTTATAATAGTTTGAAATGCTTTTCTAATGTTAAACAGCTTTTTTTTTTAGTCAGCCTTCCATATGTTATGCAATGTGTAGTATTTATGCTGTTAATACCAAATTTTATGATTGCTTTCTCTGTTTCTATTTTTGCAAGTGGCAATTAAATGTATGTACAACCTTGCCTGTACATTGTTATAGAGGAGTTATTGAAAGATGTAAATATTCTTCATTCTGTGGAATTCCCTAATATATTTTGAAAAGATTAAATAGATAGGCAGCTGTCAGACCTAAAGCAAGAGAAACAGAAACACCAGGACTGGATTATAGCAGATAGCATTTCCCATGGAAATCAAGATACTTATTTTGAAAGAAGCAAAGGCAAAATTCTAGTGTCTTTTATGCATCTTCTATGTATCTTATTTGAAAAGAAGGGGATATTACGTTTGCTATATTATATTTGCTTTATAACTGAAAAGACCACTGTCTAGGTTTTCTGATGAATTAGGTGCTCTATCAGGTCTGGACAGAATACTAATAACCTGCTTTTAGTGAGAGGAGTTCAGTAGGTAAATAAGTATTTCAGAAAAGTCATCTAGGTATACCTTCAAAAATGGATTTTTTTCTGGCATCATCAGAGGGATTACTACTAATCACTTGGAAAGAGCGAACATCTGAAATCTAATGGCGGAGCCAAGTTAACTCACTTTACCTTGTGAGAACAAGTATTCTTAATTGAAGAAGAAAAAGGAAGTGCAAGATCCAGATATCCATCTCTTCACACAGCAATTCAAAAAGTGAAAAATTAAAGAAAACCAAAGGAAAATAAGATAAAAAGTCAAAAGAGTGCTCAGAGATCAGATACATCTTTATATCTCTGTCTCTGTGTGTGTGTAAATGTGGGTAAATGCTTTGTAAAAATGTGCAGATAAAAACAAGCTACGATCTATATCAGCAGTGAGTAATTCAAAACAAGGGACTTGGGAAAGAAGTTTGGAACTGGAAAGTCATGATCTTGGTCCCTAATATTGTACCATTGTCAATGTTTTACTTTTCTAATGATCATTCTTCACAGCCTAATCTTTCAAGAGTTCATCACAGATCTTGTCCCTAAAACACTGTAAATTCTCCAAAAATGTTGGCTACTGTCAACAGCTTACCCAAATGCAAAGTTTGGGAACTTTTCAGCTTTTCTCAATAGCCCTCTGGTAACAAAACACGCTAATCACACATAGCGCAACAAATAACTTAAATGTGCATAGGCTGACCCTGGATGACCAGAGGTGCTATTTGAAAAAGCTGGAGGGAACAAACCCAAAAACTTGTTAACTGCTTATCATACAGAAGAGTTCTCAGCTGGGAAGTAACATGAAACAAGGAACAAACGATAATAATCTCTGCCCAAAAAATGTAAGTGAAGGGTCATTCTAAGAATCTAATATACATTTCTTGATTCTCTGGACACAAAAGCAGAGTTGTAGAGACACCTGAGTTAACCTGGGTGGAGTCAGTGTGATCTAGACAACTTAACCCCTGACTAGTGGATTCAAGGACATGCAGCATCCCTAGGAAAGGGCATGCAGACATGGTGAAGGGGAAAAATTTGTGTGGAAAAATAGTGTAGAAATCTGGACCTACTAAGGCATGAAGCGTTGCTAATTTTGTCACAGCAGACTTTGCAATAGAAAGATTAAGAAACATAGGGAAGTAGTTAAAACCAGCCACATCCCAATGGTACTAAAGCAAAGCTGATATACAACCATCTGCTTTTCTGTATTTCTCTTTTTTCTTCAGCTTTCTCAAGAATTTTCTCCTTGAAACTCCACATCAATGGTGTATTTTGAATAGCAGAGAAGATAGAAAACAACCTTTGGATTAAATGAAGTTCAATATAGTTTGTCCTTAAATCCAAAAGGAAAAAGTTCTGAATCAAAGTACTTTTCTTTAGAGGAAACTAACCTGTACAAGCAGATTTATTAGGAAATGTCACATTGAAAGAGGTTGAAATTATTAGACAAGCTCAATTCATGTCACTCTTTTGTGTGGAATTAAGCTCCAAAATCATTATTTAACAAAGAAATATCTTTTACTTCATAAATCAAATTAATATGCATCCTCCCCGTGAACATATTTGTTTAATTCTTTTTCTGGGGGTTTAAATGTCAGGAAAAAGTTTGGAGGAAAAATGAGGACCTCATTACCAAATTTGTTGGTCTTCGTATTTAAAACCTTTTTTATCATGCTTAAGCTGAAAAACTAGTGAAACTTTCAGACTAAGAGCAGAAGCATCACATAAACATACCATGCCCTGTTCTCTTATTTAATATTTAAGAGGCTAGGCTCACTGAAATACTCAGTGGAACTTTCCATTTCCTATTCTGTCAGAACTTTACAGTTTATACTACAAAATAAAAAATACCACAGCAATGCACTGAAATGCAGTATACTGGTATAAATTCCCTCTGCTAATACAAACACTTGAACATTCAAAAATGTTCATTTTAAAAATAATTTAAAATTTAATGGGTTTTGATTTTTTTAATTATTTTTTAAAATGTTATTACATTTAAAAATAAAATGTTCATTAAAAATCTCTTAGATATAAGAAATGCTGTTGGAGTAGAACAGGCAGCTCAGTACACAGGACTTGGCTTGGCCTGCATATCCTTCGCGGCTGTATGTTGGGAACACTGGGGTCATTCCTAACCGGGACATTCAAGCTTATTACAGTCTTAGCTGCAATGTGCAGTGGTGACAGGACGCCACAGATACTTAAAAGAACAAGATCATTTGAAGTGATATTGCATAGGTTATTCATTAGCAAGATAAAAATACAAGATGAGCATATGTAATTGCTACATATTGAAAAACAAAATACAGCAATTTTCTTCTGTAAAGGATCCTGTAACTTTCTTATATATATTCCTCTTTTTGCATTCAGCCCAGATTGCTGCCTGCTAGCCTCTCTGAATTTGGGAAGTAACCAGAAAAATCAACAAGAAATAGCTATTCAGAACATTAGTTTTGTTTTTTAAAAATCCATCTTTTTGTGTTTGTTTTCCAACTAGCCCTTACCTACATCGCCTATTTTTGTGCACCTGTGTGGTGTGGATTTGACTAGCTGTTCCTAAACTCACAAAAATTCACCTATGTTGAGTCAAGCTGAAGATGAAAAAAGACATATAGGAGAAAGTTACAAGACCAGCTGAGGGTTATTCTTTTATGTTGTCCAGCGTATAATAAGTGTTGTCAGCTTGCTAATATCCTGCAATTCATAATATGCACCTGTTTTGCTTTGTGTAATATAGTTCTCTTCTATTTCCATGGTCTTACAGGCATGGACACATGCTCACATGGTGTTACAACATTTCCTTTGGATATTCCCCAGCAGCTAACAATGAGAGCTACTAATGTTGCAAAATAACAGCATTCTATCCTAAACCTCACTGCAGTTTTTCAGTACTCAATGGGCAGCTACAAAGAGGATGAAGGTGCCAGAAGGTACACTTCATAACATGCCACATGGAGAAGACAAGGAGCAACGGGTGGAAGTTGCGCTGGGAGAGGTTTCATCTTGATGTAAGAAATATTTTTACAGTGAGAGCAACTAATCACTGGAACAAACTCCCCATGAATGTGGTAGAGAACCCATCACTGGAGGTTCTCAAGATGTGACTGGATGGGGTGCTAGATCATCTCATCTAGGCTCCCCTTGCCATGAAAGGATGGACCAGATGATCTTCTGAGGTCCCTTCCAACTGAGAGTGTTCCATGGTTCTATGCTTTTCTATGTAATTCTCTGGTAACTGCTGCTGTGCCTGTGGAAGAAAGTAAATGATTGTTTCCCATCTCTGTACACTCTTAAGTGGAGTTAGTGAATATTAACAGTGAAGAATAAACTCTTTTAACTCTTTGAAACCCTTGACTGCACATTTAATTTCAAGTTTGTTGTGTTGTTCAGGAAGATGAAGCTAATGCTAAAGTGAAAACAGAAGAGACTCAAGCAATAGCTAAAGATGCTCAGAGAAACGTGGTTGAAGTTCTTCCAGTTTTAAAGGCTTTAAACAAGGCTTTTGGCTCCTTAGCCAAAGTGTGTATTTCTGAAATTGGAGCTTTTATGAAACCCCCAGTTCTTGTCATGACAGTAATGTAAACTGTTTATATTCTTTGAAATGCTGAGTAAGCTGGTTCAGCATTTCTTACTGCTTTCTTTTCTTTCCCATTGGCCAATCACCTTTACATCTAGTGTGCTGCTTGGTGTCTATCAACACCTTTCACAGCAAAAACATTACTTACCCTGTATTTATTTTTCCTCAAACAAAGTACCTACTAGCCATTTTAAACAAAAGATCTTTTTTTCACCATGCTGTGTTCATTTATGAATGGATGTTCCTGGACCAAAATCCCTGTGAAGAATACCTTGAACTTAAAATACATTCGGTATTGACATTTAGCACACCTGACTGGCCTCACTTAGATATGCAGACCTTCTGAACTTCACAGACACTCAGAACAAGCAGCCAGCTTTGTGCCTACCTTCCTCTCTAATTTCTAGGAGAAAATAGGAATAGGAAGATAGAGTAACCTGCAAAAATTAAATATGCATGACATGTAATGATGCTTGTTACATTTTGGTTTGTCAGTTTTTTATTAATTTTCACACATAACATTTTCAAATAGTCTTAAAATTGCACTCAGCTCCACTTCCTTGCTCTAAACTAGCAGTCATTAGGGACTGTACTGATATGTTTTATGAAAATACTACAACCAGCATCTGAGAAGTAAGCAAACATTTTCTGCCAGGAAAGTGTCATTAAAAAACAAAGGGTAGGCATAACTTTTAATTGATGACAGGGTAAAAAAACAGACATTTGACAGAACTAAGAACAGAAACCACAGACAAGAAAAGAGCCTTTTTGTAAATATGTGTAAAGTGAGCTTTTTTCTTCTTGAAACTTTCTATATTTTTTTTTTAGGTTACCTGTTTATAAACTGTATGCTCCAAGTATTTTTGAATACTACAACTGTGATATTTAATTTAAGATTGAGTTACCTGTTCACGCTGTTTATTGCATTAGCAATTTCTCATGATTTGGTCTCTAGGCCTCTAGGCCTAGGATGGCCTTTGGTCTTCACATAAACCTGTTCAGTTTTTATCATGTCTTTAAAAACTTACTATAAAAGTTACAAAATCTAAAATGCCTTTAAAAGCTTATTAGAAAGGCTGACTCCATAATTTTCAGTAAAAAGGTCTTGTTTATTTTCTACTCTGTGGCAAGCATGATTAGCCTTTCATGAAATTTTTGGGAATTAAAACAAAAGCCAAGTTCTTTGCTTTGCAGACTGTCTTGAGAGTTCAAACCTGTCTTGCCTAAAATTTCAGTATCAGAAAACCATAAGACCCATTCTGCTAATGAAGAAGCAATTTTGGAAATTTGCCTTTGAAATGTCTGCACTGATCAATTAAAACTAGAGGGGTGATGACCCTACTTCAGTTCATGCTTTTATGAAGCAGTAATCTGAACCGTTTCCCTGCTTGCACATCTGCTCTCTTGCTGCATATAGTACCTTTCATTTTCCTCAGGAGGAAGGCTGTTCCTTAGCTTTCAGATGTCTTAAAACAGAGACCCAATTTTAATAAATTTAGGTTATATCTACAGGAAAATAATTTATTTTTTAAAAAGGCCCATTGCTTTATCAAGCATTTCTTGTGGTAAATCACTTCAAAACACTACACATGTTCAAATCACTCAATTTGTGTTAGTTAAAACATTGTTTGCTAATTTTATACCACTGGTTTTTTAATTTAATCCCTTAAGCCTCTTATCTAACTTCTTGGATATGGTGGTTTTCTTAGAAAGCTTTTAGAATAAGATAAAGAAAATGTAAAGCCTAAATTCTCAAAAGCTGCAGAGATACATCAATAACCCAGATTTTCACCTGAAAAATTAGAAAGGGTTTCAAAAGCATGCAGTTCCATGTTCCTTTAGGTGAGAACTATGGATTTTTTTCTGTCAGATATTCAAAGAAGTTAAACAAAAGAGAAAAAAATTATGCTACACAGGTACTCAGTTTATGTTACACATTATTTATTTCTTTCATGACTTCTTTTTAGTCATGAAAAGCTGAATTATTACATTTAGTTATGTAATTTAGTGCTATGGTCACATTGGAAGCTAAGATAACATTTACTCAAGCCTGTATGAGCAAATACAGATCTGTCATTTTTTACCAAAGCAGGTCACAACCAAATACAGCCAATCTCACCTCTGCTTTTCCTCCATCTCCTGGGCCCAGCCTCTGGGCTGCTGGCCTCTCCAGCTAGAGAAGCTAATTCTTCTGGTCCTAAGCCTTGTGTATTCCAATGCACAGGGTAGGAACCTGCACAAAGAGGCATAGAGAAGCATTATTTCTAGGATAGAATCACCACAGTGATTCACCTGCGTATTTGCAGTGATGTGAGCTGTTTTTTCCAGGTTGAGTGGTCAGAAAGGATCTCAGGATGAATTTCTGAAGACCTGCAGTCCAGAAGAGACTTTCTCCCTTACCTGTATGCCAAGTTGCAATAAGCTATTGAAAAAAGAAGCTTTACAAATACAAGCATGAGAAAAGACATCTGCCGTTATGAGAACACTGTTTTACAGGCCAGACAGAAACATTCTATATTACAGTCATGTGACTGAAGGCAGATTTATTCTGCTTAGCAGTAGGTTCATAATTACATCTACTGATTGTACATGTGATCTCTCACTCATGTTAACAGCTTCTAAGTATCAAGCCAACAGTCTTGGCTATTTCACCCCAAATGTTTGTTCTGCCATCTGAGGCTGAACTTAGTGCTACAGTGCCTACACTTGAAGATGAAGAGGTGAAGCTGAGACGGGTGGACGACCAGAAAAAAGTGTTCCAAGGCCAGTATGAGAAAAGACTTGAAGAGGAAGAAAGTCTTAGTGATTTTTTTTCTTTAAGTCAGCAAACTGAAACTTAGGTTTTCATACTGCCAGCATAGAGCTAGCTGTCCATATTCATATAAGGCTGTAAGAGCTTTGCATCAGGCAGTCTTATGACATATGAAATATACAGTCAACAGCAAAATATCTTCATGCATGACACCAGGACTTCACTGCTGTAACACTTCATTGGCTCTTACACTTTTTTTTAAAAACATACACTACTGTATTTGGGAAATCCAACAGCCAATATTTTTGCAGCTTCTTCTGGATGTCGTCAGCAAATGTTGTTGTATATTAGGGACTGAAAGAAACTGCTAGGAATGTGAAAAGGAAATGCACGTATCAGCTCAAGTCTGTCTCTCCTTATCTATAACAAGTAAGGAAAATGTCCCGTCAACAGTGCCTTTCACTAACCTACCAATGAGACTGGGGATAAATACAAACAAATAACAGCAGATAATGCAACAGGAGGTATGCAGGGGTGAGGGAGGGGGGAATCTTAGAAAAGAATCTAAACCTTGTATTTTTCAATTGGTTACCAAGAGCCATGGCTTACCTGACCTAAGATGGAGAGCTCATAGATGTGCTGGAGGTCAACAGGTTTGATGGGAGGAGACCATCAAGAATTTTGAAGTTGAGATTTCAAATATCACAAAGAATGAGTTCAGAGCAGCCACTTATGTGGCCTGCTATGGAGCTTTCACAGCACTATAGAGGAAGCTTGTGAGTAAACATCATCTTTCTTTTCTTTCTTTCTAGAATGTGCTTGTGAAAGGTATCCAAGATCAGTTTGTATTGATTTAAAATGAATTACTATATCCATACATGGTGGGCTGACCCAGACAGCAGCTAAACCCCACGTAGCTGCTCATTCATTTCCCACCTTTGAGTGGGATGGGGGAGAGAACTGAAAGAGCTGAAGCTGAAAACTCATGGGTCAAGATAAAAACAGTCTAATAGGCGAAGCAAAGATGAGTGTACAAGCAAAGCAAAACAAAGAATTTATTCACTACTACCCATCAGCAGGCAGATATTTAGACATCTTTCTGGAAAGCAGGGACTCGGCACACATGATGGTTACTTGGGAAGACAAATGGCGTAACCACAAACATTCTCCTCTGTTCTTCTTTCCCTCACCTTTTATTGCTGAGCATGAGCTCATATGGTATGGGATATCCCTTTGGTCAGATGAGATCAGCTGTCCTGGCTGTATCCATTCCCAGTTCCCCCAGCCTGCTCACTGTGGGGGCAGAGTAGGGGAAAAAAAACCTTCAAAAATAAAACCTTCACACTGTGCAACCACTTCTCAGCAATAGCCAAAACACTGGTGTATTATTGACACTGGTTTAGTCAGAAATCCAAAACAGTACCATATGGGCTGCTATAAAGAAAATTAACTCCATCCCATCCAGGCCCAGTACACCACTAAGCAGTCCTACCCATCTACCTAATGTTCCTCAGCCTGCTGTTAGTTCTTAATAATACAGTCTCAGCCAGATGTCTTCTCTGAAATGAGGTGAAGCTTGTAATTTTCTAATTCAGTTCATGGCCTTCCAATGGCAATAGTTTTAAGTCACTATGTACTCATAGTCAACCATTTGTTCTTACAAATCTCTCTAAGAAGTATCTAAACATCTTGTTTAACAGCTAATATTTTCCAGCCTATAGATTGCTGTATCAAGAAATGCCAAAATATAGAGCTTTCACCGAGTCTGGATTTCAGTCTGATAAACATATTGGGAGATCTTCAATAGAGAGACTGACATGTGAAAATGTATTTACAGAGAACAGATTTCTTGTCATTCAGGGACAGTGCTGCCCAGTGACGATTAATTCCCAGATCAGGTGGGCGGCATGTATAAACAAACCCAACTGATGTATTTCATTGAAAGCTGGACTCCTTCACTGAGTACTGAGAGTTTCTAAAAGTCATGTGATCCCAGATCTTTAGATGTTGTAACATGATGGAGAGGTCCAGTGAAGCCAACTCAACTGTGGATATTAATAGCAGCTGAATTTTCAAGTCCGTATTTTTAAAATACTAGATGAATTAAAAAAGTGGCTCAACAAACATGGCGAAGTTACTCACACTGAACAAAATTCTATGTTGTAACTTTTCCATTTTATTTATTCCAAAACCCAGTTAACATAAATTGTCTCAGGATCAAATTGCCTGCCCTAGAAAAAGAATAGTATATGCTTTCAGCCAAAGAACTCTGAAACACTATCTTCCCCCTCTCTGCCAGGTTCCATATACAGGTTGTCTAAAATTAACAGAAAAATACATTAAGCTAGGATTTCTGCATATGCGCAGAAAGGCAAGATTTGCCTTAGGCTAGTATGTTCATAAGCACAAATCATTCAAGAAAAATGTTCAAATCCCCATTTCTATCATGTCCATTTGAAGAATGAACTGCATCATTTAGCATGTCCACTATCATAGTGTGTTAGCTTTGAAAATCATGGTTCAGTGGAACTCCCCTCAAACCAATTCTCTTTTCAGATTAGATCAGTTACATCATTTGGATGTCCTGAGTCTGTAAATGGGAAAGATATATGCAATAAAAGAAGTTGAAGATCCCAAAGTGTAGGATAAAACCTGTAGATTTTATGCAGGCAAGAAGAGGCATTATCATCTGAGGCTGCTTAACAGAGAAGTGATGCAATTAATGTACTCTTCTGATAAAAAAAACCCCTCATTTTAATAATTGTAATTTGGAGTATTGTGGCAATATGGTAATTTCCCTGATTTTAGTGAGGATTCTTCTATTTCCTATGAAGGCAAATTGTTAGATAAAAAACCAAAAAATAAAATGGCTTAAAGATAGTTAATCTTAGTTATTCTAGCTTTCTGTGTACTATGAGAATTCAATTAATTTGGGTTTACTTGTTCTTTCAGAAAAGTTTTTTAATCCATAAGTTCAGGTTACTGTTCTTGTATTTCAATTTGTAATAGCATGTTGTACAGTTGACAGTTTCTCTTATATATGATTCCACAACCATCACATAAAGTTTTCTTCATCTTAACTGTATTATTATTTTCAGATGTACCAGACTGAAACAAAAAACACAATTAAATGAAGCTGTTTCAAAAAAAAAGCAGGAAAAAAACCTTTGACATTTAAAAAGCACAGCAGTTATTTTGTGTAAGAAAAACTTAGACACAAGCAAGACTCAATAATACCTGTTTTGTGCTGGTTTCCCTTTAGGAAATTATATTCCATTCGAAATTTGATATGGGTGAGAAATAAGCACAGGAAGTGTCGTTAGTAGGACAAGGTGGTTTTAAAAAAATTAGAAAACATGTTATTTCTTTAAAAAATTATATTACCACTTTTTCTTCATAATTCTACATGGTTTTGCAAGGGAATGCCACATTAATTTCCTTTACTGTCCTCAGAGATAATATTCATCAAGCTCATGAAAAGAATGCTGAGATACCAAAGGATGAGAAAGTCAATGTGTGGGTCGGAAGAAAATCCTTTATTTTAGAGGTGTTAAGGATAAAGAATCTGAAAGACTTAAACATACCTTGCAAGATATGCATCTACAGAAATGTCTAATATTGAAGAGAAAATACACATTAAGGGCCTGAATAAGGGAATAGTTAATTAATAAATATTAATTAATAATTAATACACATTAAGGGAAGTAGTCCCCACATGAAGCAGCAAAGTAAGCAGCAGGGATGAGATGCTTGGAAAGAAAATGTGAAAACTGCTGCTTTAGCAAACAGATCACAGAATCACAGAATGGTCAGGGTTGGAAGGGACCTCTGGAGCTCATCTAACCCAACCCCCAGCTAAAGCAGGTTCATCTAGAGTAGTTTGCATAGTCATGTCGAGGCAAGTTTTGAATGTCTCTACAGAAGGAGGATCCACAACCTCTCTGGGCAACCTGTTCCAGTTCTCTGTCACCCTCAAGGTAAAGAAATCCAGAAGGAACTTCTTGTGTTTCAGTTCGGCCCATTGCCTCTTGTCCTGTTCACTTGGCACCACTGAAAAGAGCCTGGCCCCATCTTCCTGACGCTCAGCCTTCAGATATTTGTAGACATTGATAAGATCCCCTCGCAGTTTTCTCTTCTCCAGGCTAAACAGGCCCAGCTGTCTCAGCCTTTCCTCGTAAAGGAGATGCTCCAGTCCCCACTGCAGCCCTCTGGTGGACCCTCTCCAGCAGTTCCCTGTCTCTCTCGAACTGGGGAGCCCAGCACTGGACACAGCACTCCCGATGTGGCCTCACCAGGGCAGAGCAGAGGGGGAGGATCACCTCCCTCTGCCTGCTGGCCACGGTCCTCCTAATGCCCCCCAGGATCCCACTGGCCTTCTTGGCCACCACGGCACACTGCATGTGTGGCCCACACTTGGCCCATGGGCAACTTGCTGTCCACCAGGACTCCCAGGTCCTTCTCCGCAGAGCTGCCTCCCAGCAGGTCACCCCCAGCCTGTGCTGGTGCCTGGGGCTGTCCCTCCCCAGGTGCAGGACCCTGCACTTGCCTTTGTTGAGCTCCATGAGGTCCCTCTCCGCCCAGGTCTCTGGCCTGTCCAGGTCTCACTGAATGGCAGCACAGCCTTCTGATGTATCAGCCCTGCTCCCAGTTTTGTTTCATCAGCAGACTTGCACGATGAGGTAACTACGAGAAAGTGCCAGAGCTTAAGACTGGCTTGGAAGAAGGAGATTAATTTTAAGACAGCATAGCCACACTGTTTGATTTTATGCTGCTGATGGCAATCCACAGAAACAAGACTAGAGAGAAAGGAAAAGTGACAAAGCCTCTTGAAACCCTCTAAGGAAGACAAAGAGGCAGAGGAAAAGAGACTACAGAAACCAGAGTTATGAAAGCCAGAGAAAGACAAATTTTTAGAAGACTCAGTGAGTGAACTGATGTAACTGGAGAGAAACTGGAGAGTATATGACAGCCCCTACCCTGGTGTTATCTGTTGGACAGGCTGCAGTGAATTCTTACTCTTTCAATGCCTACCCAGCAGGTGGCATCAGGAGGACACGAATAACATCAAATTTCGAGCTTCTTCGATTTTTGGTCTTTACCTGCTTCCTTGAGGACAGATGAATCCACTTTTGCGACTGAACTGTTGGCTGTCTGCTCTGTAACCTTGCTCTGTACCACAGCAGTTAGCAAAAAGAAAAAAAATCCTCTCTGCACTAAGACTGACATTATACAAATGAGCATCCTAGTGCTCACCCTGCAACTGGTGGGGTGGTAGTGGTATAGCAGAAAAGCACTTCCTCACAAAACACTGTTGGGCTCAAAAATAAAAAATATCCCCCAGAGCCCCAAAAACATCGTACATGGTGGAGTGTGCAAGAAGACTTTGTTGTGGTAACTCAGGATAGTTTGCCTCCCTTATTGTCATGAAAGGAGTGGTTTGATTTTGTTGCTTAAAGAATTACCACTAAAGAGTTTGAGTGAAGTAGTTTAATATGAATTTGTGAAAATGCAACTACGCAAGATTTGATGGCAAGGTTCTCTTTGTTACTTTTAACCTGGAGTATAGACACAGAGATAAATCAAGCTGAAATGGAATCAGAATAGAGTTGGAAATAGTTTATAAAGAACAAAGGTATAAAAGGGTAAAGGAGACCCTCCCACTGAGTCACAAGGTTTAGGGTAGACACCTTTGCTTTCTAAACTGTCACGGAGTTTAGGTGCGGCTGGATCTATTCCTAGTCTCAGGCTTGGACAACCTATGAGATCTAAAGGGAAATATAAAGGGTAAGGGGAATTCTGCTGTTGAGTCATGAAGTTCAGAATAGACCCCTTTGCCTTCTAAACTCTCATAGAGTTCAGATGCGGCTGGATCTATTCCTAGTCTCAGTCTTGGACAATAGATTCAATCTAAAGGGACAGAGACAGGGAAAGGTTTTGTTCACAATTCAAGATTATCCATGAGATTTTAGCAGCAAATAAATAAAATTTCTTTTAAATAAAAAAATTACATAATTAACCTAATTACTTCAAGCTTGCAATGTACACTACAGCAAAGGAATACCTTCTAAAAGTTTGGCCTCAAGTTCCGTGAAATAGCTACATACAATGCCTTTGCATTCCTCAACAGGAGAAGGGTAGAGCCTCAAGGAGGCTCATACCGCTATATCAGCAGAGGCCCTGTCATCGACTGATGACGGCCCCTCTAGTATCACAAACTTAGTGCTTTGCAAGCTCTGAGCAGTATCCTGCCCAGAGGGGGATGTTGGTTGCAGCCCTTTGCAGTCTAGGAGAGCTCAAAAGGGTGTCGCTTTAGGATTGCTCTTTATAAGGCTGTGAGATGATTGGCTGTAGTCATCAGCAAATTTTGGTTCTGACTGCAACCTGAGTTGGTAATTTTCTCAAAAATTCCCTTTCCACTCGAATTACCACTCAGGCTATGATCTGGCAGGAGCATTCCAGGGCTGTCAGGGAAAACTGATTGTCTCTGTTCTGGCTCCCTGCTTCTACCAGTCAATAGGAGTTCCAGTACAGACTGGGGCCGTTCTCTGCCTCAGCCAAGTAAGAATCACTGGTATGGTTAAGGGTTGCTTAACAGCCCAACTCATGACACAAGGTGCCGAGGCCCAGTTGGTAGTTCCCAGGGTTGCAGAACAGCCCAGAGAAGGGGAAGAAATGCACCACCACACCTGTGCAATTATGTAGATCCCACACATGTCTTATTGTCAAGATAACCCAGGATTGTTAGGTTACCACCCCCCACCTGCACATACTTTGGCATCCTCACCAATGATGGTGGGCAGCTGTGAATGTCAGAATTTGGACAACAGAACCTGCACCACATCAGTAGGTTTGCTGATGAGCAAAACAGGACATTGAATATATATGATATGTTAACCAGTACCAGTTTTATTATCCACCCCTGCAGTGCTTTCCTTTGAGCTTCACTCCTCAGCAGGACTCCACTGCATCAGGTCCCCATTTGATCAGCAGTGGTGTCCCGGGGCTCCCACTGTGGTAACATTAGATTTTCATTAAAGCCAAAGCTGTCATTTGCCAAGTGTTGTGCCTTGCCCTTCAGGGACCTGCACCTGTTTTTCACTTTTAAAAAATGGCCATGCAGATTTTGTCCTTTTCTGGTAGTTGCCATACATAGATGCAGCCTCAAGAACTGACAAACTTAAATCAGAAAGAAATAATCTGTGTACTCAGAGGAATACTTTTTTTTTTGGTAATTGCTAACTTTTTCACAAAGACATGTAATTGGTAGCAAAGGCTGTGTTTGCAAATTCAGAATCTAGAATGGAATAATGTCCCAGTTTGTGATTAGCCAACTGCTTTAAGTTATCTATCTAACTAATGCCAGAGGAGAAAAATAAATGAAAATAAATTTGCTGTGATATAATAAAATTTCAAAATAGAATTTTCTGCTCTTTTGGAAACATGCAAAAAGTTCTAAGTCAACCAGACTATTAATGTTTGATTAGGTAGTTTTAACACATGAGTACCAGAGTTTATTCCCTATTTATTACATTAAATTTATTTTACTTAGAAAATTAATTTTACTGTAAAGCAGTTTCTGTAATGAAGTTTATTCTTTAGAGCCCATTCTATGTGAAGATTTTACAGCACATTTATGCCCAGCCTTTGTCCATAAATTACTTCCTAATTTGTAATACTGAGAAATGTTGCATATTGGTTGTTCCTATGCCATTGCTATGGATTATTCTTAACGCTTTGTATTTCTGATTTTTAAAATGAAATTTTAATTGTTTTTAATTTTATTGTTAAAACTGTGTGATTTTTAGTACAATTGACATAAGTTTCCTATGCATATGAATGATGCAGTTCACAGAGGTGCTGCTTGCCAGGCTGTTGTTTAGTTGGTGTACTTCTTTACAAATGATGCATAAGAGAGGCCAGCTAGCAGAGGAGCAGTTGAGAGGCAGCCAACAAAAGAGGCATTTTGCACAGTAGGCTGCACAAAACAGGGGTAAGCAACTTGGCATAGAAAAGCACACGTGTCCTTAGCCATGGTGTTGCTGCACCATAGAGCATGGTCCCCAACAGCTGTTGGAGTAATGGTCCCAGTAACATCCGAGCTGGTGACCCAGATGGAGCTCTGAAGGGTGGCCTTCCATGAGAGCCTAAGGCCTCTGGCTGAGACTGGGGCAGTGGGAGAAGGCTTCCTAGGCTGCAGGAGGTGTGCCTGTGTTGAAAAACAGTGTTATGAACTAAAGACACTGCAGGAGGAGTTCAGTGGACTCTGCAGCATCAGAGATGATGAGAAAGAGATTGAGCAGGTCTTCTCCAAGACCTTGCAGCTTCAAGAGCCTGAACTTAAAAGTGTGTTGAATACAGTGCAGGTGGAGTCTTTACTTCCTGGTTTGGGAAATAGACAGTGTCATGGCAAGAGGTTCTGGCATCAGGAGGATGGCTTCTGCTCTGTCTGCAGATATGCTAATATGAAGTAGGTGCAGTGCTTTGGCAGCTGTCACGGGCTGACAGCTCTGTCAATGGAAGCCTCCACTCAGGCTGAGCTTGAGCCCTGCAACTACACCAGGATGAGGCAGCAAGCCATGATGGTGAGATATCCCTGCTGTGATCCCTTTGTGACACTCAGGAGTTGCATACACAGAAAAGAATCTGATTTAGGTTTTGTGGGAAAGAGTGAGAACTGCTGGAGCCCTGAACTGAGGAAAAGGAAAGCAATGACCACAAGTAACAGAGCAACCAACAGAAATTCAGATCTTCCCTAGTGATGCTGTGCATCTGTAGGAGCCAGAGCTTCAAGATCAAAGAACTCAAATCAATGTGTGCCCCAGTGCTGACAAATAAAATCTTAAAACCCAAACCAAACCAAAAAATTAAGACCATTGAAGACAGAATTCTCAGAAAGTATTCTGTTTCTGAGGGAAATGCCCTGGACAATGAAGAACTCATCAACCCGCCTGCAGGAATCAAATGCAAGAGGTGTGCTTGCAGCTCCTGGTCAGAAATCAGAAAAGCTCAGTGATTTGCTGATTTTTGGTTTCATGTTTCTTCTGGATAGAATTATTTCTACAGAGGAAGTATCATCCAGCTTTTGGAAATGTGACCTGTTACTACCACTAGTTAGAATTAAAAGTCTTTTTGAAAATTGACATGAATTGCACACACTGCTTCCTTACAGTGTATTTTATTGTTTTCAAATGTTCACATTTAAGGTGTTTAATATTATGCTGATATGGTTGTTATTACAACCAGTGTTTGTCTGTGGCTACAGCATCTTATGATATGCAGTAAGAGGAATGCTCCTTAGAACAGAGAAAAGTTGCAAATTTTCTGAAGCCTGTTCAGAAATGAAAACTTTCCATAAAGCCAGTTTAAGTATATCTGAATTGCAGTTTCACATTTGTTTACTCATATTAATGCCAATAATTATTTTATTAAACTCAGTAAGTGTCATTCTTGCCATGCTTGTTCATCATTAACTTAACTTTATTGGTCAAAGGAGGCTTTTGGCAAAATAAGAGCAAACATGACATTTTTGTGATATTTAGGATATATAGCTGGCTGTTTGATATATAACTGTCACGCTGACCTCCTAACAGACCGAGGTCTGCACTATAAAGTCATTCCAACCAAGAAAGTTAGATAGGTTGTGTGTAGCCTCCATATAAATAAGGGAACCCTAAGGTGTTAAGTACCTTTCTCAGAAAATCACTTACCTTTGCATAGATTTCTCCATAGAAGGCATTCCTCAGCTGGTGTAATCTGGCATGATTTCATTGACATTTTGAGTATTTATGCTGCCACTCTGCAGTTAAAAAAAACTTTGAGGTCTCCACACCACTTAGAAAACAGAGTTGAAAAATTTCTTTGCTTGACTAACAGTCATCAACGGATTACTTTTAAAACATTCTGAAAATATTATATACTTTCTTGTCTTCTAATCAGAATTTTTGATCAGGAATTCAGGCTCAGTTTTCATGATCTGCTGGGATAGTGCCTGTAGAACAAATACTAACTACTGCCTTCTCCTGGGATTGACTTGGGTGGCTCCCACAAAATGCGAGTCCTCTTTTTTTTAAGATTATGTTGTTATTCTGTAAAAAAAAGTGCACAGTATCCAAGACAGAAATATCTTTTGGTCTTGAGCTTCTGTCTGTAGTGAACAGAAGTGTCAGGCAGCATTTGAAGTGGAGTCAGGTCTCCTTCAGCATGAGGTAACATTTACATGCCACCAAAGGGTTATGTCCAGAGGAACTGTCCCTATAACCACTGGAGCATTGAGAAAAGGTGGTTTTCTCCACTGTCCCCAGTATTCAGTTAATAGTTGTAGAAACACTGCAAAAATGCTGTGGAAAATGTACTTCTTTTAGGTTATATCAAGTGCCATTTCTGCAAGGCTGCAAGAGGCAGAAGCAACGTAACAGAAACTAAATGCTGCACATGAGAAATACTGGGCTGTCGACTGTTAAGGGTCAGTCATGTACTTTGTAATTGCCCATTTGTCAGAGACAGATCCCATTTATCAGTTTTCTTTGAAGTATTTTAAGCAGGTTAGTTTAATATATCTTTTAAAGAAAATTGCATTTTGCATTACCCATGCTTAAAATGCCCTAAAATAGTAACTTACTAAATTGCACTAAAAATTCCACACTTACAACTAGAATATTTGTAGAAAAAAGTTAAATGTGTTTCTCAAAATATGGGATTAGTATGGATCTTTTGAATTTACCCTGAAATGTAAACAAAACTTCTTTGTTCTATACTTCATGAGAGCATTCATTCTATTCTGAAATATTTCATAAGAAATTAATAAAAATAATTTCAGTTATAAAAATGTTCATGCTTTACTCCAAGTGCAGCTTTGTATTGAGCCCTGTTTTATGTGACAGATGAAAATCCCCTCATTTCCAAAGTGTGTGTGTGCGCATATCTATCTATCTATCTATCTATCTATCTGTCTGTCTATCTATCTATCTTTCTATCTATCTATCTATCTATCTATCTATCTATCTATCTATCTACATATATATATGTAAATTAATTTTAAGGTCACAATACTTAGAAAATGCTCTTGGACCTTGATTGCACATCTGTCCCAAAGCAGGGCTGGAGATGCCTAGAACCCTCCTTACAGGCATTTTCTTAAGCTTTTATTAGCAATCTTCACTGACAGAAATTCTGCAAGTTGTTCACACCATCTATTGCCGTGCCTAATTAATATTCATTACCTTTTAAAATCAGGTCATTTTTACTGTGAGTGAGGTGGGTGGATTTACTATCAAGCAACATTTGACTAAATCAACTTTTTCCAAGGTCATGCATCCCTAGAAGAGACCAGGTTCTTCTGCTCCTGTTTTCCTCAGTATTTCACTTCATTTCTCTCCAGTGGGGCAGTGATTTATCCCTATCAAAACAAAAATAAGAATATGTAATCTTGTCCGCATACTAAAACAAGTTAATTTTCTTGTCATCTTGCCTCCCTAGTGATCTTGTTACATGAGTTTGGCATTAGAGATGAGTTTGGATTCTAGAGAAAAAATAAGGGAGTCACTAGTGAGAAGCGAGGACCTATGAGCTTTTTAGTTTAAACTGTATTTGGCATATGAGATCAAGTAAGAATAACGGTTCCAGACACTCTAGTGAATTAATCCAGGATTCTGCTGTAATTAATATTAAATTAATGAGCTCATCTACAACTAATCTGTTCATCTTTCAACTATTTAGTAAAACTACTAAGGCTTTTGAAATGAATGATAATCTGGAGCAGCACTGGTAATAGTGCTTAATCAGACTTTCTGTGTGACATACACTGATGATTCTTGAGGTCTTTCTGAGTAACATGAAGTCCTGTCCAGCTTTATGTTATGCCTTGAAACCCTGTGGCAGAGAGAAGTTAGGGGTGCAGGATGGAATTCTGTCTCCAGGTGCCTGCTGATTTGGGTTAAGGTACCACGCCATAAGCTCGGGTCAAAGAAATCAACAATGATTAGATGTTTGAAATTCACAGTGGTATTTGCAGATAGGGGAGAAAGATCGTTTTCTAGTGTTTAGACTTAAAAATATTGATATGTAGGACCATGAGTAATATTTTTCCAACACATGGGGTCTTCTAAGGCATACATGATTTTAAGCTATTATCCATTTGCTGGCCTGAGTCCAGGAAAGTATACTCTGATTAGCACTTCAACATTTCAGTGGAGTTTAAGAACGCGTTTACAGATATGCTAAATGGTATCTTCAGTTTAGCAGTTCATTTAAGAACATACGTAAATGACTTTTTGAAATAGGATGTTATTTAGAATGCTCTTTGTTTTATAGCACTTGTATTTTGCCTATTGAAAGTCAAACACTTCCTAAATTTTCCTTTGTCTTCTCTTAATTTATTCTCACTGATTATTCTCTCTACTCAGGAGCAATGCCTTGCTATACTGGATGTGCCACGGCTTGAAAACGCCCCGGGATTTATGTGCTAGGGCTGAGACGAAGCACTCCCAATGGAATTTGAAGGGATGGGATTTGTAGACCTATCTTAATTAAATTAGGTAACAAAAGAAACTAGAAGTTAGATCAGAAAGATCCTTGGCCAATCCAATGTTTTAGAGTAGATTTCTTTTTCAGTACTGACACTGCCTCACTTCATTTCAGCTACATTTCACCTGTTGAACAATTTCAAAGGCAGCGGCTCAGCTCTGTCGGTAGGTGGTTTCCCACAGGCTACTTGCCTGTGTTTCCACTTCCCGGGTGGAAACTGCAACACACTTTGATAGGACAGCCTGAGACTCCTCTTCTGCCTCTACGCAGTACGGAAGAATATGGGGAGCCCTTCTCCCCTCCTCCCTTCTTCCCACTCTTTCCTGTTCCTCCTCGCAGCCTCAGCCGGTGTCACTGTTTGTGCCCTGGTCTGATGAGGCACGAGGCAGTATTCTCCACACATACACAAAACTTTCTTTAGGGGTAAGCTGCATAGGACTGTCAATCAGATGACAGTGTAATTCATGTCTTTGTAAATCAGTAGGGCATGTTATCCCTTACAGTAATATTATTTGAAGTATTTACACTCAGATCCCTCTTTCAAGCACTCCTTTGTGATTCCAGGGAGAAGGACCTATTTGTTATCATAGAATCACTGAAGTTGGAATAGGCTGATAAAGATCACCTAGTCCAACTTCAACCTCCCTGCTCAGAGCAGGGTCATACATTTATATACTGATTTTTATGCAGTATATATATTAATATAATATTAATAATTATTAATAATTATTATTAATTAAAAATAATTATTAATATAAATAATTAATATTAATATAAATAACTGATTATTATTTTATCCCTTAACCCATCTTAGTGTGTTCCCATGTGAACGTAATAAAATGTATGTGTTCACTTTGAACTTGAGAAAGTTCAAAGGTATTTTAGCTTAAATGCACAAAAAATATGTTTCTTATATATGTGTCATAAGTATGACCTAGACATGCTGGTTCACCGATATGGCATTGATTAGAAATTCCTGGCACAGGTAAAGGTAAATTCGTATGTGGAGTGTCTTGAAATTCATGCTCACATAGAAACTTGGGGACACTATGACTTGGAACCATTTCATATGGAACAACATGAGGAAGAAAAAACTGAAAATGTGACAAAAGCTTCCTGAGGCTTGAGACTGATCATGTTTCAGAAATTAATTGTGGTAAAGTTCTTTATTGCACAGAAGTTATGGTTTCTCCTGAATTCTACCTGCTCCAGAACTCAAATAACTGTCTGTGAGAGGAATCATGAAATCAGAGTTTTGCAACAGTGAGGATATGGGGTCCCTATGAGGCAGTTCCAGCTGGGTGTAAGGTGGGGCCAGACTAGCTTGTAGTTTCATAGCTGTTGAGGAGGAACATAGATCTGCAGGATGCTTCCTGCCTGCAGTTCCTGCACAGAGGAATAATTGGGCTTTTTGCAGGTTGGAATACCACCAGTGTCATTTACAGTCTTTTATTGTGAAGGCAGTGGGAATTGTAGCCCTAGTGAAACTACTTGGAATGTCTGCTCTTTTGTAGTTCAGCCCTGTGTTAAGGGCATTCTAGAAGCTGACCTAAATTTCTTGAAGCATTTATAGTGTAAAGGTAGTATTATTAGAATTAGTAGCTTGCAGAGATCTCTTCTTTTCTGCTTACAGTTACACCGAGGAGGTTGTTTCTAGGTACGATGAATTTTCAGATTAGTAGCCTAGATGAGTGATTTTTCTTTTCATTCTTGAATTTTTATTATTTGTAGCATGATGACAAAATAAGAATCATCTGGTTTTGTCAGGTATTGTACAAGAAGCTGTTAAGGTACAGTTCTTTTCTCTTAGCTTTTCCACATTTATATACTACTACATCATTATTTCCTCTGGTGGCCTTTGTACTTCCTGAGTTTGTAATACAGAATCTTGGAAAACAATTCATAAAGAATCCCCGGACTGGGCTTGGATCTCTATATGAAGACATGTCTACCTCAGCTGCACTAGTGCTTGTCTTACACTGGGCCTGACCCAGTAGGAGCTTCTCAGCAATTTGAGGAAGAGCAAGGGCATTCAGAATGGTATTGATTACACTAGTTCATCTCATGTGCTGTTGAGTATGTATTTGCATATATCAATATCAAATTTCTAAATATTTTAGTAATATTTAGGAAATCAATTCCTTAGGCTTATTTGAAAAAGAATTTCTCTAGGTCCCTTTGAAATACCAGTCTCTTATAAAAACATCTTTATTGTGCTATATTGTGTAAAATACTTAATTTTACATTGCCTGTGCACGAAATCTTAAGTCTTGTAACAAATAGTATTTTGCTGTTGACTTAGAAGAAACTGAGATTTCATCTGCATAATATAAGTGTAGTTATATACTTCTACCCAGTTTATGTATGCTCTGTACTTTACATTTGTAAGAACAGTAACGGTTTTGAAACCATGTGCCTGAATTCATATACAACAATTAAAAGCCTAATGCTCACTTGATTTCTGGTTGTTAAGCCAATATACACAAAATGATGTGCTTACAGATTTGGTGGTGCCTAGCTCTTCAGAAAATTGAGTCATCTTCATTTTAGGTCTACATATGAGAATGAGAAACCTGACATCAGCTCTCAAGCCCAAAAATATGGTCAGTGTTTTTCAAAATGGCAAATCCCAAAGCCTCTACTATTTTAAAAGTGACCAAATATGAAATTGTACTTAGTATGAACACTCATAAAATTTACTCTTTATTGCAGACTGGATTCAATTTCAATAGGATAAGGCTAAGTATACACTGCAGAAAAGATGATGCAAAATGAAATAAAACTGGGAAACTGAGTATTTCTGTGAAACAGTCAACTTGCCTTTTCATGGATATCAGCTCTATGAGAGCTTCTAAAAAGTTTAACAGAGCCAAGTATGTAATTTTCATTCTGCATTAAAATATGTTTTCACAAAGTTGGTGCCAGATCAGAATTGTGCTTTTACAGTTCTCACTTACATTATGGTGTAAGTAGAAAGATGTTTAGGATCGAAAAATTTGCTATTTACTATATTGTCATGCAAATTATGTTATGCCATTAGCGGCCTTCAGATCATTGCCATTTTACAGTTTTTAAACATACTCCATGTTACTTACCTATGGTTCTTTCATCAAAGAATGAATGACAATCCACTGGAAAACTGGGAACTCTTATCCTACTTTAAAGCCTGGGAACTGAATTACAGAAAGGCCTACAGGGCATATAGCAATCTGTCATTTTTGCAAAATCCACTTTTCTGCCAATATTAACTTTCAGTAATGTAGCAGGTGATAATTTTGCCTGCCCTCACCACCTCACCTTGCTTACACATCCATAATCTCTGATTTGTTTCTTATTGATTTCATATGTTTGTACTTTTTTTTTAAATAGGTATCAGTGACATCTGAAAGGAATGTCTGTATTCAAGCTGTGGTGATGCAGTTATACACAAAAGAAAGATTGTGCCACGACACAATTGCACAAATACCCCATAATTACTGTCTTTGCAATTCTCAATAATTATCTTTGAATTTTAAGCTTAATTCTTAACTGTTGTCTCCCATAAGTTTTCTATGTTTTTTTGTACTCTTTGTTATTTCTCCTGGACCTTCAACCAATCCCAAACCGCCCATTTCCAACTGGGCTTTCAAAGTGCAATTACAATATTGCTTATTCCCTCTCCCAGATCATAGGTAGAGAAACTGCCATGTATTACTAAAGTACTCTAATAATGTAATTAATTTTGTCATACCATGTTGCTTAAAATGTGGTTATTACACTAAACTGAAGTTATTGAGAAAGCAGTCTATTCAACATTATTTGATTTTCAGGTCTGTTTAAGCTCTATACTTTGTGAAACCTTTCTTGCTCCTGTGCTACCAAATCCTGCCAAGGTAATATGTTCAGAAAATCCACAACAAAATATTAAACAATTTCCTTATAAAATGCCTGAAAGAAAATATTTATGTTGTTTTCTAATGAGTATACTTGTGGCTGATGATTTTACACACTGGTGTATTTGTGTCTTTGGTTCTTTCCTTTGTGTTGTGAGACACACCCAATTCATAAATATGTGAAATGGGATGAACTTACTGGCAGCATTGCTGGTAGTAAAGGCTGGAAGAATCCAAAGTTCCAACAAATCACAGTATTTTCCAAATTTAGTGGTTTATTGACATTGTGGTGCTTGTAAATATGACTACTAAGCAGGTACCTGTATCAAGTCTTCAGAATGGAAATGTAGGTTCTGAAGAAATGCAGGATAAATTCCCATCCTCCTTTGCTTTTCAAAAATGTGTTGTGGATGTGACTCAAAGTACCACAGAGGAAGTTGCAAAGGTATAAAAAAATCACAAATAGTTCCTTTTCCAACTATGTCAGAAGCCAGAAGGGGAAATCTCTGGTTAAGTAAATTATCAAAGAACAAATCAGGATGAAAACAGACTAATTATGGAAGCATATATATCCATATGTACACTCACAATCTGTAAGCTTAAGCTTCAGATATGTAGTTGTTCTTTGAACTGCTTGGAAACACAGAAATTACTTTGTGCTTATGTGTTTCCTTCCTTTGTACTGTGTATTTCAAAGTTATCTTTAAGTTGTAACAAGTTTTGTGTGGACCTTTCTGCTGAATGATGATTAGTCCAACGGGTGAAAGGCTTTGCAGTAACTAAACAAATACAGTACAGATTCCTTTAAACTAGTCACTATATAAATTTTGCAGAAAATGTAATTATGGTTTTGAAATACTGTTTAAAGAAATATCATAAATATGTAAGACAGGCAGAACAACTGGTTTCTATAACTGCCTCTTCCTATGAGCTCCAGTACCATCAGGCGTACTCAGATAAGAGCGTGAAAGAAACAAATGCCAAAAATTATTTTTCTCTTTGCTTTTCCAAGGTTATTTTCTTCAAAAAATGTATCTGTCATTTCTGTGAATGCTCACCTGATGTCTGCATGAAGTTCTTTTTCAGGTTCATTGGTTAGCTGAATTAAAAGAGAAAACACCGACTACATATATAAATTTACTTTCTGTTTTTTACTGTACTGCTGTGAAGTTAATAGATAGGCTCTAGCAATATCTAAACTATATTTTCTGAATTTATCTACAGTGAGTTTTAGTGTTTAGTCAGATGAACATGCTGCTCACAAGTAAAAGTGAACATTTGTGAAATTTGAATATGGAAGAGATTTGGAGCAGGAAAAGGTGTAAAAGAAATGGTCTTGCAGAAATGGGTATAACCATGCCATAGATTAGGTGAAAGTTGCCTGAGTACATCTTATGGTAATTGAACTGGGTTTTTTAGCTATTATAATATCCCACTGTCAAGTGCTGGTTCAACAGATGTCTCTACTACTGGGCAGAAAGAATGGCCAGCCAGAACAGGCCAGAATGCTGATTAAAAAGGTAAGACAAGTGCAGTAAGTGTGAAAAGAGAGTATAAAATCAGAGTACAAAATTTGTTCCTCATAATATTCTTCTAGGCACCGATGTTTTGTGGCTTATTTTTCCCTAAGCTAGAGGTGGTTTCTCTGCTTTCCGGATTTCATAAAGTAGCTGTAAATGGGCATTTTTCTCTGGAAAAAAACCCAACTGCTTTTTGAAACCATGTAAACTTCCAGCCTTCACAATGTTTTAAGCTAGAGCTCCACTGATATATTTTTTTTTTAATTTGTTAGCTGCTAGCTTATTTTGATGTCCATACTCCATTTTCTGAGGAAAAGTATTCCTTATTTCATTCCTCTAAAATTCTGGGGTCAATGCGACTGCGCCCTTTTTATTTACAACTCTCAGATGCATTGATGTATTCTATCCACACCACTTCTACCAATACTAAAATTTGAGACAGATCAGAGACGTTTCAGGTGGGAATTACTCATAGCTCATCCTCTATAAATACAAATGCAAAGTGCAATTTATATTTTCTGTCACAACCACTTTGTTGAAAGTGTGTTTCAATAAGAATACCATTAATGTTACTTTACTGATTGTGCGGTAAGGCACTATTTATACTAATTTCCACTAGAGCCAGCAGTAGTTTTCTTGTAAAAGAACCAACATAATTTTGCTAAGTTTCATCCCAAACTAGCAGGATTTTCTTTCTTATTATTTCTCATAGTTTAAAAAATATATTTCTTCAGTGATGCTATGAAGATTGTGCCAAACTAAAATGTTTATTTTAAAACATAAAGTAGACACTAAAAAGCCCTTGGTTTCAGCTTAAATTCTGTTTTCCTAAACATTTCCCATTACTTATCTCACAGCATACTGAATTCTTTAGAAGCTGAAATCTGTTTTCTTTCTAATTTTTTTTCTAATGTCTCCTTAAGAAAGTTGCTGCTGTCAAATTTAGTGAATGCTTGCATGATCATCTGCATTCACTCCACCTGGGAAAAAAATCATAAAGACTGTATTTTGAAAAAAGTCTTATATTTATGTACAGAGAATTTCCATTCACGATGTTTAGAATTTGTGAGAAAAATATTATTAAGAATCATGAAAAATTATCTCAGAATCCAATCTAAATGACCAGCATTCAGGTAGAGATTTAGGGGTTCCAGAATTCAATGGCTCATTTTAACAATTTTGCAAGTGCTGAACTGCTAACTACAGCTTTTTCAAGACTAAATTAAATTGCAATTCAGAGGAATTTTTCTCAGCATTACTGTTTTCAGCCAAAGCACATAAAGAGAACATCTGATATACCTTTTTCTGCCTTAGGGGACAAGGTACGATCTATGCTTCGGTCATTTTATGTTTTTAGAATTGCATGAAAACAAATCCACAGAGCAATTAACTACATTTTACATTAAATGTAGAAAGAGAGAAAGGAGTTTGCACCTCTTCTTTGGAACATGAGGTGTGAATTTAATGACAGAGATGCTCTACTGAAACCTTTATTGTCAAGGCAGGGAGATGCCATGGGATGCCCTCACACAGCCATGTCCGTAGCTGTCTGCTTCTGGCATTTCTCAGAAAAGAAGTGTTCTGCAGTCTGTGTGTTACACAACGTGACCCAGAAACTACACAGCCAACTGGCTTCCAGCTAAATCTGTAAAGCACTTGCAGAAGACAAAGACTTTTTTGTCTTCGAAACGTGGCTTGTCGTGGCCAACTAAGAGTAGTGTGAGTGTTAGTGACAGGCAGGATTATTTCGCTTAACTGTGGCATAAAGTTAGAGGTCTAGTCTCTGAGCTGTGCCTCTTGGATCCATTGTAAGAGGAGGGAGAGGGAGGGGAAAGAGGAAAGACAGGTACTGTCAGGCACAACATTATTCTGTTTTACATGTTTATTCCATCTGATTTAAATGTTCTTCCAGTTTTATTAGCTGATGATGATCTTAGTAAAGTGCCCTTCTCACTCCATTGACTAGGGAGGATTCAATGCAGCAGGCTAACAGAAGGCACCTTACTTACTGAAGGTTAAAGTTAGGTGAGCTGAATTCCATTTACTCTCTGAGACTGAAGCACCCAGTGAAATGAAGGACATAGTAGAGTGAAGTATAAGGGCTGCAACCACTGCTGATTTCAGAGTCATAGATTAATGAGCAAAGGTTGTGAGGCTTTGAAATATTCTTAATATCACTCAAGGTTTTTTATTCTTTAAACCTCTTCATCCTCAGGAAAATGAAGAGCTTTCTAATCTAAAGACTCCTGTCAGTGTAGGCATATAGACCTCATACACAGAACAGTCCAAGACTCTTACATGCTTTGTATCAACTCGTAAATACTCTTCTTGAAGTCTCCTATCTAAAAATAAGTATATAAAGAAATTAATTTTCTCACATTAACAGATAGCATTTCTTCATCCACCCTTTTCCAAGATGAAAAGCAAATTTCCAATTTTTTATCTTCCAACACAAAATGCAGAGGCTTTTCTTTTTTATGATAAGGAGCTTTCATAGCTCACAGTTTTCATTCACAGTCCATACTACTGTCCTCTTTGAACTCTACTATTATCTTGTCCACCAAGTGTGTTACCCATCACCCAACTGCTTGTTTCCTTCTTGCTTGCACTGAACAAGCTACCACGTAGCAGGATCTTCATGTCTTTGCAGAGCAGACAGCACCCTTACCCCCTGCAACAGGAGCAATCCACAATTACTTAACTTCATACTTTCATTGCATTTGCAGTGGAATGCTGTCTGGTTATTCATATGCCTGAAGTTTTCCCCCTATGGCTGACCAGGCATCTGTTCTGTGTATTGAAGGAGTCAGTGAACAGATTTGCACAATTTATTTCTGGTACGAGAAGTTACTGAGCAAAGCGCTCACAGTACTGCAGTCACTTGTGCAAGGTTATTACAGTTTTTCACTCTTAGATATACTTGTCCTACATTCTGCTCTAGAATTGGTGGTGTATTGCTCCCCTCAATTATCATAGTCTTTGTAACTGCCAACATTGATGCTAAATTCAAGCTCCCCAAGACTCCATTTTTCTGCCCAAAATTCCACTGGAGTCATAGCTTCCATCTACAATAATAATGATAAGTGAACCTTGTAGTCCAAGGCAACTGTATTTTCTCTCTTACTACCATCATGAAAATGCTGAAAGGACTCAGTGTTGAGTTCAAATATTTATCATCATTTAATCTATATTTTCTGCTCTAGTCCATTTCCTTTTGATATGAGTATTCCTTTTTTTTCTTACATATAGCTGGCTAAGGCAGTCTTACTCTTCCATTGCATTTCTGTAGCTTTCTAAGTTCATACCTGTATGCCTTTAACAGATTCTGTCAAAGCATTAACCATCTGCAGCCTGTCTGTGAGTTTTGTCAACAGGAGTGTGTAGTACATACAAGGTGCTGATTGCCCGGGATGAAATTCTTTATCCATTTAAGATTTCAGCAATTGTACTGAGAATATTTTTAATAATTTCTGGAGAGTCTGAAATGGTTCCTTCCCTGAGTGATACTCGCTGTATATTTAAAAACAGGCATTGCAAAACCTTAGCTCCATTTATTCCCCATTTTTCACATCTGAAAAATACAGAATTCATAGGATACCTGAGAACATTTCTTTCCCTAATTTTCCATGGATGTCCTGACATCTTACATAGTCAAAGGCTGTTCTGCCTTTTTATGTTCCCAAGCGTTCCTGCAAAGTCCTTTCTGCATACTTCTTTTCAGCATATTCTTGTTCCTAACTTCCCTACCACCTCTCATTATTTAACATGCTTTCGAGATTATCCCTCCAGGTGTTATTAATCAATTCATCATTAGTTTGAAGAATGTAGCACTTTTCCTAACAGAAATAATGTTTTGCACTTTCTTTTTTATTCATTATGTTGCCTTGATAAGCCTATGAAAGGATTATTTCTCTTTCATCAGGTACAAAAGCTGCATTCTTTCTAGTTATGAAAAGTTTTCTGTAATTCAAGAGTTCTGAATCTCCCGTGAATCACTACATCATTCTCATAGTTGTCGATCTCATAGATCCACTGCTGTAGATGCTTTCTTTGACTTTTGTACATTCTAGATTAATTACATTTTTAATTAACTATAACTTTAAGTAATTAAATTTTAGTTGTGAAAAAATCTTTGTATGATCCTGACTAGTTGTGATTAATAGATTTTACTTTCCAGTGTGTGAAACACAGGAAGCTAATTTGGCAACTTATGATAATAAGAGGAGGGTAGGATGTGAATAAAAGGAATTTACTGTAACATATAAAAATAGTTGTAAAGATCTAGGTCAATTCACATTTATCTGATGAGATAGATCTTCTATTCAAATATATCTCCCGGATTTTCTGTTGAAATATGAAAGTGCTTTCTCCAGATTAGTTTGTTGTATTTTATACCTTTTTATGTAATCTTGTATTTATCAAAAGCCCTGAAATTTTCTGGATTTCCATTACACCTAAGTTGCTTCTTTTTTTTTTTCTTTTTTTTTTTTTTTGTAAAGCAAATATTTAAAAAGATAGATACCTGAGTATGACAATAAAAATTGTATTTCTGTCCGGTCTTACATATTTTATGTTAGTTACCTTCCCTATACACTAAGAAATATAAGCCAAAGCTGGGCATATTGTTCTGAACTCTTTTGCAAAGCTGAAGATTAAGATTCTTATATATTTGTTGAAATGAAAACAAGTGCTTTAAAGCATCCCTCTTGAGCAAAATCCTTTTTGATTTGCAAACTGTAGCCAATATGAGTTTCAAAAGGTTTGTTCATTTACCATCAGAAAGTAAATGCTTGTTTACAGATGACTGATTTTATTTTGACATCAAGATTAGAATGCCTTTGACAATCTTTTTATTATATTAGAGAGGGTATATGCATGAATATTTGATTCCTCTAATGATATCTTTTTGTGCAGAATGATTTGTCTCCTCAGTTTAAATCTTAAAATTTAGGGGTTTATTATTATTATCATTATTATTTATTTCCTTTTCTTCTGTATCTTTCCTTTTTGAAATATGACTAGGCAACCATGTTACTTTGGGGTTTTGTAGTCCCGGTTTATAAACTAGCCTAGAGAAAAAGGATAGCTTTTGTTCCCAGGCATTACCCAAGGATTTCAAAGAGATGCTACATCCGTGAGAATATCAACTCTGTTTATCAGGTTTTTTGTTAATTGCCAGATCTTGAAAAGTAGAAAAGCTACTAATGCCAGAAAAAAACAGTGTGGAAAAGCAAAACCACAAAGTAACACAGAATTAAACTCTAAGAAGCAGATGTATCAGCCCTTGAAGACAGACTCTGCAAAACATCTGCATATTGATTCACTACAAACCATATGAAGTTTTCTTGGCTTGGTTTTCCTTCTGCTTCTAGGACTGGTTTTGAAAACAGATTAATTCTATCAATTTAGGGGTTTTAACATTTGTTGAGCCTTCTCATAGTCACTTCTTTATTAACTGTTACTTCTTGTTTACCATGTCACAGGTATATGCCCTGTGGGATAAGTCAGAACACATAATAACACCTGTCTTCATTTTTCTTGAAAATATTTCTGCTTTTAATTTGGCAAGCCAAATGAAAATGGTTTGTGATGTCTTTGCTAGGGTCTGTTAGCTTACACATATGTAATTAAACAGTGATGACATAACATTACTTGTACAAGGTTTGTAAGTCTACCCAGTTTTATTTCTTACTAATAAACTAGTATTTCGTATAGAACTTGAAACGCTTTTTTAATACGGTCATTATCTGAAGTTAAGACAAAAATAGTTTAAGAATGTTGATGATCACACTAAGGACCAGAGTTCGAGGTGAAGGTGAAAAAAGTGAGAACAAGTGTTTGTTCTGCACATGTATTGATTCTGTTTACACAGGAAATCAGGCACTTGTGCAAGTAGATGGGCAAAAGTAGTTGTTCATCTATATGGCTAATGAAGGAAAGAAAGGATATACAGTATACATATACAGCTTCAACAATAACTGCAGTCAAATCAAGTATGCAGTTGCTTATGTATGATGTTGAAAGTTCAATATTTACATGATTTTTAATGCTTGATATAGGTATTTTCTAGTACTATTAGTACTTGTTTATAATTCAACAACTGAAAGGAACTGGTTATGATATGAAAGCACTTGCATTTCTATATGCATGACAAAAAAAATCAACGTCTCCTAGGTTCTTGAAAACAGGAGATTTGGAAGTATTATTTATATTATATAAATACTTGTATTTTTTTATTGTTAATAATAATAATTAACATTTTTTTAAAATAATATTGCTAATAAGAATAAAGTATTATTTCTATTATATAATTATATATATAATATTATATATGCATTTTAATATTCAGTAGAAATCTATCAATATCATAGCTGAGATTACCTCAGGAAGGCAAAGTATTGAGAGCTAGGATCAGAGATGTCTTTGTACAGCCTTAGCTGACACATTGAAAGTGACAACAAATACACATAATCAGGTAAATACATTTCAAAGAAAGGATGAAAATTTTTCAGTTGACTGCATATCTGTGTAGAAGAATTCATTCAGTCTCCGGTGTTGTATGTGTGCTCCATGAAAGTAAATGATTGTGTGTTTGTCTGATTATATCACATTAAAAAAAATATGTCTTTTTAATGTGATATACAGAAATGATAGTCTTCAGCTGGGATCATGCTCACTCCATGCATCTAAGCAATATGTTAAAATTCAGCTCAATTCTATATAGATATTTATGGAAAAAACATTTTCTATAGTGAATGATATTGTCAGTGTCCCTCCATTCCCACACGCAAAGCTTTCTGATCAGAAGGAAGAGTTGCAAAGAAGGCATCCGACTCAGGCTTGGCATTATTTAGTAATCTTCTGTTATGAATCTTGCTTGTGGATTCTTTGAGCATTACTTTATAAAGTATTATCTGCAAACAGATAAACTAACTCAATTGTTTTACTTAATTCTTTCTTCATGTCAGAGAGTAGAAGGGGAATAAATAATCCCTCCTCCCTTACAGTGACAGCAGAAGGTTCATTTGACTCAGTTGTGCTGTGGGATTTAATTTTTAGTGTTAAAAGTTGAAACAGATCCTAGGATTTCTAAATCTTTTATGGTACCTGTATGATGTCTGCAGAGTAGTTGGCGTGTGTGACAGAGTGGTAAATTTCACATTGTACTTCACAGTCAAGGCAGAGTATTCCAGAATGACAGCTGTGCTGAGAAATGGGGGAGAAAACCCTCCATTTCAGGCTGCATTCTGAGAATACCTGCTCTAGAAAATTCGAAAAGGCATGTAGCAGCTATGATACGTAACTGATCGTTTTACAGAGCAACATTCCAGATCAGAGTGAACCCAGTGCGAAAATCAGGAAAAAAGTTAATAGGCTGTACAGATACTAAAGAGATTCTTGTATATTACACATCCTCTTTCATCCTTAGAGATTCTGTTGGATTTAGCACAACTATAAAGATTACGTATTCCTACAAGGTTCAGGAATTCCCTGAATCCTACTACACCGCATTCATTTGATGCATTCATTCTTTGACTTGGCCAGCTTCAGAGGAAGATGATGTCCTTAAAGCACCAGAAGCCCATAAAGCGCTGACATGGTATATAACACCACATGCAGCAGGTGGCCTGAGGTGGAGCCCACTACCTAGACTGGAGCTGCAGTCACTGCACATCATCGACTTTCTGTATGTGAAATACATGCATAGAACAGAAGAATGGGACTTGTGGATCATAAAGGTGATGGTTTGTTTTCAAGCAGTTGTAGTAGTTCCTGACAGCAGCTGTCTACCCATCCTGCGACAATGGGGGATGTCTAAGAGGAGTGCCTGCTACACAGGGGTGGCCCAGGTGCTAGGGTGGCAGTTGCTAGTCCACTGCAGGTTACTGTCTGATGAGCTAGTGTGGGTTGGTTTTTTTGTTGATTTGACAGTTTGCAACTGTAACACATGCAGTTGTTCTAGCACAACACGTAAAGACATCATCCTGTGTTACTGGAGGATGGAGCAAAAGGGAAAGAAATGAGCAGTGCAGTGGGAGATGGATGAGGAGGGAACTCTGTTATCTGGTATGGCTGCTGAAAATCACGTCTTCTGAGTTAATGAAGTTTTCCAGGATGTCTGGGATAGTGTAGTTTCAGATCTGTGTCTCCCAGTGGACAGGTGCCCTACACTTCCCTACCCATGCTTCAGAGTAATTCAACTGATCTGGAAGGTAAGGCAGACAAATGATAAAGATATAAAAGCTGGATTTTGTCAGTCTTTTAGCTCAGCAGTCAGGTTTTGGAAAGCTTTATTGTTCTTTTATTTTGTGTGTGATCTGTTCTGTGTAAATTGTATCACAAGCTACATCTTGCATCCAGCTGTTATTTTTACATTGTTCCCTCAAGCAACAATTTGGTTTTCTGTTACAAAGTGTAAAAAGAGGGAGGAAATACTGTGTTTCAACATCTTTTTCCTGAAATGCAAATGTATATTAATATATGACATGTGAATGTGAAAGTTTAAAATTGTTTTTTTTATATATATATATTGCTTATTTTAATTTGAGGATGTCAAAAGCTGTCATGGCCTGTGAAAAAATTTGCCATCTGTGTGCAGATGCAACTGTCTTCCTACAGATATTTTCTTATTGTGAATTATATATAGCTTCAGATACTTTAAAGGTGATCCTTTGTTTATATTGGTTATGTTATATGTATAGCCTGATACTTCATTTTTACTTATTTAAGTCACAAGAAAATATTTTAATATGCATTTCTGCAGGAGGTGTGTGTTTTGCTCATGTGAATGACACTTTCCAAGATTTTAAAGAATATGTTGAAATATTCCTCTGACTGTTGATCCAGAAATTGTCAGAATGCATGGGAATGCCAATTTAGTGTTTTAGTTTTGTAGGTTTTTCTTAAATACATTTGTAAACTAAATATGTTAAATGAATTATACTTTGTAGCTTAAAGGCCAAATTTATTTTAACAATCACAGTTTGTTAAGCAGAAATAATTAGGAGGAATAACTGTACTATTCATTAGATCTGGCTTCTTTCATGTAGGTATGTAACAAAGGATTCTTGGATGTTCTTTTTAACCCATTTCTTATTAATTCAAGTTTTAATAAATTACTTATTTATACATTGTGTGTTATATACTAACATATATGTTATCCATGGTTTTGCAGAAAAATCACTTTTCATGGAGTAGTGGTTTTATACTCTCTGATTTTGACAAAGGAACACTGTAAAGGAATACTAAGAAGCTGTTCAGATCCATGTTCTGAACGTTATATTTGTTAAATCTTATTCATTTTTTCCTAGGGGGGACCCCAGTAATCCTCCAAAATCTGCTTAAACAGGACATTTATAGCAGCTGAACCTAAATAATATTATATGCTTAGAAACACTCAGGGTAAGGAAGTTTGAGACTTTCAACAAAAACTAATGGATGCATAAACAAGAAGGAAAAGAATGTCCTTTTGTGTTTAATATTTTGGTGTAGAACTGCAGTGATTTTGTATGAGTCTTGATTGTGCCACAGATCCCTGGGGTAAGTCATTTGATCTCTTTTTATCTGTGCTGTCTTTATCTGAATAGAGAATGAGATATACCTTCTTCCTATACCTGTTCTATTCAATTTGAAAGCTCTTCAGATTGATTGTAGACAGCCAAGCACACTGAGATTGTTTTCTCTGAGTGCCTTTGTGTCTTCAATAATGAAAACCCGTGAGTTTAGAAGTACATATATGTGAATGCCTCCTATACCATTTATCTGTAAATCATACTTTTAGTATAGAATTGTAGTATAGAATTGTAGTATAGAAGTGTAGAAATCTGTCGGTTTCTACAAGATTTCCATTTCTTTAAATTTCTGTTCTAAATCTATCAGACAACAAAACACATCAGTCCCTTTATGAAAATGGTATCAATTTCAAGTTTTAGAAGTGGTTTTTGAACCAAGTCAATTTACTGGCCTCATAGCTCTCTGTTTGGGGAAAAGCTCCGGTTTGTGTCTGTGGTATAATCGTAATTGTAAACTTAGACTTCTGGAGCAATAAACTGGAGTACTAGGAAAATAAAAGAAATCCCTTCCTCTAGAAAATAGGGAAGATAAAGAACACAATACTTAATGAACTTTGTTCCTCTGGGCTTGAAACAAGGATTTCATAACATCTAGTACTAAGAAAATTAAGTAAAAGTATTAAATTTTTAACTCATTTCCTTATGTTTAAAAGTCTTACTCAGGAATATACGTAAGGATTTTAATAGCAAAATTAGAAACATACTGAGAAGAATAAGCTTCTTTATGTCTGAAACAGTGAAAATTGTCTTTAGAATGATCAGCATAAAGTATTAATAAACACTTTAATCTAATTTTAAGCATCTATCTTGAATTTAAATAGTATTCATAGTCTAGAATTCAATGGAATAGATCCTGTGCAGAATTAAAAAATATATTGTATATTAATTCCCAGGAATGAGGTTTAGGAAGTATATTTTTCTTGTGTAGTTATTCTTTTACTAAATAGCTGAGAGCAAGTAGAAAGTTGGTGCAGAATAATAGAACGGAATTTTGAAGTGAGCCATGTAAATAAGATCATAATCCCAAGTATTCCGTGGAAGTATTTCTTATGAACAAAGAAAAAAAGAAAAGATGAGATGAGGCTTCTCATGAAAAGTGCTCTGAAAGATCCTGTTTTCTATTTCCCCGCCTCTATCCAGTGTAAAGATATAAATACTTTAATTATAATAATCCTTGAGTTGCAGTCATGAACAACAGCAAAAGGATCAGGAAAAAGCAGTGACACAATTGTTCAACTGCTTGCTAGCACCATTTTGTCTAAACTTCCTAGTATGACAGCATCACTTCTATCCTTCTTAGTGCTGCTGTTCTGTAATGTAAAAATTGTTGGTTAAAAAGAGCGAAAATTGGTTCAGTCTTTAATAAACTCACTTTTAACAAACACGTACTTGTGGTGATGCAAGTCTTACTGAATGAAATACAAAAGAGACATGTAACATAAAAAGCTAAAGCTTCTAATACCCATGAAAATTTTCTGTGCTTTGAATGCAAAAAGAGGGAAAAAACCCTCCTGATCATAATTCACGGTTAATCCATGGAAGTTGTTCCTGCTAACCTGCTGCTCATATGGGCACAACAGGGAATACATAGTCAGCAACAGATCACAACTTAGAAAAGCACCAGAAGAGAATTTCAATGCATGGTAAATTCAGTTTGTTAAGCACCTACTTTTGGGGTTTCTTCAGTTTCTTTAACCAGAAAAGCCTCCTTGCATTTGAGAAAATGGTTCTTAGAAAAGAGAAGTATATGAAATTAGGTTCAAGCCCTTCTCTAGCTGAGCTCATCCCTCTTCTGTTTTCCAGAAGCTACTTTTTGATGGGTTCACAAACTATATGGGAAGACAGAAGGGGAACAGGCACCTGGGGCCAGATCAAGCCCTGGACATTTTATGGTACAACGGTGAGAGTCTCTGTGCTGGATTCAGGCAAGCCAGTGGAACAATTTCCACTGAATTCAGTGGGACTAGAAGCTGGCAACCACCAGGCCTCTTCAGTATTGTAGTGTAAATGGAGGCAGGCAAAACATTTCACCAGGATAGTTCATGCTTCCAGGGTGAGCATATAAACAGCTGTGAGACTTACGCATTTCAGTGATGTGTTAAAATTTTTAGAAAATTAATTAATGTAAAAGCTAAGTGAATGTGTAATAATAGCTGTTTGCCAGAAAATAATGGTATTTTCCCTAGTGGAACAAAAGGTGTATATTGTTCCTACAATACCTCATAATGAAAATTTATTTGAGCAGTAGAGATGATTTTTCTAACCAATTAAGGCTGCCAAATCCATTTAAAAATACTGCTTTCTTTTCCCAGGCAAGCACTGCCATCAATGTCATGCAGTCAATGCACAAGTCAGATACAGTCATTCTCATTCCATGTTTTTCTCATGAACACTTGTACCTGTTTGCCTATAGGAATGCTATTATTTGCTTTACCATAGTTTTGAAGGGGTTTAATTTGTATCTGTTTTGTAATACATTTGAAAGAGTGTAATCTTAATCATTCAATGTTTTCTGCTTAGGAAATTATGAAAAACATTGATTTTAGAACACCTTTAGGAAACTTCACTCAGCTTTATCCTTTAGCTATAGAATACTTTTTCAAAGCCAGTTCTCTGGTCACTGTGTAACTTGTGAAGTGTTAAATGCAATACAAGAGTGGCCAGATCCTCCACTGAAATAAATGGATATGATTCCAAAGGCTGCTGCTTAATTGGCTGACACAGCATGAGAGATCTAGTTTGGGTGGGGTTTTGTCTTATTGTACATGATACAAGAGAGATCAATATCTCTCAGCAAAGATTGTTCCTCCCTAAAGCAACATAGCTTTCAACAACCTCGTGGGAAACAGGTCCCTGCTGCCTGCAGGGATTCTGCACACAGATAGTGAGCAGACATTCAGGGGCACAGTGAAGCTGGGAGGAAGATAGTTTGGCATTCCATCAGTTGTTCTCCTTGTATGGTGGAAAGGAGGGTCCTATGAGCTACTAGCCACTGTGCTTGGCCAGGAGGTTGGATTGGTGCAACAATCTACAAGAACTGTTCAAATTATGGCACTCAAGTAGCTCATTTTGCACCAGGTGACAGCTGCTATAGGTGTCATACTTTGGAGACTCTGGAGACTCTGTAAGTTTGGGTTTTGAGCTGCAAATAATGATTGTTAGATTTGATTATTCCCAGCTAGCCTTCACCACAGGGTTAATAATTTTCCTTAAATACTTCTTAGAAATTTTTACTACCATATACTACTATAATGAAAATCTGAATTGCACTCAAGTTTATGGGATTATTTCTTTAAGGGAACTCTTTGAATATTTAGGGTATCTCTTATTTTTACTGTGTCTCTGAAATAGAAGAAAAGCAAAATGGAAAGTAGAAGATGCTTTTGTATTACTCTGCTATTATACAGAGCTTGCTGCTGACAGTAGTCATTTGAACTCATTGTCTTTGCAACTCCGATGTCCAACAGATACCAAGAGCTCCCAGTTTCTATAGCAAGTACAGCAAGATTTCAGTCTACTGCTTGCATATTACACAATCTTTTCAATTGTGCTTTGCAATGACTCACTGAATGTTCTGAGTTAATTTTATTAATGTGAGCTTGCATAAGTTGCAAATTCAAGTTGAGTCTTTCTGTACAAAACTGTAAATTAGATCTAGTACTTTTTTTTGGAGGTCCAAGCACTTGAACCATTAGTTTAGATCTGTGGAAAGCAAAGGTTCTGAAAATCATTCAAAACAAAGACAATCTGCATTTAAATACTGAGGAGTGAATGTAGGCACGTGGCTGGAACTCTGTAATTGAAACCACCCTTCTGATGCCCTTGAGAAGGGAAAGCAATGACCCACATATCACTCAAGGTGTGTTTGTAATTTGGTGGCTAGTCCTCCTTAATCTCAAAGCTATTTTAGCAACGCTGCTTGTAAGCAACAAAACCAGCAGGATTTCATTACATCCATGCAATTGGTAAGAATCATAGAGAAGAAGATGTGCCATTAATGTTTCTTGGAACATAAAAGTACAGGAATAAACTGGCCGGTATTGTGAGCTTCAGTGCTTCTCACTGTGCAAATCACTCACTCCTTTGTCATTCCTTCAGTCAGTAGACAAAAGCAACTTGACAATCGCAGTGGTTTTACTGAAGCAGGTCTAATTCTGCCTTGCATATAGACAGCACAGTCTCCCATGTCTGCATGTCTTTACCTGGAAATTACAGTCATCACAAGTACACGATCAGCTGAAAGTTTGGCACCTATGTCTCCATACACATTTCACAGCTGCAGTTCTCTAGTGAAGTCTATCACAGTGTAGAAAGCTGTATGTATGTGTGTGTGAGAGAGGATGTTCGTGTTTTGGTGGGGTTTTTTCTTTTTTGTCAGTCCATCTGTATCAGACACCTCTGGGTCCATCCATCAGGAAATGTCCATCCCCATTAGAACTTCACCACAGGTCACCATGGTAGTCTTAGTTACCTTCTCCATGCTAAGTCTCAACAGAGCAGCCCATAAGCCAGCACCAAATCCTACACTGCAGTCAGAGAAGAAGAAATATATTCTACTTTTGTGTATGTTGTGGGGAGAAGAATTTGCTGCCCAGATGAAAACATTCACCTTTTGTCCGTAGAAGGTTTACAGATACTCAGTGATGCTGGTGTTGAGCTTGGTTATGAATAAATTCTGATGTCAGCCGGGGAGCCTGTCACTGCCTTGGTAGGTGCAGTGGTTTGTGAGCACGGTGAACCACTGCTAAATATTCAGTAGATGCACCCTATTCTTAAGATGTTAATTGTGCAGCAAATTAGTACTCCCTTGTCAGGTACCTGCCATAATCTTAGCTCTGAGCTCAAAACAGAGTGCCAAGTGAGATTTCTTCCTGTTGCAGAGGAAAATGTTAGGAGAACACCAGGGAGTTCTTACTCTAAAGGAGTTAATACGTTGCACTTCTGCAAAGGTGTAATAACTTATTTGCCCTCTTCCCTTCAAAATAGGTGAGTAGTACAGCAAGATGCTGCCCATGATGAACACTGAACCCTGAACAGCTTGTTCTGCCACTGGCTAAATCTCCTGTTTCACTTGTCACATTTCTTTGTTTGGGAATTCCATCAGACAGACTTCAGTTGTGCCATCTGGAAAAACATATCTCAACAGAGATGAACTCCCAGCCAGTCTGAGAGCAAAGCCCTTTCTCATCTTGACAAGAAGATTCTACTAATATGTGGTAGAAAACATATGGCCATTGAGCTGCAAAAACCTATAACTATTGTGTCAATGAGATAAAAGCCAAGCTGTTTTGATGTGCTCATGGGAAGGAAGCTCATGTCCAAAATTAATAATAAAAGTAGTGACAAAAGCCACTAAATAGTATTGTTATACCAAAACTTGTCTAAAATGAAAGAACATATTTGTTGCTGTCTAATCACCCACAGTGCTTACTGCTCACCCATTAAAGAAAAGCATGAACAAATGTACATTGATTTTTTTTGTCTCATCCAGTTTTAGAAGATCAATTAGTCTTTTTTATGTGCAGATGAGCTACAGGCCCTGACACACATCCCCAGGAACTGAGGAAAATAAATTTCTCCTTATAAAATAGGTGTCCATTTCTCTCACTACTGAAGTCTGCCAACTTCAGAGGAATCTTCAGTGCTTTGCAGATGCTTATCATTGATTCAGTTTTCAAAAAAATCAGATTTTCACATGGCAATCTTAGTTGTCCATGGTGTAAATCTGGCTGCTTCTTGCTACTGACATCCTCCCACAAGTACCCAAATACACGTTGAGACTGTTTTCTGCATAAAAAGCATGTTATTCTTACCCTGTAGAAGCAACCATTACAAAAACATAACTATGAATAAATGATAAGTGGTCCACTTCTGATTTTGTGACAACGCTTCTAAATCTTGGTTTTAAAGCTCTTTGGAAACCCTCAAAAAATTATTGCTGATTTTGTGGTTATGTCAGAAGAGACAGGTAATATCTACAGTCATTTCCTAAAAAATGAGTTCCTGATCTGTGGGCCAGTGCAGAAGAACCTTTGAAGCCTTTAGGAACCTGGGTACAAGATCTTGTCCTCAGGACAGTGTTTCTAGATGGTACAGGAATTTCATTCTGAATTTGATTTCTTTCTACTTCAACTATGAGAGCTGCTCAGAAACAGGAAAGAAGACACTGGCCCAAATTTGCTGTGTAGTCATTTCTTCAAAGGTAATTTGGAATTAAAATCTAAAATTCATGCAGTCCACCCACTGAAAACTCTGCTGTTTGTTATTACCATGTTATTACCACGTTATTACCAAGTCTGTTTCTGGACACTTGGTTTCAATCTGCTGCTATACTCCAAGGCAAAGACCTCTGAGCAGTGGGAGGAACATACTGAAGCACAGCCTTTGTGACACATGTGGCAGTCAGCACCTCCACAGCTTGAGCCTTCCAGGTCATTGCACTGCACCAGTCTCTGAGACCAGGTCGTTCCCTTCACCTGCCCGATCTGTCTGGGGCTACTGTTGCCCTTTCCTCTTTCAGTAACATGGGCTTTATGGCGCTTTCCCAGGCACATGGTCTAGCAGGTTGCTGGCAGCAGCATCCCAGTTTACGCTGATGTCACTTTAAGATCCTTAGAGAGACCCAAGTCTCTAGCTGTCATCCTCATTACCACAAGCACTACTTGCCTTTCAAGCATCCCCTGCTGAGAACCTGAAACTCCTGTAGTCTTTTCTGCTGATGATACATATATGCTGGGTCACTTAATCCCAGAGCACATTAATTTTAAATTCAACAGCAGCAAGAATTTAGCAGAGAGATTTTCTAGAGTGGTAGTATGCAGTGGACACACCTTCAAAGGATACCCAAGAGACTTTGACAGATAGGGCATTTCAAATGGTAGATTTGGAGCTGGGCAAGTGCTTGGGATTACATACGCTACACAATCCTAAAACATCAGCTTCTCTTCAGGATCTTGCCCACCTTATCACTAATGTAGAAATTTCCCTTTTCTCACTTCCGCTTCTTTCTGATTATCATGTGCCTTGGCTATGTAAGATCTGGCACACTTTTGCAATGAGTTTTTTTTTTGCACATGATTATAAAACTGGAAGCTTTCAGATCTGGTAAAAAAATGTTGTGCTGAGAAAATGCATTATTAAAATACTCTGGTCATATGCAGAACTGTTCACATTAACCATAAACATGTTTTATAGTCTCAATACTTCTTAACACACACTATGTGGCCTGTTAATTCATTAAGGACTATTCGCTGCAATGCTGTAGAAACAAATTTCGATTTAGGAGGCATAGTCAGATCATAGGCATTATTGGTACTCTTGGAAGCTGGATACTGGGATAGAAGGGTCTGTCATCCACCCCACTATGGCTATTTCAAAAATGCTTCGGATGGGCTGAACCTACCCATGGACTTCCACATTTAGCAAGTATGATTTAAGTATACAGTGTTAAACTTCACAACTAACATTAACTAAAACACCCAGGTTTTATAGTCTTGGATCAAAAAAAAAGGTCACCCAATTCTTTTCTTGTGCTCTAGCTTTTCTTTTCAATAAGGATTTTTGACAGGTAAAAGAGAAAAAAAAAACAAAAACAAAACCAGACAAAAACCCCAGCACCCTATATGGAAATATATTTGTTTGCCTTAGAGTTCTGGGTCATGGGTGCTAGCTGTCTGTATGATTCTTTTGACAGGGCGTCTCCTTTCCACTGCCCCTGGCTAAGAGGAAAAAGGGAGTCAGCAGCTGCCGTTTTGATAGTCCTCATGGCCTGACAGACTCCACAGATGTAAAGGCCATTCTGCACCATTCTTCCATTGATTTTAAAATGAAAAATTTTGGCTTTTTGCATAGAAATCAAGAAGAGTGTTTTCTCAGGAAAAATAGGCATCTGCAGGTTTTGGAGGTACTTTCGACATTTGCTACCAGAATTATTAAGGAAAAGTTTTTCTTAATAAAATAAAACTGACAGTGCTAATCAATTAAAAATTAATTCTTAGTTCCAGATCAATGTCTTCTTTAGAGCTCATAAAAACTGATGGAAGTTTTTAATCAGAATAATTTCAAATGAAAATTAAATTTAGCATAATGTTGGTAAATCTATTTAATCTATTTTTAGGTTTTCTGTGGTTTTGACCTCTTCCCTTCCTTCATGAACTTCAGTATTTTATGCTGAGTGGATTTTTTTGTTTTGTTTTGGTCTGTGACATTTTACTGATTGTTTTTACTTTTTGATATTTGCGTCAGTGGTCATGTCCTGAAGATGGTGTATTGGTTAATGGGATGATTTTGACTGCAAGTCCTTGGAATGATGAAGAAATGGTTACAGGAGATGCCTTGCCTAGGCATACCAGTGATCCATTCTGAACTACAGAGGAACTATGAAGCCAGTCCACAGCTATACCATTCAGTGTTCTATAACTGGGGCCACAGCAGGCACACTGTCAATGACAGGCAAACATTTCTTTGAAATTCCATTTTTCTGTTCAAAATATTTAGTTATTTCAGCCGTAAAATGAACTTTTTGAATGCACAGAAGATCAAATCTAAACCTTTCCTAGGATGCTGAATGAAAACCATGCTATAAGTGTTTCCAAAGGAAATGTCTTTATTATGTAGAAATAAAGATACTAGAACTCTCTCTCAAAACAGGTTAGCTGTTTCACTGGTGTTACATCTCTGGGCATTGTGACAGAAGTCACTGCTGTACACTGCTCTGAGGAGCCCAAGATGCTGGGAGTGTCCAGTTCGGATCAGCTGACTACTCGTTAAGCTTTTCAGAAGCACTGGGAAGGATGCAGATCATTTGGTTTCAAGATCTGTTTTCCCTGAAATGATCTAGTCTAAGCAAATCATCCAAACTTGGTGAAAGGACTGGGGCTGTATGCTTTTCTTGTAGTACTGGTTTTAATGAAACTGAAAGGGGTAAAATCAAAGAAGCACACTATTAAGATACATTAAACTTTATCAGTGCTGCTTTAGAGTTGGTGATAGTTAACAAGGTTTATTTGTAAGTATACTAACTACATACGCTGGTGGTATAGCTACATTAAATAGTGAAGAAATTGATCCCAATAGCTTAACAGAACTAACGGGATACAAAGTGATCTGTGAGGGCATGAATCTTTTCAAGCACCAAGCATGTGATAAAGGCAAAAGTCTATGTGAAACCCCCATCCTCTCCATTAAAGACATCTCCTGTGTGAGCTGTACTGGGAGCTGCCCATAAGTCTTGTCAGCAACAAGGTGAGATATAAGTGAAATTCAGAATTTACTGCATCATGTTATATGAAGTGCTTTTCTAAGTATGAATGCATTAGTACAGCATTCAGGTAGAATTCAGGACAGGTAGAATACAAAAGCATGGGAGTAGTGTTAAAGTTGCTTTCAGGCCTTGCTGCATGGAGGCAGAGTTAAGGTTACATCAGTGTGCACTATAATCTGTACTTCATAGATTTCAGAATGCTGTACCTGAAATACCCTCAATCTAATTTTTTTTCCCAAAAAAGTTTCACAAAACATTATAAGATCACCTTTTCTTTTTTTTTTCTTTTGCTTTTCATGCTTTTTTTAATTAGTAAAAAGGGCCTTTTCATGCCTTTTTTTGACATGAAATTTGTGAGGAAAAAAATGTTGTTTGTCGGCTTTTTAAAAGTTAAAAAAGATACAGTTCTTGAAAAAATAGCTGAATATACAGCTGTAACTCTGACGGTTGTAGACAGTCAAAGGATATTTGGATTCCTAAGCATACCTTCCCCTTATTAAATATGTTCTATCACTGAGAACGAATAGTGATTGTGCTTGAAAATTCTGGAGTGCAATGTCACGTCAAGAACGTCACAAATATGATCTTAAAATTTATTTTCCTTAGAACTCAGTGGACATCTCACTGTACTGTGTTGTGTATACATTCCCTTTCTGGATGTTGTATAACCATCAAATTATTTCAATAAAAATAATTTTCTATATAAGAAAATAGATACTCCTAAAGCCACACTGCCATATTCCTGTCCTTAGTCTGAAATTTAAATCTCCCTTTCTCTGATAAATGGATTTAAAAACCCAGGAAGATATAATGCTTGTATGAGATAAGCATGCCCCTGAAAATGCTAATCTTTTTCAGTTCTCTTTGCTGCAATAATAGCTCTTTTTAGAGTTTATCATCAGAATGACTGCACGTTTTTTTGCTAGTATTCTGTCCTTTTCCTACATTCTAAATGTATTGACATTTATTTTTGTTTGAACATACTTGTCTTGTCAATTCTTTTCCTTTAATCAGACAAGTCTGTCTGGTCTGTGTCAAAACTACATTTTACTTGGGAAGGTCTTCACCGATTTCTTATATTAACTGAAAATCTACAGGGACAAGATGCTGATAGCCTGTGTAGCAACTCCGAGGTTTCTGTTCACAAAAGGAATTGGCTATGTATTGAGGTACTAGGAAGTTTTTTCTTCCAAAATTGTATCTGTGACATGATCAAGAGCTTGCCAGTATTAAAATAACTTTGTCATAACAGATGATCATTAGGACTTCTGATCATTACGACTGCTGAAAACGACCGCGATTATCACCATAAAGAATAAAGATACCGAGTTAGCTAATGATCCTGACATTTTGCCTTCTCATATGAAAGGTGGTTTTTTAAGTGGTTGAGTCTAGTAGATTCATTTATATGCTAGAGATTAACAAGCAGTGATAAAATATGTCAACGATACATTAGGGAATCTGAAATCTCTGTTATTGGATGTTTAAGGTTAAGCATCTGTTCAAAACACTTAAGACTCTGTTGCTCTTCCTCCCATATTGGGACAGGAGAAAGATGGTGTGGTTTCTATGATTCAACAGACTTGATAAGGAACTGAGATTAGAAATCTGAAGACCATTATCTGGTGACAGAAAACAGTTGTGATGGAGTCTAGCTTTTACAGCTGTGGTATCAAATAGTGTCAAAGAGATACTTCTGCTCTTGTCTGTGCAAAATCTGTGTAAGTAAATCCCTAGCAGCCTCCAGTTCATTCAGCAAGAAAGGAAGGGAGCCAGTTTTCTGAGCATATTCTTTCTTATTAAACTGAAATCTTGAGTTTCATATGTTTTGTGTCCTTTCTCCCTCAGTCTGCATGTCATCAAAAGAAAAAAAAAAAAAAGAAAAAAAAAGAAATAAAAAAGAAAAAAAAAAGGCTAAGAAACCCTTGTTTTGCTTATAATTCCAAACTGGATATATAATTCTGGGAAAAGGAAGTCTGCCAGCCAAATGATCACCGCTTTAGCCCAGCCTCTTAACCCAGATATAATCTCACCAAGTGTTTTATAGAGTTTCAAATTTTTCTTCCAAGTTCTGCCAAGAGGAGCCTCACAAAAAGAAAGGGATTTAAGCTGGTTTCACTTCTTTATTTCTGTGGGGATTTCACAGTATTTTACACTTTTATTGTCTAAAATCCCAGATTAGTCCTGTTCTTCATTAACATTTTTCTGATTTTATACCATTCGCTTACCCAGGGCACATGATAATTTAGAGGAAGAAAATGGTTTTAGCTCATGATCCTCTACTTCTTTATTATAGCCACTACTAAAACGCTGTTGAATGAAAGAACTGTCTAGCTTTACTGTAATAAATAAACACTTGATATTCACTCTTGGAAGTTACACAGCTGTACTTCTTATGGTGGCAGATAAAATAGCAAACTTTCAAGGGTGACTAAAATGTTCTAACTGGAATGGAAAACACATATTTTCAGGTATATCTAGATATTTGAATCAAGATAGTTAAGATGCTTCAAAAAGAAATGGTAACCCATGGGTCAAAGTTAAAGTTACGTCTAATGATATCAACAGTTCTTCATGTTTGATCAATAAATAAGGGCAGATTCTCATCTTCTTATGCCAAATATCTCCAGATCAGAAATCTACTGTGCCTTCTGGGAAATAAGGTACTCCTCAGCAAGAGAAAGTGGACAAGGACCTTTACTACCATGTTCCTGCGTTACCCATGGAAGGTACAACAGTGACTCTTCATGCATGTTTAAGTAACTGAATTTTGTGAAGGACATTAAGTGTTGCTTTCTTGTTGCCATTTATCCTCTGTAATTGATTTGGGAATTTTTCCTTCTTTTAGAATTCTGTAATACCTTTACAGATACTCTGAAACACTAACTAGTAATGCCATGAAGAGCTGTGAATTAAAATATATAGATGATGTATCAATCTTTGTGTAATTCTCCGAAAAATGCATTCACACTTTATTCTGCAATGTTCTGCATGTACAGTAACCATTTGACTGTACCATTTTACACTATGTCATTCTACAGATTTTGTGGTAACAATGTTATTACCTTCCAAAAGATCAAGTGGCAACTGGATATCAAAAGGATCTGCCTTACTTTGTCATCTGAAAAAGTAAGCAGCCAGTAGTTTCAGTGTAAAGATTTGTAAACTACATACCACTAACACAATTTGAGTTTTAGGACATCTTTATAAGAGACAACCTTGACCTGGTAGTCTAACAGTATAAGGTAATAATCTATAAATGGAGGGGTTTTATTTCCACTGGCTGTTATAAAATAAAAAAGTGATTGAAATAATATTCTGCTGTAGCTTCCATCCTCCTTTTGATCTTAAGATATATGCAACCAGTTAAAAATACTCTTATACAACAACTCTGTGTTACATGTAAGGATACATGCTTTGCATTAGGATGCTAAGTTATTGTGACTGTGTGCTTTAACATTAGCTTTTACCTTTTCCCCCCCTGTCACTGGACATTAATTTCAAAAATGAACATTTTCAAGCAAAAATATTAGCTGTCCTTGAAAAAGTGTTCTGAAGTTCATTCAGCACCCTGCCTCACAAGCTGCAAAAATAATTGGGTATTTAAACTTTTTTTTTATCTATTGGTTGTCCCCATAACTAAAGCCATAAAATACAATGAGCATTTCAGCTGCTGTCCAAGAGCAGGGCCTAGTATCACTAACCCAAACCCCCAGACCAGTTCTGCTGTTCAGTTAGATTTTTCTATTAGACAAAGCCCTCTGGCATTGCATGCTGTACCTCAGCAAGGCAATTTTTTAAAGTAGAAGCAGCAAAATGAGCAGGAGAAAGAAGTAGAGATCATGGGAGTTTTCTCCTGCAGGCACAGCAAAAGCCACTTAGAGCACTAATGCTTCTGCGAAGGAAAACAGTATCTCTCAGAAATATGTACAGAATTTTCAGTAGAGGCTTTTACTATAAACCAGTTACCCTTTTGAGCTGCACCCAGAACTGAAGTAACTGCAAGAAGCACAAAAGCTAAGTGAAATACAAAACAGGCCACTGTAGTCAGGACCTCCAATAGCTTCTAAGTGTTTTGTTGAACATAACTCCAAGCAGTATCATAAATCCATTGGTGTGATGGTCTAACCTTATAGCTACAGAGCTAACGCACATTACAGTGAATGTAATAAAATGCAATAAAATAATCTGTTTAAAGGGAGCCATCACCACCTAATGAAGCACAGTACTGGAAAAGTTCAAGCACCTTATCCTAAAAGAAATTGTTGCATATTCCGTCAGTCTGTAGAACTACCAGTTTCACCATCACCTTTTAGATGGAAACACTTTCCGTCAAGTAATAGTGCTGTGATATGCTTGTTTCTCTCCAACCGTGATGGTGGGAAGGGTCCCATCTCAAAGAAGTGGGAAATGTTGATTTTGGTACACTAACACTGTAAGAATGGGAAGTTGAAAGTCAAGCAGAGAGGGTAATAGGTTGTTGTTCCCTTTCAGTGAACACTTAGAGAAGTGCTGTGTTATCCCAGAGAGGAAAGGTGTCTACATCAGCCCACATCCTTTTGTAGCTCTGCTGTGACCAGTAGGCAAAACAAATCACTCCAACAGAGATGTAATTCCTCCACACAGTAGTGACTGGAACGAATCTGCTATTGAGAATAATGCTTTCTTCCCCCTTATCTTCCAGGGAAGTGGTATAATTGGATTATTTTTCACTAATATATAGATAATATGTTAGAGCATGTATGGACAGCAAATTAATAGTTAACATTGCTACATTGAAATTTAGCAAAATTACATTCGTCTATTACACACTCCTTTTAACAAAGCCACAGTGCCTAAGTTGGAAAGGGGACTGTACTCGCAGGATTTTCAAAAACTACTACTTTGGTGGTGTAGACTACATATGAAATCCGAGCCCAGTGAAATCAGTGCAAATTTCCTACAGATTATGCAGACCCGAAATTGTTTCCCTGATTATACAGAGTAGTACACACAGTATTAAGTTGGCAACCATGTCCCAAGAGATCAGAGATATTTCAAATTAAGTAGAGTTTCAAGGTGACAGCAACAGTTAAGCAGCAGGAGAGCTAAGAAGGCACTGTTAATGATCTATATGACTGTCAGCATGGAGAATGAATTTTTCCCCAACCTCACAACCAACATTTTCTAATTAAAAAAATTAAAAAAGAAGTAATAGTCTGGGGAAAATTCATTCTTTTAATATATTTACTGAGAAAACACTCCAGTCACCATACTAGTAAGAGTTAACATCATGATAGTTTATTTTTGTCAATACAATACACAGAATCATAAGACTATGAATGTCCATCAAATCTGAGAAGTGAATGTCACAGCCACATTAAATAAAAATGAGAAAACAAATATACTGAAAACAGAATTCTGTAAAGCTTATAGTAATCAGTGATCATTTAAATTATTAACAAAATCTAAACATTCACAAATTCATAGTAACATTAATACTAGTGTTAACGTAATAAATATATTGTAGATTTGAATTCTTGTCTATCACTTGTCACAGATCATGACATAATTACATGTGGTACTAGTCTATGAAGTAAGTAACAGAGCTCAATATATTTACTATTCAGTAACTACAATCACTAACATCAGGAATAATTACCTCCTGAAATTATTTTCATCCCCTTCTGTGTATGTTAGCACATATAAGTACACTTCTCTATTTGAGTTAAATTATCTAGCAAAATTACTGGCAATACTCACTTTTAAATTATCATGCTCATTTTGAAAACCTTATGCAAAATCCTTTGAAACAGCTTCTATAAAATTTGGAGCAGACATGAGTATTGTAAATGTGCAAATGATGGCAAAAAGGGTAAACGCAACCAGGCATAATCTGTCTATGACAGCAGCTGCAAACTTCCACTCACTGCAGACCTCTTCACCCTCATCTTGTTTCCTGAAGCGCATTGCTATGAACTGAACTTCCTCCAGGATCTTCACAATAACCGGAACGGTATCCATTAAAGCTGTCTTTTGAACAAGCTCAGTATCTTCCGGTAAAGGGCAAGTAATCTTTCCGCTCTTGCTACCCAGATCATTCTTCTGAGGGCAGCATGGATGATCCATCGCATGGTAGCTATAGATCGTGTTGCCGTTGCTGGACTGGTGCCCAGGCAGGACACTCATCTCCATGCTGTTTATGCTCAGGTGGTGCTTGGGATAGCTATATTTGCAGGAAAGGGGCTTTATGTTTTCCCCAGGTTTTTTCATTCGTAAGAACCAAGCACACCAATTCAGCAGGATGACACGAACCTGAAAGAAAGTGATCATGATAGAAAAAAGGGAACTTTTCTGCATTCAAAAAGTTTTTGAAAACTTGTGTGACTATTACAGTTATTCTATAAGGTTCTTTAGAAATACTGACTGCTTTCTGTGTTCACCAGCTATGTCTTTCAATTTTTTCCTTTTTTTTTTTTTTTTTTTTCCATCTGGCTTGTTTCCAAGGATGACCTTTTTTTGGATATGTCTTGAACACAGGTGTTCAATGCCCACTTAGCTTAGAAAGCAAAAGCAAAAGCATTGTAAAATCTTTCAAAATTATTCTTGAAGTCATATCTTTAGCAAACAAACCCAGATCTCTGTAATTGAGCAAAGGGCACAAAATTTGCTGCATTGTTTTCAACTATTTCTCAGATAGTATGGAAAGAGATAAACTCAAATATTGGGGGGGGCAATGTTTAGATTCTGATGAAAAAAACCCCTATACAACAAAGAGCTGGTTTTAGCGCATTCCCCATCTGAATTTCTGTTGTTTAAGTCTAATTAAATAGCCTTGGTTGCTGGTTATTTTCTAATTTGAAAGCCATTTTAATACTTTTTGAAGAGTTCAGCCACATAATACAGCAGGCCTTTTTTCAAAAGAAGAATAGTAAATTATTATATAGAATATATTAAATGGAATTATTATGGTGAAAAATTAAATTGGGTAGTTCCAAATCTAAAGGCTACTATGGACTGCTGTCATTTCTCTGTGCTCTGGTGTACAACTGCTCTGGTGCATCATGAAAGTGCTCTAACCTGCACATGGCAGATTGTGCCCCTTATGTTTCTTGTCAAGATCAGCAAATGAGCTAATTCCAGAGACTGCATCCAGCATTTCTTCCCAGTGAATTGATCTTCAGATGTCTTGTCTGAAATCCAAGCCTGCTATGACTCCTATTGCTAACATTGTTTGCTGTGAAAGGCAGTAAAAAGGCTGCAAAATCAGTAACATCTTGTCTAAAGGGCAGCAAACTAACAGTAAAATCTTGTAATTATAAGGTCCTTCAGGTATTATGTATACAAAATGGAAATTTGCAATGTGCTTCTGAGAGTTCCTTCCAGAAGAGAGGTGGGGTCCTTAATGATTTTATCATTCTGCTTGCAAGTCAAATAATCTGATGTCCAGGAGAGAACAGATGTGACCTGTGGTTTCACTTCTGAGCCTTGGCCCAGGACTCCCTATGTGATCCTGCCACAGTCAGGCTTGACTCAGGACCCCACTTTGCCTTGAAAATTGTTTCAGAGGAAGGATGAGTTGTCTCCTGTATTTTTACAGTACAGATGCAGGGATGGGAAAATTACAGCTAGCACTTTGGGTTGCTGCTGTAATGACAAGCATAATTTCAGAAAAGAGAGGCATTAATTACCACAATTGGGAATTATAATAGTAAAAGACAGCAACAATGACCAGCGGAAGATGGTTACACAATTGTTAAATTCTGCAGCATGAATTCTTCTGGGTCACAACCCCATGCCATTTTCTGTGAGTCTTTCTGCTTTTCTCCCACTAATGAATCTTTTATTGTTCATCCTGAAAGACTGTTTTCCTGTGATTCATATTATTCTGCTTCCACTGGGGTCTTTAAATATTTCATTATTTCCTCCATGGTCACCACAGACAAATAGAAAATTATAATGTAGCAGCCTAAATAAAAATCAATCTTGCATTTAATTGAACTTACTTAATTACAATGTTGTCTGACTTCTTATGGACACAAAATGGAACATCATGGAACAAAATAAAGATCTTAATTGCTAGCAATATTTCCACAGTGTCAGTGGCAAAGGAAAGAGATAAATTAATTCTCCAGTACTGTGAAATTCCAAAATACTAAGCCAGACAAACTTTCTTATTAGAAAATGTTAGTATGTCTGCCTTAGCTCCTTAGAAGGAGATATGAGGTGAAAAAGTCCTATTTTATAGCAATGCTACTTCTTCTTACAAGACGAAGTGTTTACTCCTTAGGGGAGTTACATTTATAAATAGAGCCAAACCCATTTCCCATTGAAAAATAAATATGCAGAAGTCAGCAACACAGCTTTTAATTTGCTTGTACTTCCAAATGCCGTATTTCCTTGAAAACACAGACACAGAGGCATCAACCTGCTCTTGTCACACCAATTAATTTAGGAGACAGCTGCTGTATAAGGACTGTGGGATAAGAGCCTGGGCACGATGGCATGAATCTGTGTTCTCACCTCCATTTTCATATACAGTTTTCTATGAAGGAAGGACACAGATACAGCTGTCCTCAGAGGCCAACAACCTAACCTTGCTGTGGCCCTCTCCATGAAGTTCCTCCCCTAACCATAATACAGCTGTATTTCTAGATCCCATCACAGCCACCTGCCTGGCCTAGTCCAGAGGGGAGAGTCTCCCAACTAAAGCTCTCCTGCTGAGGGGCACCAGCACCCAAGCAAATCTGTGCATGCCCAGGTTTAAAGCATATCAAAAGAAAAGCCTGAAACCTAACAAACCTGGTCTAGGAACAGCAAAGAGACAGAGTGCTCTTGCCTTTTCCTGCAAAACCCTTTCTCCTCTCTGTGTTTGGTCTCTCCATGTCTCTCACCTATACAACGGTCTTAGTTGTCAGCAGAGGTACCAGTGATCCTCAGCTGGGTGCCCTGTAGCACTCTTTTCCATGCTAGCTCAGCACACATTATGAAATGTGTCGAGTAACCAGCACTCTCACTTCGCAGCTGAGTAGCCAACAATTGCCCTGACTGAACACCTTGTACTTAGACTCCTCTCTTGGAAAAAGTTGGCTTTAGTAAGTCATCAAAGATTAATAGAAAGGAAGGCACAATTCTGAGCAGTAAAGGGGAGAAGTAAGCACCTACAAAGAGGCTAAATACTAACATACACATCTCCCTTTTCTGGTTCAAAAGCCAAGGACAGATCCCTCGAGAGGCAGGGAGGGAAAAGAAGCTGCTCAACTGTAAATAGCTTAGGAAGCAGGTATTTAGGAAACACGATCAGTCAAATCTTCTAGGTCTGGAGCTGCTCCCCCCCCAAGCCAATACCTTCTCCTACAACAATCTCCTGCAGCTAAATCCATTTAAGCAGGAGGTGAGAACAATCCTCTAATGATATTAATCAGGGTTAGAGCTTTGCAATTAACTGATGTCTGGCTCTGCCAGGATGAGGAGGGTGTGGGGAGTAAGTAGACAGACGTAGGGAGTATCTGCTGGGACTGGAACTGCAGAGAACAAATTCCAGGTAAGCCATGTCTTTATTTCTGCAGATGGCCATCTTAGATTCCTGGGTTTCATTGTGCAAAAAACTTTCAGGTTTTCTCTGTAAAAAATGCCTGTCATAGGTAGACAAGAAAAAGAAATAAAAATGGAGACTTTGCCATGAATCCTAATGACTGAGCCTTGTCCTTGCAGAGAACTAATGCCTGCTTTTGTGGGGTCAGCCTCTTCTCTACATACTTGGCATTCACCCTTTTTCTCTTGACATCTCTCAGCCCTGTCAGTTTGCCTTGTCTACAGCTTTCACAGCCTATCATCTGTGCTTCCACAGTTTTTTGCTTCCTGGTGGAATTTTTTTAATGTATGCCTGTTCAGCTGCCAGGCCATTGAACAAGGTTCCTCAGCAGTGCAATTCATTGCATGCTGTTTTTCCAGCCAAGAGAGTGAGAGACGATCAGAGCAAAAGCTGACTTGCAGGGCCTGTGAGCAGATTTAATGTGAGCCATTGTGTCTAGGCTCCTTGAAAAGCAGAAAAAATGATAAAATTGTCCATGGGGGCTGTTATGCTGCTGCATACCCTGTCCATGTAGACATGCGAAGCATATTTACCCAGATCTGTGGCCTCAGGTCTTGCTTACATGCACATTCATTCAGAACTCATGTGTTCTGTTGGCTTAAAAGTAAGATGATTTTAAATGATACAGAACTTTATAAATAATTGTTAGTATGCTTAATTGCTACTGGATTTTTTTTAATTTGCATTTATGCTGCGGTTTATTTGTAGAGATGTTAAATTAGAAAGCTGCTCTGTCCTCAGGCTGACATTGGTAACCATGTGATATTCAATATCATGTCAGGATAATTGTCTATCATGACAAATGTGGTGAATGAGATACCAGAGGTTGCTGTACAATCAGACTTCTGTGAAACTAGAGTAGGTAGATACAAATAGTTACAGTCAAGTATCTGCTTCTGCTTTCATTCCTTTTCTTTTTGCAAATACAAAACATACCTTGCTTATTCTAAAATCTGATCTTAGGAAAAGGAGAGGAAAAGACAACATTGTTTTCTTTTAGCTTGCAAACATATTTCTCCTGAAAGCCAGCTGGTGTTGGTGCTAGACCTCACTGGGCTAACAGTCTGCTGCTGCGGAGAAAAGAGGGTCCATATGCTAATGCACTGAGAACTGATCAGATGGCAGTAGACATGATTGGTTTTCCTCACAGGCAAGTGGATGTGGCTTCAGCAGAAGGCAGAATTCCAAGCCAGGGAACTCCAGGAGTCTCCTTAGTACAGTCACGCTGAGCCCAATAGCATTGCCTTTCTGTTTCTGCTGGTGGTGCAGTAGCAGTGAGCTCAAAGCTGTGACAAGCATAGCTGGGTTCAGCAGGCAACACCCCTACTACACTAAAGTATTAGGGTTCCTGACGTTCCAGCAACTCAGGGAGCCAGCTCATAGTTGCAAGACAGAAGTAGATTGGGTTCCCTTCCTGTCTTTGTTTTGGGAGATTATAGCTCTGTCACAAACTGCAATGAGAACCTCTGTAAGGGAACAAGGCAGAAAATCTGCCCAGCAGAGACCAGTGTTTGTTTAGGGGTCTGAAATGTCAGATTTTATCAGTACTGGTGTCTGCAGGAAAAGAAATCAAAGGTGATGCCCACAGGAGTAGCACTTGCAAAGGGAGTGCTGGGCAGGATTGCTCTGCCATGACTAAACTACTCCAATAACACCCCAAACCCAAGTAACAGATACGGTTTTTAATGGACAACCAAATGTAGCATGTTTGTTCTTTCCCTCCAATAGCATATGTGAGTATCAAACGTGCTGTGCATAGCTGACTCTTCAGATTAATGGAGAGCAACTTCTGTCCCTCACCTATAAATAGCTTACTACAGCTTTTGGATTATTTTTTTCTTTCAGCAGGCTGTTGAATATTTACCACCAAAGCTGCTTACCCATTTGGGCATCTTTCCAGCTTGCGGGTCATGATGGTGAAACTGCAGAACCAGCACTGTTACCACCACTGACAGACCAACGATGACCATGATGCTAGCGAAATACTGAGCTGCAAGTAAAAGCAGGACTTGGTTAGAAGAAGAAAAAACAAACAGGCAAATAATATTCCTTGGCCTTGCCTTGAGATCTGCATTTGAGAAGGACTACATCACATCCAAACATTCTCTTTTCTGCTCTGGAGCACTTGAGGCCTTTGAGGTTTTCTGTGTATCTGCTCAGCTCCCTCTTCTCCAGTGAGGGAAGGGCTAGAACCAGTGAAAGGCATAACCTGCTTTGCTTTTGTTCCCAGAAAGGAATGTAGGCCCCACTGCGAAGGATCAGCTCCCTGCCCGGTGCCAGGATGGCAAAGACATGAGCTAACCAGACTCACTGAACACTAGCATCCCCAGTCCTGGGCTGCCCTACTGTACCAGCAGATGTGCCGGAGGGAAATGCTGTCTTCATGGTGTCACTGGACCCCCCCTGAAAGTATCACCAGATCCCCTCCCTCGCTTCTCCACTACTCACAAAGGGTTAAGCATGTTTTTCAGCACCCTCCTTGGCCCTCAAGACCACTTCTTTTCACTCCTATGAAAGCACACTACATCCTTGCTGAGTGCTAAATTTAAGCCTGCCATGTAGGAAAGCAATCAAGATCTTCAAAGCCAGAACTGAGACTTGAAATTGTATCTCCTAAGTGGCAGTACAGCCTCCTCATGGCAGGAGTGTAGTTGATGCACTGGAGTGTAAAGCAGAATTATCCACACAGTTGATGACATTTGAAGGCTGCTGTGGCAAAATACCAGGGAGCAGAGCTGTTGGCTGATACAATGGGGTGGTGTGGGGGAGCAGGTGACACTGCCCCAGGCTGCAGCCTCCTCCTATCCCCAGCCTTCCCTCCTGCATTTTGCAGGCTAAGTCAAAAATACAATGCAAGCTCCAAGGCAAGTTTTGTTCCGGCTCCGTTTGTTAATACCAATTCCCACTGCCTCAGCGGCAAAAAGCTTGTTCATAATAATGAGGTTCTCAGGCCTCCCTGAAACCAATGCTGCGATTGCTTCAAGAGGTGGGCATGGCTTTCCGTGGCAAAATGAATTATGCAGCTGGATTAAAAGAAGAGTCCTGAGGGTGAGGTGACTTGAAAGGCCTCTGTTGCACTTACTCATGAGAGAAGAGAGCCAAAAGCCAGGCAGAAGCAGAGCAAACCAGGAAGTCAGGTTTCAGGGAAGCGGGGTGATCTGATTCATGTATGCCCCATGTAACAGAAACACAGCAGTGTTGACATCACTGATTTAATTATTGCCATAAGTAACTAAATAACTTACATAAATTCTATGCATTTTGATGCTACCAGACTTCAAAGGCCTGAAGTGGTCCATTTAAAATGGCTTTAGCTAGGATTTTTTACAGATCCTTGGAATTTTAGTCTCCCAGTTGAACTTGGAAACAACTTGGTATTATCTGGCTCAAGATCCCAGCAAATGATTAGCAGGGGAATTCACACTCCCAGTTTTTTATGCTTTAAACCCAGGAACAGAGGTCAGGAAATGACCGTGGAGACCTGCTAGTAAACAGGGAAAACAGTTCTCTCAGGAACAGATCAGGAACGGTAGTGGACCTGTGGACCCATAAAGAAATGTGGTTCATGTTTTTACTTGGTGACAGGCAAGGAAGATGGCTGGGTGTGCATCACCTGCCTTTAGGGATGAGGGGGTTTCTGTTTAAGATACACTGAAGTTTTCAGTTGGAAAGTAATGACAGAGGAAATAGGGCATGGTATGTTAGCCCTATTGTCAGTGTCAGGCAGTCAAATGTCACAAGATATCTGTGAAATGAGAACTGGCAGGTAGATGTACACAGCCCAGGCAGGTGCAGGTGCTGTATTCATTTCAGGGTAAGAAAGTCTCAAAGCCCTGGTGCAGCCCGGACCTGCTCTAGGGCTGAATTTTGCCAGCCCCAAGGAACCAGGAGTGAAAGGAGAGGAAGGAAGTAGCAACAGCTGGCACATCTGTCACATTAGCCTTCACATATCTGGTTGGAGATTTGATAAAGGCTATCACCTCCTTTCCTGTGGCAAGACAAGGTAGGTATAATAGCCATTGTTCACAAAGGAATTGCTAGATCTTCTGCCCGCAGGTCTCTGATTGGGAACATGACTCTGCCTACAACCCAGACCTTGCACTGGGGCAGAGCCACAATCCAGACACTGCAGTGGGGCTGAGCCACAAGAACTAGCTGGGCTGGGGTTCAGTCACGATTCACTTGTAAGGGAAGAAAAGGCCCCAAAACTGAGTAGGTACGTTCATGAGGCAAAATGGTCCTGGCTCTGAAACAATACCCATACCCACTCAGTATTTTCTGATCTTTCCTTCCAGGATATAATCCTACATCCTGTCTTTCCCAGTAGCAGAAAAACATGGTCCTACTGCAATAGCCAGGAGAACTGGTGGGGAAGACTTCTGTGCTGTCTCCCACGCACCTCCCTAAAAGCATGGCTTAATAGTCCTCCAGTCTGCTGGCTTGCATCTCTGCTCCTGGCAGTCTTCAGACCTCACACCAGCCAGATCAAACCCATCACCTGGTGAAAGCTGCAAAGGATGCTGTCGCTTTTCACCTCTAGCACCTGCTCTGATATGACCATGACTTGACCTTCTTCAAGAACCCTGTGAGAAGAGGAGCCTAGCTGCTGATAGGATCAAGCTTTCCTTGTTATTCTTGAAAGGGTGACACTTGAAGCCATGGGACTGCAGTCTTTACTCACCCTACCCAAGGTCCACACAGCCTTAAATCAGAGAGCTCTGTTCCTGGGCCTCCACTGATCAAGAATCAATTAGGTTGGAAAAGACCTTTAAGATCATCAAGTCTAACTGTCAACCTAGGATTGCCAAGTTCATCACTAAACCATACCTCTAACATATCTACACATTTTTTGAACAGGGATGTAGGGATGGCAATTCCACCACATCCCTGGGCAGCCCATTCCAATGTTTGACCACCTTTTCAGTGAAGAAGTTTTTCCTAATATCCAATCTAAACCTGATGCTGCTGAGCACAGAAATAGCAAGCTCTCCTGCGGGATGTGGCATGGGAGACAAGCAGTGGAGTAAGAACAGAGTTTTGGTCTCCCAGGTGGCAGTCACAGCCCAGCCACCAGACTGGTTTTGCCAGTATTTTAGGGTCTATCCTAAAGCCTACAGCACTTATGCAAACTGGACTCCCACAGAGTCCTACCCCTACTTGTGTCCGTTGCCAGGAGTAAATGCAAATCTGATTTTACAAAGAAGCTCAGCCCCTTTCACTTACATTGCAGAAGGAAAATGCTCAGCAACTCTCATTAAGCATCTCTCTGTATCTTGCTCAAGAACTCCTGGTTACTACGTGGTCCCTGGTATGGATGGGTCAGCTTGGAGGCTTTAACAAATTACTTCACCACAGGCAGTGTCAGGAAGAGCAATCCCAAAACGGAGTGCAATTGGAAGAGCAGGGGCCTGGCTGCTGTATGTCAGCAGCTCTGGGGCACAGCTTGGAAGCAACATGACCCCTTCCAGAGGGGAACTGGCTTATTTGCACTCTGCCCTGGACAGCTGCCACAGGCCAGGAAATGGGAGCAGAAGATATGTGTTTGGATTGGAAGCCCTCAGTATCCCTGACTGACGCAGTGACATTCCCCAGGGATACTGAGGTCTGCACAGTTCACCGCTACGTGCTCTCGTATGTTTTTCAGACCTGTTTTCTGCTTTCTTCAGCAGTTGTGTGTGAATGCAAAATCTGTTTCGGATGCTTGGTTGATCTCTTTCATGTAGTATGAAGTATTTGTGCTTCTACAATAGATTTTCTTCCTTTTCTTTGCCAAAGGAGGTATTATGTAACACAGTACCTGGCAGCTGTTTTAACATCTGGGAGTTGTCAGCTTCTGTCTCAGCACTGTCAGAAGATGACCAGGTGCTGTTGTCATAGCAAGTATAGATTTAATACAACCTCAGAAAGCTAGAAAGTATTTTTTTAAACATCAGTGACAATAGCTATTTTTTTCTTGTAAGCATCCTTTAATGTCACCTATATCAAAAGGATGGCAATGACTTGCAATTCATAACTTGAGACACATCCGGTACCATTTTTGGACCTTCTGTACTGTTATCTGATGTTAGAGGAGCACCTTTGGATTATTCTAGAGATGTTTTGGAAGATTTGATGTTTCTGTGGAACTGGATTAACTTTATGGACTGATTAGGAGCAGGGTAAATGAAACAGAAACTCTGAGAGGAGCAAGATGATTCCAGGTGGATGTTTTGCCTTGTTGATTTTATCACTGAACACTGACTGAGAAAGCAGTATATTATCCAGATTTGTCAACAGAGTTAATCATAGAAAAGGCAGAGTTTCTCCATTGTGACCAGTTACGGTCTTGTTGTTCCTATGAAATACTGGGGGAAGGAGGACAGTGTCATGCTGACATATAGTGATCAAGTTGGGTAACTCCAATTGGTGTTCCTGTTTGTATTCCCTCTTTGTAAGAAATGTCAGGTTCCGCATGTGAAATGATGACTTAGTTTAGAACTGTTCTAAGTCAGGTCATTTCAGTCATTCTGAGTGCTACGTTTCTGGTGAGCTCTTAGAAAATGGGAGAAATGTCTCAGAGCACGCACAGAATGAGATACTCACTGCTCCTCCTTGTGGAAATGGGCCAGGGCAATGAACTGAAGCCTGTGGAGGATGTAGAAAACCTCAGACACGACTGGAGGGGCTTTCAACCACCCTCTTCTGCTGTGGCAGGGACCAGGGCTGGTGCTGGAGAGACACTATTGCAGTCTACACAGGTGGTGGCAGAGTTTCTCAGAGACCAGGGAAACCAAAAGGTGGAGGAAAGATTTCCTTGCTGATTGATTTAGTGTTGTACACAGACAGCAAACAAAGACCCAAGAGGACACAGAATGGTAAAAAATTTCCACCATTGCCAAGATTTGATGTAGCTAGGACACCTCGTGCCATCCATTAGCTTTTACTGACGGTACAAAGCAAAGACCATCTCAGTCCAGTTGGTCCCTCATAAACACAAAATGTCTTTAAAAAGTGAGAGACTTTAGGGTTAATCGCTGTGTCTACCTTTTGGTTATGGTACTTGTAAAGGACACAGGAGCAGTGTTTTTGCAGCATTTTCAAAGTCTTCTCCCATATGCTTTTGAAGAATAGAACTGGGTGTTTGAAAAGTAAAACTGTTCTTTTTCTTTTCTTTTTTTTTTTTTTTTTAAGTAAAGAAAAACATTCAAGACTCGTGGCTTTGGTAAAAGCATCATTGATCACAAGGCATGAAACTGTAAGAGCTGCTGTGAATGAGAATTTCTGTTTCATAGAAGAGGCTGAGCAGGGTTCTGGCACCAACAAGGTACTAGGCAGGACCATGAAAGGGAGGTGGGAAAAGCACTCCACAAAATCAAAAGAAAGATAAAGTGAAGTGGCAGCAGCTGAGAACACACTGGCAGATGATAGAAAATGTAACAGGAGATTAATCTCATTTTCTCTCTCTAGTCAGAACCACAATGCCTAATGCTCATCACTTAAAACAATCTGTAACTCCTGGAGGTGGCAAAGCACCACATTGCTTCCTTGTCTTAGTAGTCTGCAGCTTTGTTTGCTGTACAACTAACTGCAAGAAATCACCTGAAGCATCTGCTGCAAACATACTTACTCACGGCGTCAAACCATTTGTACTGAAATAATGCGGGCATGATAAAGACTGGCAAGGAGGGGCACAGCTGAAAATAAGTCATGATAGTAGACCCCTAAGCAGTGTTTTCTAAAGAAGTAAGCAGAGGAGCTCAGCAAAAGAAGAAAAGGAGAAATGCAATATTGTTTTCTGGAGGTGAAGATAACTTCATTTTTATTGTGCAGATTTGATAGATCCAGCCAAGGTGTCAAACACCATGTAGATGTTAATCATAGGAAGTGACAGCTCCTCATATTCATGAGCCCCTTGTTCCCCTTTCAAACACACTCTGCACATGCCAGCTTCCAGGTGTTCCAGACTTTCTACTATAAAACTCCTTCTAGAGCAAAATACAGGTTCTTGATCCAAAACCAATAGTGTTATTTTGGTCAGAGCTGGAACGAAATAATGATTTGCAGCACTTTGCAGTTATTTGGGCATGGGAAAAAGTAAGAAATGATTAAAGGGACGCCTTGAATTTCCAGCTGTAAAAGGTGTTTATGGAAGAAACAAACCATTTGACTGTCTGGAAAGGTCTGAACATTCCGTTTCAAGATTTGGATTTTGGGCAGAAGCGTGCCTTCTCTGCTTTGACAAAGTACCTTGAAAGTGATACTTCCTCGGAGCGCTGGCTGGGGTGGAGCAACAGCAGCCAACTCAGAGCTTACTGCAGCTTTGATCTCAAGCTGAAAGCGTTCTGCTGCAGGTGCTCCTAGCAGTTTCTCTGTGTGACTATTTTTTATGCTACCTGGGGGTGAACTTAAAGACTGCAGTAGGTTTGGACCAATATGAGAGTAAAGAGCTGGGTGGGGTTTCCAAAGTAAGCCTTTTAGGGTCTGTCTCTGCATGGTATCACCCTGTTCTTACAGCGGTGGGACTGCAGCACAGTAAACCTGAGGTAAGTATAAGGTGGGTGAAGTTGGGGGAAGGAATGACACCACAGCCTGTGTATCACTGCAGAGTGGAACGAGAAGTGAACCTGCTGGTTACTGGAGCTGGGGCCTTAATGATGTTTTCTATCTGGTGCTGGAAGCAGCAGGGATCACAGAAGGAGAGGGAAAAGTGGGGACAGCTCTAAACTTTTCAGTGCCATGTGGCCCCTAATGATTTCCCCCTCTGGAGATGATATTGCAGGCAGGGAGAAAGACAATTCAGGAAGCTATGCTGGTTATGCTCACAACTGTGTTGCTCTCAGTTTCCCAGAGCAATGGCTTTTGACCATGTCTGACTTTAACATGGGCTGTGGATTGCTCTGTATTTCTGAAAAACTAGCTGGTTTCGGTAGTAACCAAACTTTGCATTAGGAACTGAAATTTTTTTAAGTCTCTGAGTCCAAACTAGCAGCTTATACTGAGACATTGATTTTTGCAGACGTTCCTACAGTAGTGCAAGATGAATGAGATTCTGGTCACTGCTTTATCAGGTACCACTGGATATGGGTAAGCACAACCACCCTAAGGAGTCTCTAGTCAAATGTTAGTCATGAAGAGTTACAGTTCAGAATTTGTTTTGTCTTAGGGGAACTTGTTCCTTAGTGACTTCTTAATGCATGATTTCCTAGCCTTAATTACAAGGTTGCTTTCAAATGGAAAATACAGTTTAATGAAACAGGTCAGAGATACAGAGACTGTAAACAGGGAGGCACAGTGCTCTTTAAAAAAAGGAATTCAGGCTTATGTCTGTTGCCTAAGGAAGGAACTCATCCTTTCTTCAGAAATGGTCATAAAATCTTCACCAAAACCAGATCTTATTATCCAATGCCATTTACTTGGATCACATTGTCTTTACAGAAATAAAATAAAATGCTTCCAGTTGACATCTACAATCCTCAAATGCAGTTCTCAGATAAATTATGTAAGCCTTTAGTTTCAAGAGGCAGGACCTGAGCTTGTGGAAAAGCTGTAACTGAAATAACAGTGTTTGTTTAATTTGAGTTTGGTCATTGAACCAGGAAATCACGGACATGGGCACCCCTTCTCACATAATGCACTAGACAGGGAGCAATGGTGATATGTGGTAGGGACAGGAAGGTGCATGGAATTCCAATGAAATTACTGGCGTTTATAGTGCAAGACAAATCTGTGCAAAATTGCATAGGATTTTAGAAGCAGAAAGAATAATTTTTGTCATATACCTGAGCTGTATCATACAGACTTTATGATTTTAGCCAGTGATTAGTGCACTTAGACCAGTAATTTCAGGTGTGCAACACATCTGGAGTTCTCTGCACTTCTGTATATCCTTTCCTCAAGTAATAAACTCCAGCCGTCTACTTACATAGACTCTTGATAAAAGTATTTTTAAGGACAGAAACTAAAAGTAAGTCAGATCACAAGTGCAGCCAGACACGTTTCCTGTGAGGCATGATTAAGCTATACTAGGAAGGGTAAGTTTAGGACACGGCTGTATAGTCATGATCTGAAAGTCTTTTAGGAGCTATACCCAAGAGATTTTAAGTGCCAGGAGGGACCTCCAGGACCCTGTAGTGAAAAAAGCCTTGTTCATACAGTCAAATTGTGTTGGATTCTGGCCAAACTGTTGTGTTTGTAGATGTCATGGGATGTTAATGCTTTTGATCTAAATGGCTGAGCTGGTTTCTGTTGCTATGGATGGTTAATGTTTTAAACAGAAACACAAACATCTTTGCTCTGGTTCCCAGACTTCTCCTTTCTTTGGCATTGCAGATGAGTTTGCAGAAGGGCAGGATTCAGCTTCTGAAAGACTGTGGTGCCTTGCTTTGTACATATGCATGCTGCTGAAAACTGGGCTTTGAAAATACCTTGTTCCCCCTGGAGGACAGGACGAGACACGCTGCTGGCCAAGGAGTGGCTAGTTACTGGTGTGAATGCAAGCCCCAGAAATCTGAGTAATGGTAGAGGGCAAATGTAGTAACCCAGCCTGTCCAACTGGCACAATTCTTGATGCAGAAAGGAGCTGGCTCACTGTGGAAAGGAAAGCTCTACCCACCATCCCACAATATAAAGCAGCAGATGGGTCCTTATGTTCAAAGGTGCTGCGCAGCCTACTGCTAATTTCTAGGCCAAGCTTTGACACTTGCTCTGACATAAAAGAAGTCGGCTTCTTGTTTTTAATGTGTATTAACACAGCAATGGGTAGGCAGGCTACATAGAAATGGAAGTCCATTGTGTGAGGAAGCTGGATGTGTGGAGTTAGAGAGCTCTGCTCTGAGCAGCTTTACAGACAGACAGAGAATGCAGAGAACATACCAAGAAAGTGGGGAGTCATTTTGCAGAGAGGTAGAAAAAGGTAAGTGTCTTGCTCCACTTGCCTCCTTGTGATTATTTAGGCTGAGTGGTGCTTCATTTATTGCAAACGTAAGTTGAGGTCAAAGGAGAGTCACATCAACTAACAAGAATTGGGATATGAATTCCACATTTCTTCATAGAATCATGTACTTCTTTGCAAGTATACAAGACCTCAGAAAATAGTTCTTTTCTTGGTGTCATATTAGACCAGCTTTCCTTTGATCCCTCAACAAAGACACTTCAAACAGCAGCTGTGAGAATTTCCTATGTTATTACAGTTCAGTAGTTAAAGCTGTGGTCAGAAGGCAGAGAAATGTAGGGGGTACAGCATGTTAAGTGCTAGTAGTTTCATCCTAGCAAAGGCTGGGAGTGTTCATCTTGGTCCAGGCAGGTGTGGATGCATGTTTGTTTTTAAAAATGAAGACACTAACAATATAATGTAGATTTTTAAAGTGTGTGTCATTTTCTCAGAGCATCTTTGCTCCCACATTCACGAAGACCAGTGACAGTGGCTTTTCTGCAGACCAGCAATGGATCTTTCTTCTTCAAGATCAAATTACTTCTGTCCTTCTCAAACTACATGCTTTAGAAGGTTTGTTTGTTCATGTAACCTGGCACTGACCATGCTGCTTCTTCAAATGTTGAACAAGATGTCTAAGCATCCTCCTTTTTCTCATACTTATTTCTGAGGATTTTCAACTGGATCAGAGATCACACTGAACTGTGATCATGACGTGGTATATCCAGTTCAGCAGCTAAAATATCCCATTTGGGATCACCTATAAGATCACTGTGGAGAGATTATGCTGTGCTACCCTGTTAGAGCAAGGGTAAGGTTTTCAGACCTCAAGATCATGTAAAACCACAACCCTAGTTTGAGCACTTATTGAACAAGGGCTGTTTGGGTGCAGAAGCCAGATGGGTGAGCAGTCTTTCCCTGCCTATTCAGAGCAGAGCAAGGAGTTAGGAGCAAGGCTTTAAACTAGGAATACTGTGTAACGGAGATTATGACCCAAATTTAAACAGAGAAATGGTGGACAAGAGTGGAAAGGAAGTGATGTTGTGTGGCCAGACCTCAGGAACAGTGAAACAAGGTGGAGGGACTCACCTCCAGAGTCAGCAAATGCATGAAGTCTGGAAAATATGCAGGAGCAACTGGAGCTCTACAAGTTGTCATGAAACAATAATGTTGCTGGGACAACTGAGATGTGAAGGGACATCTCTCACTACTGAAAGACTCTGATGTATAGGTACAAGTTCTCCAGGGGGAACAGACAGCAAAGACAACATTGCTCTCTATGTGAAGGAGACACTTGGATGTGAGGGACTTCTCTGTGGGATGGATGAGAGCTCCTGGAGAGCTTGTGGGACAGGCTGAGTGAAGAGGCCAATGAAAGTGATGCTGTGGTGGGGGTGCCTTAGAGACCACCTGCAGGAGCGGTCTGCAAACTAGGACCATGCGTGGCAATCAGTTAGCTGAGGGGAATGTGCTCGAGCTTGTCTAGACAACAATTAACATGATGAGGCATGTTTGCAGAGCACAGGGGAGTGGGAGACAGATGGCACCAAGGATGGCGCCAAGGAAAGGTAACACCTTGCTCTTAATTGATGGTAGTTAACCACCAATCGGGGATTGCCTAGTATGCAATGCTTAGCTTCAAGAACCAATCTGTTTAAAACACGCAGCTTTTGAAAGTGTATATAAACTCGTGCTTCTGTACAATAACTTGACATTTGCTTGCATCAAGCTGCGTCCCGTCTCTTCATTCGCCGCAAACTGGTGACCCCGACGTGATGCGTTTAAGGATCTAACGTGAAGGGCTCTCGAATCGCCTATCTGAGCGACATGCAGCGAGTCCCACAGAACTTTGAATGATCTGCTGAAAGGAAGCAGGAGCCGGCCTGAAATCCCTCCGGAGTTGAGAGGTGAGCTGTGGGAAATCCGTAACGGGGAATCAGGCTTCGTCCCCAGAAAGAGACGTATATGGACTCATGAAGGGTCTTCTAGTCAGATCAGGGAGTCCGTGCCTCAGTCTCCTCAAATGGTGACCCCTATGGTGGTGTTCCGAAGCCTTGGAAGAATAAGGACGGAACTGGTCGATAAAAAAGACAGCTCGTGGAAGAGGGCTGCGTTCCAGAGGAGACGGTTTGGCTGAATGATCGTCTTGCTGTCTGGACCAGGCGGACAACCTAAACCCCGAGGATAACACCTGTATGCATCGAGACAGGTGAGCAGCCAAGAAACTTTAGAGACTTTGAAAGAATGCAAGTGTGTACATACAGCAGCCAATTGTATGATGCTGCCGCGGAGGGGAGCTCCGTGTCAGGAATGCATTTAGCATCTTGGTGGCAAATTCTGACTACTCTTTGCCAAGTGTGGACTAATTCTACTAACGGTGCTAAACCAGAGGAAGCTGTAAATTCCACCGACAGCGCGACTCTTCTCAAGACACCATCAGTGATGGCGATTCTGTCCACACCTCCTCTGCCCCCAAAGCTTCTGTCACTGATTGCAGCGACCCTCACAACACAGGACCAAGCACGGGAACAGGACAACTCGGACAATGATTTCATTGACTCTGATAAACCTTTTGATCCAGGTCCTATAGATCTGGAAAAGGAGCTAGACCTTTTCCCCACCCCCTCGTCTCTCCTGATGCATTGATTGTATTTTTGGGGAGGGTGAAAGGGAGTCTGAGGGATTGGTGACAGGAATGCAAGTGGGAAACACTTAAGTGATGGGTTTTGGGAGTCGTTATGGCATGTTCAGTATTTTGTCAGACAAATCAACCTGCAGAGTGGCAGCCTGTGCAATACGAGGCTGTTAAAGAGTTAAGCAAAGCAGTGCGGGAAGGGAGGATTCATAACACATTTGCTGTGTCCGTTCTTGAAGTGATGGCAGAGCCTTATACACTCACACTGCATGATTGGAAGTTATTGCTTTGTATGGTACTAACTGATACAGTATATGATGTGGTTATTTGATTTTTGTGAGCTATGTGTAGTGGCCTTGACTGAAAACCTTAATCGGGGAATTGCTGTTAACTATGAGCAGTTGGCTGGAGAAAATTAACTGTGCCGATTCTGTGACTCAGGCAAGGTATCCCAGGGACAACTATTTGCAAATGAAGGAGATTGCTATTAAAGCAGTCCGGATGCGGGAGTCTTGCCACAGTCTTGCAGGGTCCTAGAGAGTCACTAACTTTAATACTAACTTTATTGATTGGCTTCAGAATATTTTGCAACAAGTCGAACTTCAGGAAGCTCAAGGGTTGCTTTTAAAACAACTAGCTATGATAATGCCAATGAAAATTGTAAACGGGCAACTTTCACAATCGCAACCCCAACATGTGTCAAATGATTGTAACGCAGAACTCACAGGAGACTGTAATTCTCAGGCTGAGTTCTGGAATGCAGCATAACACATTTTTGCTTCTCTAATCTCTTCTGTAAGAATAGTACACGCTTTTAACTTGCTTAGTAAATTAGGCTGCTAGCTTGCTAAACAAAGTAATACTACAAATACTATTTTTTTTCTGGCTTATTAACAGATGTTGATTCTGTCCATCATATGTTGCTACAGAACCGAGTTGCTATTGATTTTTATTATTAGCACAGGGACACAAGTGTGAAGACTTTGATAGGATGTGTTATGTGAATCTGAGTGACCACTGTGAATTAATTTACAAAAGTATACAAAACTTAAAATCCTTAAAACAAAGATCTGCAACAGAGCCAGGGGCGGGATGCCTTTGGTCTCGTCTCACGGCTGGGAAACTTTGGGCCATGACTCAAAAGTATTACAGGATTTATTATAATAATCTTTAACCACCTTATTGATGTTTGCCTTATGTCTCCCATACCTTTTTTTCCTGTATTCAGTGTTTAGTTGATTGTAACATAAATCAGGTCATGGCCACCCAGCTACACACAACCATTGCCTTGTCGCAATTAACAAGCAAAAAAGAGGAGGATAGAGAATGTCTGAAGAGAGATATAGGAGAGGAAGCTGGAGAATATTTGACCTAACAAGAGATGAGAGAACAGCTGGGTATTGTGAAGGAGACTAGGAAAGATAAACATGGTTATCTAGTGTTTAATAGGTGTCTGCATGCTTGTAGAGATATATAGCTATGTAACTACATGAATGATTTCTGCCCTGAGCCTGGTGGTGCATACAGCTGCGGTTTGTGTCCGGGCTCAGAGATGTAAATAGGGGCTTCTCTGTTATGGTAAAGTGTTTCTCTTTGCATAAAAAAAGAGGGAACGAAGGGAATGACCCCAGAGGTATGTTCAGAGAAGGCATGCGATGTTTCGATGTTTCGAACTTTTTGACTGAACCAGTTCTTGTTTGGTGTGCCCTTCCACCTATGTATAATGTTAATCCAAAAGAAGATTATATTGTTTACACTTTGAATGTCGATAATTGTCTTTCTGTAGATGCTAATGTAGTAGGAGGCTATGATGGGAACGTGTCGCAGCGGTTCTTCTCTTATCCAGAGTAACAGCAGGGAAAGCATTAAAGAGTTAAATCACCTTGTTTGGTAGGCAGTTAAGAATGTGAGTCAAAATTGCCACTGCTTTTGTTGTTGGTTCAAGGACATGGCTGTGAGGATTTGGATGGTATGTGCTGAATGGATTTTAGGCACCCCATTGCAGCAACATGTTATCAAAATCTGAGAAAATTTCAGCCTTTTTGGCATCCATTCACTCAATTGGCAGTATTGTTTGTTTGCTATTACCTTGGTTGCTGTCATGTTTGCAAGGGCCCTGCAGAACATGGCAAACCTGGTACTAGCTGTTCAAAAACAAAAAGGGGAAATTGTAAAATTGTATGGAACAAAGACAGTGGGTTATTTTGACATTGATAATATGTCTTAGTTGGGTTTTTATTTGTTCTATTACTTGTGCCTTGTTTTTGCTCGGTTTCAGGGGTTCTTTTGTGCAACAGGAAGGGGGAGATGCAGGAGCGGTCTGCAGACTAGGACCATGCGTGGCAATCAGTTAGCTGAGGGGAATGTGCTCGAGCTTGTCTAGACAACAATTAACATGATGAGACGTGTTTGCAGAGCACAGGGGAGTGGGAGACGGATGGTGCCAAGGAAAGGTAACACCTTGCTGTTAATTGATGGTAGTTAACCACCAATCAGGGATTGCCTAGTATGCAAGGCTTAGCTTCAAGAACCAATCTGTTTAAAACGCGCAGCTTCTGAAAGTGTATATAAACTCGTGCTTCTGTACAATAACTTGACATTTGCTTGCATCAAGCTGCGTCCCGTCTCTTCATTCGCTGCAACCACCCAAACAGAGTGGATAAGGGTTGCCTTAAAGCAACTCAGGGAAGCCTCTGTATCACAGATCCTGGTTGTCACAGGGGACTTGGAGCTCCTAATGTCTGCTGAAAAGGCAACACAGAGTAATGCAAGCAGTCAAGGGGATTTCTGAAGGATGTCAGTGATAACTTGATACAAGTACAGTACAGGCCAACCAGGGGTGGTGCACAGCTTGCTCTGCTCTTCACTATCAAGGAAGAACTGGTTGGGAACATGATAATCAGTGGCAGCCTAGGCTATAGTTATTATGGTGTTCAAGACCATGAAGAGAGTGAGGAAAGAGAACAGCAGAGTATAGACCTTGGACTGCAGGGGAAAAGACTTCTCATATTTGAGGGAAGTAGTAGCTGGGATCTGACTGGAGAAAGCTCCAAAAGATAAAGCAGCACAAGAAAACTGCAAGAGCTTAAAGTCAGCAGCCTCCAAGTGCAATAGAAGTCCCTCCTATTACTCAGAGAAATAAGCGAATACATGAGATAAGCACATCTAAGCCAGGATCTCCAATGCAAAAGATGGGGAGATGTGGGAAGCAGGGTCAGGCCACAAAAGGAAAATTCAGAAGCATTGCCTGGGCATTAGGGTTGGTGTTGGGAATGTTGAAGCTCTTGAGACTGCCAAAGGAGACAAGGGCAACTGGAAGAGTTTTTACTACTTACATGAACAGTAAAAAGCTGAAAAAGGAAAAGATGGTTTTGCTGCTGAGTGGGGAGGATGAACTAGTGACAGTGGACAGAGATAAGGCCAAGACAGTGTGTTCTTTGCCTCAGTTTTTGCCATCATATGTGTCTGTGCTTACATGATTCAAGGAGGAGGAAAACAATGAGCAGTGGAAGAGGGTGGAGTCAGGGACTGACTGTGAGATCTGAACCTGACCAAGTCCTTGGGACAGCCAGGTGACCCCAAGAGCTCTAAGGAAATCATGCAAGGCCGTGGGGATGGGGTAAAAACCCGTACAACTGGAGAAAGACAGTTATTGTGCCCATCTTCAAGAAAGTCCAAAAGGACAGTTCGAAGAACTACAGCCCTGTCATTCTGACTTTGGTCCCTGCGTAAATCAGGGAGTAAGTCTTTGGGGAACATTTCTGAACACATGAGGGAGAAGGTGGGCACTGGGAACAGCCAGCCCATATTTATCAGGGATAAATCACGTCTGACCAACATGACTGCCTTCTATAATGAAACAGTACTATTTGCAGACAGAGGGAGAGCAGCAGATGTCATTTATGCCAACTTTGGCAAGGCTTTTGATGCAGTTTTCCTGAGGTGTTTTCCAACCTGGACTGTCTTGTGATCCTGTGAAAAAAGAGATTCCATTGCATGGGGATGGTTGAGTTTCAGAGCATGCAGCCTGAGTGCACCCCAGTTTGTCACGGTTCAGTTTGGTTTTGGGCTGTAACAGGGAAGTGTCAGATGACAGTAGCCACAGGACTGTTTTAGACATCCCTCATCTGGATACCTGAAGCCAGTCTCTAGGGTGTTACAAAGCATCCATGTGCAAGGATTATTCTTTTACAGTTTCACAATATAAAATTTGTCTAATGAACAGATGAAAGAAACAGACTGTGTTTGACCTACATGACAACTTTGGGAGGTGCATTTCTAATACATTTGGTACGCTCTAATTATTTGGGCATTAGGAAAAAACTTGCAACAATACATGCTGTCAATGAGGCATACTTGTGAGAAAAGACTCCTTTATCACCTCCATGAGTCTGTGGTCCAAAAAGAGTGAAAAGATCTGTGAGGTCCTAATAGTTGAGCCAATATTCAACTGGAGAAGAAGGATCTGATGCAACAGGGTTCCCCAACACCACTGCCCCTCACCTTCTGATATGTGATGTTCACTATGCTATGCTATAGTAAGTAGAAATTAATGTTATCACAGCATCAAAATCTGTACTAATACATAACTATTCATAGCTTTTCTTGGTACAAAGCTTACCTTCTATCACAGAGGACTGTATCAATCAAAACTGGTCTGTTTAAAGCCAGTAGAATAGGCATAGGCCAGGGCATTCCTTTACTTATTCCAAATGGCTTTTGTTACGTATTACACAAAGCAAAATTATGTGAAGACTGGTCCAAGGTGCCTTGTGTCTCTTCCCTACACACAAAGTTTCCCTTAAAATTGTATCTGTCTCTGTGGAGTCTGGGCATTTGTTCAGAGAGAGATTTTGTTAGTTTTTTGGAAGCTCCTGTATGACTTAGAGGCAAGAGTCCTGTTGACTTTCAAGATGTCCAAGTTATTTGGAGGTTTTCAGAAACTCTTGCCTATGGGTGTTGTTGCCCTTACTGCTGCATAGTCACCCCAGAGTTAGGTCTGAGGTTTTAATCCTTGAAGTGAGATAATGAGGTTGTCTGAGTAAATGCTCTTTTTTCCTATTCATGATACAACTTGTTCAAGGTTCTAATTATATACATAATGGTGAGGTACACCTTCCATCAGCACCTAGATATATTGTTGAAAATTTTGTTTGTTTCTACTGTCTGGTATGAGTACTTCAGTCATGATTTGTATTCAAAGATAGACCTTAGCTCAGGAGTTTATAATTAAACAGGTTCTGAGGTTTCTTGTGGTGTTCATAGCTCTTTATTTTGTAAACCAGAACAGGTTTGTTTTCTCTAGCCTGCTGTGAGGTCAGGGAATAAAGATTTCTCTAGTCTACAGCTGAGAAACTGAGGCCTCATATGATCAAAGTACATGGATGGTCCTATGAAAACAGAGGATGTAACAATGCTTGTCTGGCCCATGTTCCCAAGATGATAATCTGTCTCATAGCACATGTTAAAATGCTCTAGTGATATGTTTGAATTATGGCTGTAGTATCCTGAGTTGCTGTTCAGGTAGAGAGAAGAGGAGGAAAAGGGGGCAAGTGGGGAAGAGATGCATAACAGCAGGGAGGGTGAGTGGTGCAGAAGAAGATGAATTTTCTCCAGACAGCAGCACTGAGATCTTCAAAAGCTCTCTGTGTGCAGTTTCACCCAAAGTGCTGTTGAAGGGGCTTTATGGACAGACTCAATGAATACAGAGCCAGCGCTGAGTACTATTCCAGTATGCCTCTCATGCCTGTGCACTGATGGTGTTGGCTTTGTGCTTTGCCTACTCAAACCTCCATGTTGTGTTTGTTCCATGTCCCCTCAATCATGGCAGTTACCAGCTTATCCAGTTTCCAGCCCTCATGTATGCTCTTTTCATACATGCAAACAGTAAACTCCAGACAGAGGTTTACTGCTGCCATCACTGAAACGCAAAACTACAGTAACAAAGAGAGTTAGTCCTTAAATAAGCTTTGAACAATTCTTGAGAAGCCTCATACATTGTGCATAGAGAAGAGAAAATCAACCAGCTGTCTTTATCAACACCACAACAGTAACTCTCATTTAGCCTTTCCTTGGCTGTCACTGCTTTGTGTTCATGGGGGTTTCATGGTTTGGTAGTTTGGAAGCTGAATTTGGAAGGTGCAAATCCAGTGTCCAGCTGCTAGTGCTCAAGCCTTTCACTCTCTGTGTCTTAGTACATCCTATCTGAAAAGCAGAGTTAATCAGCTGTGAACATCATACGTTGTGCACAGAGCAGAGAAAATCAACTTACCTATTAGTGGGACTGAGTCGGAGGTTGCAGGCATGATCTCTGCCACAAGCAGCATGAATACTGTCAGGGAAAGCAGGACAGTGATACCTGCAGGGAGTGAACATTGAGGACAAGGATGAGGAACATGAACTCTGCAGCTGCCTCTCTGATTTCTTTGCTGTTCAACATAACCTTGTCCTAGTCTACAGCTGAGCCAAACCTATAACTTCATGTCTGCCAGTGCAGATGAGAACTTCCATGAAGCGAAAGCAGTTTTGGAGGCAACTTTACCTGGTGCCTTTTCACTTTTCTCCACTACACCCAGACTCTTGCTCCTCTTAAAGTAATGGAGAGATCATTCCTGCTGAGTTAAATGAAGCTTGAAGAGCTGGTGAACTACATTCCTTTTCCAAAGCATAACACAAACAAAGACCAGATGGTTCTTAAGGGCTAGGAGAGACTTGCAGACACATAAGTATAGTTTTTGGCTATTGCATATTATGTAACACCCTCTACAGACCTGCAGCCTGTTTTAGAAGAAGCTCTTTGTCCTATCTGGAAAGACTGTTACCAAACCTAACTGCCCTGGTGCTGAGGAATCACCACGGTCAATGCAGGAGCATTACCTTCTACTTTTGTGCCAGCATTGTACTTCAGCTCAAATAACTGCTTTCCTTGTCTCCATCCTATCTTTCATAGACAGCAATTGTATCCCTCATAGCCTGTGTTTTACTTCTTGTAAGACAGACTCCTTAGATCCTCGATGGTTTTGCTAACACTGAGGGCACTCCATGTGACTTAAAGGTCTCTATTGTCATTGGAATTGTGCAAATTGTGCACACCCTTATAGTCTCACTTGGGACAGTCTTGTGTACTTCCAGTTCCCTCCTGTCTTCTCTTGGAAGCACCCCTGCTGTCTTTATCGACACCACAACAGTAACTCTCATTTAGCCTTTCCTTGGCTGTCACTGCTTTGTGTTCATGGGGGATTCATGGTTTGGTAGATTGGAAGCTGAATTTGGAAGGTGTGAATCCAGTGTCCAGCTGCTAGTGCTCAAGCCTTTCACTCTCTGTGTCTTAGTATGTCCTATCTAAAAAGCAGAGTTAATCAGCTGTGAACATCATCAAGACATACTAGAAAAACAGAACACGGGTGACAGAGTACTATCACTGCCGCCTGTGCCAGTGACAAGTTCTGCCTCGTCCCAGGTAAAATCCAAAAGGTTTTAGTCGTGTTTAGCACAGGATGTGTGAATGCCTTACAGAAAGCTGTTACTCTGGTCTCTGCAACCAAGTAAGTCTTCTATTGCTCCTCCAGGGAAGTACCTATTCATCAAGCACTATAAGATGATTATTTTCCATTTTATAGGAAATGCTTTCAAAACAAATGAGTTCTTTAAGCACTTACCTAAAGAAATCTTCTCCCCTGAATCAGCTGGCAAAAGGAAAACAAGCAGTGCCAAGCCAGAAATGAGAACGCAGGGAATGAGTAGGTTCAAGCCATAATAGAGGGTGCGTCGGCGCATTGTGATGGTGTATGTCACATCTGGGTATGGTTCTTTACAGCATTCATAGTACATCTCATTTCTCTTTCCTGGGACACCTACAGAGAAGGAGATCAGAGCAGTGGGAAGAAGTGCAGGACTCCCAGGTACCCCCTTGGAATGGGCCAAGAACTGATGGTTTATGAGCCAGTGTGGTGTCTCCACCACATATTGTGCCTTGAAGAGTGCTTTGAGGTGTCCTGTGGCAATTGATAGAGGAGAAAAGACACCCCCAAATCAGTTACCAGGCAAAAGCCATTTTCTAGCACTTGTGACCTATGATGCTCATGTGGATGAATAGATTAAAGGGGACAAAGGACAATGTGCCTCAGTTCAGTGTCATCTGAAACCTGAAATACATCACTACAGGGTTAATAGAGGCAAGGTAACTCTTCCTGTGCTAGTGTCTTCAGCGAGGTCTGAGGCAACAGTGCAAGATGTCTGCTGTTCCCAGTCCATCTTCTGTGTTTTCTAGGGGTTATTTTCATGCCTTCTGAGTGATTAGAACCTGGCTTAGCCACAAAAGCTCATCTGGGCCAGATCAAAACAGTTCTGAGCATCCTAACATCAACAAGAAAAGATTTGCAGGCAGTGGCCAAAGATTAACTCAGTAAAACATGTATTCTGCCTTCCTGCATCCAGGGAATGGTGACAAACAGATGTCATGTTTACTAGCCCACACAGCAGATTTTATGTGTGACAAGTGCCACCTGTTCTTATCTTTCTGTCGTTCTCTTATACACATTTGCTTTGTTTCGTCAGGAAAAACAAACAGGATATGGCTTAATTTTCAAAAGGGATGTCAAGTTAAGCTTAAAGCTTGTCATATCTGAAGGTTAAGAGACGTAGTTGCCCAATATAGCTGTACTGCAGGGTTGCCCATGGTGACCCAGCTGCACTAGACTGTGTGAGATGCTGTGTGGCAGGCACTGCGGCAGCACAGGAAATGTCAGGGGAACCAGAAGAACTCAACACCTTGTATTTTTCATGCCACCATTGCTCACCTCTTTATTTCTTTCTGTGCACATGACAGAAGATGTGATAATGTGTATGTTTTGACAAGAGCCTTCAAAGTCTCCATAAAGGATATGGCCATGACTTTTCTGAGGTGTTACTTCAGGTCTCTGCTGTATGAGCTACATAAAGGCCTGTTTTGTCCACCTCTGGCCAGGGCTGAAGGCAGTTAAACCACAGGCCAGGCTCTTAATCAGATATACAAAGTTATTGGGCAGCAAAAACTACTATAAAGGACCACTGGAAAGTCAAGAGTGCTCTGAAATGGACAGACTTTAGGAGGACTTCCCTATAGAGTCCTTCAGCTTCTCATGAAACTGAATACTAACTATGTTTATTATTATACTCTTTCTCAGATGCCCTGAATGATAAAACCACTGCATGCACTTGGTCAGTGAGAGTTATTTCCTTGTCTGCATATCCAGACTAGAAGATGAAATGTTCCTTTTGCAAGCTCTCCTTAGGATGGTCTATCAAGTTTCATAGCATTGCTTCTGCTACAGCTACATAAGTTCAAAATAACTCACTACAAGCCCACTCCAGATAACTGGTTCTGAGCATAGATTCCTTTTTAAAAAATACATTTTCCAAAGCACAGAAGGGAATAGAGACATACTGAATTGCAGTTATTATGAACTGGTAGGCACTTAGATGGTTTGCTGGGTTGAGAGATATTAATCTCTGTAAAAGCTCATTCCACTTTTACTGAAATAGTGGGTTTTACACCATTTGTTGGCTGACATGTTAGAGGAGATGTGACAGTGGTGTTCCATGCACCTACATGAGACACATCCAAGTTTAGTACTGACAAACCGCTCAGATGCATCAGGACGAGTAGATTTCATTTATGTACCCAATTGCAGGCAATTGCTTCAGAACACAGTGTTTTCAGACACAGTTCAATGAATGCAGCTGAAAGATTGTCTCTGAGGTGTAATTTTTTTCTTTCTTTTCTTATTCTTTTTTCTGCCCCTTACATAGGAAATGTCTGTATTTTGTGTTCCAGTAGGATTGATCATTTCTATATATTTGGGATTTGCCATTGAAAACTAGAGTAGTGAAAATTTTTAGGCCAGCCAATTTACCCACTAAATCCCATTCTCCATTTGAGATGTAGTTGGAAATATCAGCCTCGAGCATCTGCAGGTCAATCAACCAGCCACTGTGAGTCCAGGAGCCAAACTTCAAATCACACTTCTGCACATCAAAGGGGAACCAGCGGACATCAATGTAACATGTGCTCTTCAAAATGCCTGTGGATAGAAATCAGTGAGAACCAAGCACGGGCAAAGTGCAATTCATCTCTATCTTTATTTGTCCAATTGACCGCAACCAACTTTCTTCTCCAAAAGTCTGTGTGGTGTGGTCATGGTGTAACCAAGTCAGTAGAGCAGGTGGAAGATGCTACTATGAGTGGAGTAACCTCCCTTTCTGGGACACCAGTGAAGATTCCTCTCTCTTTAACTGCATCCTTGAGATAGGTTGCCCAGGACACTGTGGCCACCCAGGAGCAGCCCAACCCATCTCCTAGGTTGGCCCTAGCAGATCACATGCAGCGCTGCAGAGCCCGACAGGAACGTAGAGTACTTAGATATCTATGCTTTGTGGCTGGAAGTAATGTGACTCACTCTGAAAGAGGTTCCTTGTCAGGCCCTGCATTAGACCTGTCGTCCTTTGAAAATACATTGTTATGCTAAACCTCGCTCTGTGCTTGCCTTTATCTTCTGTATGTTAACTGGGGCCTTGAATTTTTACTCTGGATGTGTCTAGTCCACCATCATTATTTCATGTGACATTTTAAGCAGTTTAGGCAAATAACATTTGTATGTTGTTGCAAACTAATTATTTTTTTGTTATTCTGCTGAGAGAAGAAAAAAAAAACACCAACATTAATGGATGCTCCAAACTTTCTTCCCCAGCTGTCCAGCAGCGTGGAGGGCTTGGAGAGGAGGGAAGATGATCTGCACAGGCTGTGTCACCTGCAGCTGGTGGCAAAGAACAGAGGTCATCCCTGCAAACCCTCACCCCTGTGGGTCTGCAGCTTTGCAGCCTTCACCTTACCTCGCCAGCTCACTGCATGCTGGCCGGTTCAGAGGCACCATGTGAAGCAGGGCAGCTTCTGCTTTACTGGAAAATTATCTCCAGTGGTGCACTTAGCCTACCAGTTTGCAGTAACTGTTTCTGTGTGCTAATGTGAAA